>NC_091828.1:14113250-14435500 GCF_038994185.2 Dermacentor albipictus | reverse complement strand
TTAAACTCTCCGCCTCCGATGGCTGATACTCATCGTCATCATCCCCTCGCGTCTGAATTTTCCTAAGTCCTTTCTCCGCCGTTAGTCTCCATTTCCACAATTTCTCCACTTTAAAGTTGGTGGTTTCCACTGTCTCTCTTATCGCTTTAATTGCATCTTTTATTTCACTGAGGGCTGAGAAGACTGACTCATCCTCGGAACTCACCGCCCTCTTTTTAGGGGCAGGAGAGCTGGATTCTCCTGGATCGCTGCTTTTGCTTACAGGTCTATCTATCTCTACTCTAGCAGGGCTCGACTGCTCTTTTTTACAAAGCTCTGCTACCTGCCTTGTCAATTCTTCATTAGCTTTTCTTAAAGAAGTTACCTCTTTAATAAATTGCTCTATTCTGGCATCATTGTCATCACCCACAGCAGCCGTGGCGCCCCCAGCAACTCTCGCCATACCTTTTACTTTGTCAGCCCAAGTGGTTCCTGGCGTCTTCTTCTCGCCAGGTATTGAGTCCCTTTGCACGAAGCGCACCTGTTCTTCCCTTGACTTGGAGCGCCTTCTCTCCCTGGATAGTGAACGTTGCCTGGATCTGGTGCGACTCCTGGAGCGTGAGTGCTCCCTGTCTTCGGGGCGATGGTTGGGCGCCAGCTGTTGCGCTTCCGACTGCACTCTTAAGAGTTGACGACCGAGTCCTGTTGCGCTTTCTTCGACGAAGTCGTACGACGTAAGGGATTTGAAATCTTTGCTTACAAAACTTGTCGCCGGTAGGGTAATCGCCTTCACAAGATTTACACTTAGGTACACACATATGTTCATCTCCTGGGTTGCGAGTTCCAGATCCCCTGCACTGAACAAAGTCAGGTGTGTTGGGCACACATCAGAGCGGTGCCCGACCCTTCCGCAAGTGAAGCAGACGTCGAATCGCTTCCTGTAGAGGTAGCATCTCACTAGTGTGGATCCGTACCTGACAAAATTGGGCACTTTGAGTCCATCGAAAAGTACGATGACCGATCCCGACGTCTTGATGCGCTTGGCAGCCAGCGCAAGCGGTTTCAAGTCATGCACGATGTTTCTTGTTATTATTGCTTGCGAGTCTTTGATGTCCACTCTTCGGATGACGCCTTTGCATGTGGCATGTGGTGCCGCTTCGTATGCATTTGCCTCGTATTCCACTTCCATAATCTTGAAAGACTTGATTCTAACGTACTTCGCAGCATGTTCTGGCTTAGGTGTGCTGACTACGATGATATTTTGGATGAAGTTCGGGCAGACAACATCTTCACGGGCTTCCTCTTCCGTTAGGCCGGACGCCTCGATGACTGCGGAACCAATCGTGGTAGTGCCCACCTTGTTCAAATTGAGCCCTCCTCGAGGTCGTATAATGATATTTCTGTGCTCCTCGGGCAGTTGAGGCATCCTCGAAGGAGTGATAACCCGATTCTTGACCATTCCACCGATGGCGGTTCCTTTGACTCCATGCTCTCGCTGATTACGTGGCAATGTGCTGTCCACATCCACAGCCTTTTTGCTAGCTCGTGATCTTCAGCCAGCCACTACTTTCCAGCTGTAGTCGTCCTGACCATTGTTTCCTTCATTTCCAGTAAAATCTTCATCTTCCATGTTTGTATCCGCCATGGCTGCGGTCAGGTGGGCTTACTAGGCCCAGCAAAGGCCCTACTCCTCACTAAGGAGCAGAAAACGTTCCGTAAGATTGTGAAAAACCAAGCCCCACCTCGAATCTTGGTGTCAGTACATTCGCCGCCGCTTCGCGGATCCAGTGGTATGCTTCTTTTCGTCGCACTACCAAAACTGACGAGCGGAGCATGGAAAAAGAAACGGAGCCGATGCTTCCACGTTTGCACTGCTCGGCGCTTCTTCTTCTTCCTGCGTTTCATTGGTAAACACGGAACTAAAAAAATAGGTTCAATTCGGTGGCAACCTCAGACGGCTTAATAAAATCACCGTCTTTTGCTATTGGAATTCGACTAGATGAAGGAGGCTTAGGATTAAATACTTTACAAAACTTTTGAGTATTGGTTTTAAGCAAAGTTGATATGCCATGATTAAACAATTTATCTTTGGCTCTCTCAATTTCTGCTTGGCATATTCTCGACTGCGCCCGGTAGTCCTTCCAATCGCCCTCAGATGCCGAACGTTTGCTTTAGAAGAAAGGCACTTTTTCTTCCAGATGGAACGTTTAACGTTGGAAGTGAACCATACGCTTTGTGATGATGTTGTGAGCATGATTTTTTGGAATGTGTCTTGCTTTTAATGTTTTCAGTGCAGCGCTTAGTAGGTTCCAGTTCACATTTGAACAGCGGCTTGATAATGATTCCAGGAACTGCTCACTGAACAATGACAGTTCACTAACCGATCCTTCGATATTCGCCCGTGCGTATTTGTAAATAGTTTTCCTAGAAATTTCCGGCTTCTTTCTTTTTAATGTGTATCTGCAATGAAGAGCATTGTGATCACTGACACATTCCAAATCATGCACTGCCATTTTTTCAGGCTGCGTTGTCAAGACAAGATCTAGGACCGACTCGCCACGTGTCGGAGCAGAAACAATCTGTGACAAACTGAACTGAGATATAAAAAAAAAGGAATTCTTTATATTCATTTTTCGTTGCAGTGCCTTCGGCTGTGTACGTGCGCCAATTCACACCTTAGTAGTTGAAGTCGCCGGCAAGACTTGTTTCTGAGGTCGGATATTTGTCATGTGTAAAACTCAGTGATTCATTCCGGTTTCTATGAAACTCAGTTGGTGAATCAGGTGGATGGTAGCAAACACCGATGATGCAGGTAATAAAATCACGCAGTCGCAATGCAAACCTCAATATTTCAATACATGAAGGGCTGTCTAGCAAGGTAGCTTGGAAATTAGTTTTTACAGCAATTAAGATTTCACCACCATGTGAGGTGCACCTGTCTTTCCTAAACACAGAAAAGTTACGAAACAAACAAAGTTCGGTATTGTCGATATGAGGGTGCAACCACGTTTCAGTTCCCACTACTATATCCGCCTCACAGCATTCAACGAGTGCGTTGAGGGCGTCTTGCTTGCCAAGCAAACTCCCAAAATTACACACGATCAACGAAAGTTTTTTATCTGCGCCATGTTTCTTGCATCAGTCTGAACTAGCATCTGCCTCGTGTCCTGGAAGAAGAATAACTTGCTGAGTTGCAGCATTGAAAGCATATATTTTTTATTGAAAACAAGTTTATCGAACAGCAATTTGTACTTTTCATCGTCGGACTGCCGCTCACAGCGTGCAAAATCTCTGAGCTTTTTTTCCTAATCATTTCAATTCGAGGTGAGAAGTCTTCCTCGATCCAGACACGAGGCGCATTCAAGTCCTTTAATTTAAAGGCATTTTTCAAAACAGTGCTCTTATCCTTAAAGTTCAGAAACTTCACAACAATACGGCGCACATAATCTGTTTCTTCCGGCCCATTCGGTGAGCACGTTCGATTTCACCTGTTTGGACACCACGGTTTTGCCGCAAACTCGCTTACCGACTTCTCAGTATCTCTGGACTGCAACATGGACTGCGATTTTCAAACTGATTGTATATTTCTTGACTTTACTAAAGCTTTTCACCTGGATTATCCTGGATTCGTAACTTTGTTTGTTTTCGAGAACAGTTTACTGTTGTTAACAATTTCTCTTACCCGCGTTTTTCTGTTAGCTCTGGTGTGGCACGAGACAGCGTCCTCGCCCCTTAGTATTCTTAATCTACAATAACGACTTACCTACCCTGATTACTTCCTGCATGCACCTTTTCGCCGATGACTCCATAATGTACTGGTGCAACAAATGACTCATGACACTAAACTTCAAGAAGCGCGAGGTGATGTGCTTCAGCCGAAAATGTGTAAATTCTAAATTGCTGTGTCAATTTCATTATACTATGCTTTCCCACACTTCATCATACAAGTACCTTGTTGTTCTTACGGAGAATATTTCAAGGGTCCCACACATCGCTTCTACATGCACCAAAGCATCACTTTCTCTTGGCTGTTTACGACGCAACTTGCGAAATGCCCCGACAAACATTCGAAAACTCGCTTTCCAAACATTAATTTTGCCACAGTTGGAATTCGACTGCTCAATTAGTTTTCCTCATCAAAATTACCTAATCAATGTGACAGAAAGGATACAAAATAGGGCAGCCCGGTTCGTATCACGTAACTACGGTATAAACTCAAGCATTACCCAAATTAAACTGGACCTTCTACTGCCACCAGTAGATAGACGCCGCAACATGGCTCTTCTGTGCTTATTCCACAAATATATTTGCAATAATAAACGAACCCGGCTACAACTGCAAATGCCCCACTCTTTTTTACGCAGATTACATAATCAGTTGAGTTTCATGCTTATATACGGTAAAACAAATGCACTTAATTTATTTGCACTACCTCGTTCTATTCGTATCTGAAATGACCCTGATAGCCTCCATATCTAACACCAACACGTTCGACTGACAGTCACTCACGCTTTACCCATTTAATACCGTTCACGAGTGCCCAGTCCAGTGTATTTGATCGCATGGTTTTGCAATGCTGTATATTATTTTCATAAACAGTATTTATTTTGCTCTGGTAACGGTAACAAGGGTTCGTGTGCGTTCAGATATTGCTTTGTATTCCCTGTGCTAATATGGTATCACACGGCAATTTTAGAGCGCAGCTCTTTGGCGTCCGTTCCTGGGTTTCGCGTCGTCGTCGGCGTTGTCGTCGGCCTCATAACCAGCTCCGCCCCCCTTTCATCCCCCCAGCGCTAGCAGCGACCGACTGATACCGCTGGATGCCGCTGACGCCGCTAGAGAGTCAAGATAACGTGACTGCATAGAACACCTTCGCCGCCATGCAGAAAGAGGAGGAAAGGGTCCCCCCCCCCCCGTTCTTGTGTGGCGGATAGGGTGCTCTTCAGTTGCCGACGCGCCGGTTATTTCACGTAGGCCCCAGCACGTCGACGAATACGTGACCACCTTCCCACGGCTAGACCTGGTTCTTAGCGCTGCGGAAGCGAGGGTATCATATTGTTTGTGTCGGCATCGGCGCCGTTGTCCCTGAAACCAACTCCGCAGCTGGGGTTGACTCACTATCGGCGTCAGCGGCATCAGTCAGTCGCTGCTATCTCTTCCCTCCTCCCTTTATCGTGTTGTCCGCTTGCTGCGCGCGCTTCTGCCCCCATCGTTTGCCGATGGGTGTACACGCCGCCCCCCTCCCCCCTCTTCCTGCGAGTCTCCGGTTGTCAAAGCGCCGGCTCGAACTTAATTCCTTTCTTCGCTCCTCCTCCAATGCAACCCCTGTGCGGTGGCAATCAGAGAGCCAGATCGGTGGCGGCGGATCTGTATATGTGCACCGCCCGAGCCGAAATTGCCGCTGCCGTTCGCCCTGTGCGGTGGCAATCAGAGAGCCAGATCGGTGGCGGCAGATCTGTATATGTGCACCGCCCGAGCCAAAATTGCCGCTGCCGTTCGCCACTGCGAAATTATCTGCCAGTTCTTTCTGAGCCATGAGCGAGACGACCGATGGAAGTCCTCCGTCTGCTGCTGCTGCTGCTGCTGCTGCTAAACGAGCTGCCAGAGCAGAGGCCCAGCGCCGTCGCCGTCAGAATCCAGAGGTGCGTGCCGCCGAAGCAGAAGCTTACCGTCGCTGCCGTCGAGATGATCCAGGAGTACCCGTCGCCGAAGCAGAGGCTGAGCGCCGCCGCCGAGAAGACCCTGCCGTTCGCGCCGCCGAAGCGGAGGCTCATCGCCGCCGTCGAGAGCAACCAGCAGTAAGCGAGGCTGAAGCAGAAGCTCATCGCGCCGCCGAGAAGACCCTGCCGTTCGCACCGCCGAAGCGGAGGCTCATCGCCGCCGTCGAGAGCAACCAGCAGTAAGCGAGGCTGAAGCAGAAGCTCATCGCCGTCGCAGAGAAGACTCTACCGTTCGCGCGGCCGAGGCCGAGGCCAAACGCAAACAAAGGCTCGCAAAAAGGTGAAACAGCTTATTTGCTGCGCTCAAATTTCGCATTAGGAAGTAACGTAATCGTCGGTAATTTTTTTTATGGCTCTGTTCCTGCTGGAAATTTGTACTTTTTAAATCATTACTGTTTAAAATGCCCCCCCCCCCTTACTTTATGCCTCGCGATAGTGGCTGTAAGATTCTTTTGAATAAATAAATAAATAAATAAATAAATAAATACAGAATTTCTACTTTCCTCATCGCTAATTCAGCATCTTTATATAACTGATCTACTTCCTCATCATCGTGACTGGATGTTCGAGCGTAGGCTTGTACTACCTTTAATCTATACCTCTTATTAACTTTGATTACGACTACAGCTACCCCCTGATTAACACCGTAGAATTCCTCAATGTTGCCCGCTATGTCCTTATGGATTAGGAATCCTACCTCGTATTGCTTGTTATCTGGGAGACCTCTATAGAAGAGAACATGTCCGCTATTCAGCAATGTATAAGCCTCGCCAGTTCCTCTAATCTCACTAAGGCCGATGATATCCCAAACAATGTCTGATAGTTCCTCAAAGAGTACTGCTGAGCTAGCCTCACTCGCGAGGGTTTGGGTCTTAAACGGTGGAAGGTTTAGTTTCCATTGGTGGTCTATCCGAACCCAGATATTCTTACCACCCACTGCTGCGTTAAAGGTCTGACCACCGCCTTGGTCAGGTGCTCCTCAGCTGCTGGGGCCTGAGGGCCATTGGGTAATTGAGCGTGTCATTGGGAGGGAGTGGCTGAATATTTCACCGGGGGCCCAATTCCTGTTCTGGCGAGGCAGTGTCGTGTTGAAGCTTAGTGGGCCTTCCTAATCTGGTTATACCTGGATTAGCATAGCCCCACTCGCTCTCGGCATCTTTCGCAGGTGTCAGGCGTCACTGCAAGCCGGCAGATGATGTGCACTTGAGGAAGTGAGTTTGAAGCTCACCATCGTATCACCACCATCACTAGTTGCGCCTGGAGGGACGTACATCAAACAGTTCACGGTCTCGACTGTCTGTCTCATGCATCGGACTAGCCTTTCCGAAAAAGACATCACTGGTGCTGATGCGCCGCGCAAGGGATGGACGTCGGATGTGAGGAGGGTGCATTGACTGAGTCTTTCGCACCACCACTTCTCGCTCAAAGGCAAATTTTCAATGAGCCACGCGTAAAATTGGCCACTTTAGAAGAAGCCGCGCTCTGTGGTTGGAAAGCGTTCCTTTAAGCTACAGCGTAACCGTCTGCCTGCTATCAGTTAGTCATTCCTTGTACACTTCAAGCGGGAATACTATTGACGTCCCGCTTATCGCTGAACTTGCAATACATGCAATTAAGATGTTGCGGACATATGTTCGTGATCTATAGGAGTACACAAAAAAAGAGGGGGGGGCATCACAGTAGGCACATATCGTCAGCGCGTTTTGGAGATTTCTGCAACCCATTTCGCAAATGTTGATGCGTATGCGATAGACGTGTTTTCCTGATCGCGATGGGCAACTCAATATAGAACGGTTTGCAAACGGTTCTGACCTCGTAGTTCCGTAATCGCACGTGCGTAGCGGCCGTGAACTCGTATAGGAAAACCCTATAGGCCTACCGACATTTCACAGTTGCGAATACATGCTCGTGATCTACATGAGTTATAAAGGAAACCCGCGAGAACGAATATAAGCGGTAAAGTCGAAGAAATAACTGGACGCAAACTAGGACTTTTTGTTAAATGAAAATCTGTAAGTGACCTCTGCAACTATTGACGTTTAAGTTATTAGTTCTTATTGTTTGCGTGCTACAGTAAAACCACATCACTTTTCTCTTCCTTAGCGCTGCAACGTTCTTTTTGGGGCGCTCTCATTAGAAAGTCAGCTCGAGGCATGTTCGTAAAGTCACATTAGGTCAACTTCATCATCATCATCATCAGCCTGGTTTCGCCCACTGCAGGGCAAAGGCTTCTCCCATACTTCAACAACCCTGGTCATATACTGATTGTGCCCATGTCGTCCCTGCAAACTTCTTAATGACTGCTGAGGTTTCGACAGAATCAAACGCTTTCTTGTAATCAATGAAAGCTATATAAAAGGGTTGGTTATATTCGGCACATTTCTCTATCACCTGATTGATAGTGTGAATATGGTCTATTGTTGAGTAGCCTTTACGAAATCCTGCCTGGTCCTTTGCTTGACAGATGTCTAAGGTGTTCCTGAATCTATTAACGATTACCTTAGTAAATGGTTTGTAGGCAACTGACAGTAAGCTGATTGGTCTATAATTTTTCAAGTCTTTGGCGTCCTCTTTCTTCTAGATTAGGATTAGATTAGCGTTCTTCCAAGATTCCGGTACATTTAGTGTATCTTAAATGCTTGAACACATGCTAGAATTTTCCGCGGTATACGGGTTCTGATGATCGCTGCAGGTGGCACGGAATAGTATTTTTCAGTGGTTCTGACATCGTGGTTTCGGAGTCTCCCGAAGGCAAGCAGCCATGAACGCGGCTAGATACACTATATATTTCCGGCGGGATTGAAGAGCACCTAAATGTAGTGTGCAACAAAAAGAAAACTAGAAAATGAAAATACTTTGAGCGCTTAACGTGCACTCAACTGTGCACTCACACTGTGTTCTCGCTTTTTCACAAGGCAAATAAGCAAAACTATACAGTTGCAGCGAAAAGAAATTTAGCACAAACTGGCAAGATAAACTAGACGGCATGGATTCAACCATCAGCACTGGCATTGGCTGCTCCCTTTCCATAGCGCACGCTGAAATTCAGCTCTTGCAGTGATAGATTCCACCTTAGCAATCGGAGATTCTTGCCTGACATTTGAGCCAGCCACTTTAGAGGGCAGTGATCAGTCACAAAGACAAATGCCGTTACGTAAAGGTAGAAGGCTAGTTTTTGGGATGCTCAAACATGGCATGCACATTCTTTGTCCGATGTGCTATAGGCCTCCTCTCGTACCGTGAGCTTTTGGCTCACGTATAACACTGGGTGGTCATCACCATTGTCATCCTCCTGACGCAACGCAACCTCCCATCCAGGAGTGTTTGCATCGCACTGTACAATGAAGGGCCAGTCGTAGTTCGGTGCACGCAGCACGTGAGAAGTCGAGAGAACCGCTTCGAGCCCCTGAAACGCGTCCTCCTTAGCGCCATCCCAAATTGCTCTTTCAGGGGCCGATTTTCTTAGGGCATTGGTTAGTGGAGCCGCTAGTTCTGAGCATTGGAGATTGTAACGCTGGTAATATACCGTCAACCCTTGGAACCCGACTTTTTTTCGGGCCGCGGAAACGCCGTCACTGCATGTACTTTTACTTCGTCGGGTCTCGTTTTGCCTTGGACTACAATATGGCCTCGGCATGAGCTAACTGGCATTTCGTAGGTTTCACAGTGAGACCTGCATCTCTCAAGCGCCAAAAGAGGTCGCGGAGGTGATAGATATGCGCCTCCCAGGTCACAGCAAATATAGCTACATCGTCCAAATAAGGACGGCGATACTCCTCTGCGCCCTTTAACACCCTGTCCAATGTTCGAAAAACAGAAAGGAGCTTTTTTGAGCCCAAAATTCAACACAAGGGGTCCAAATGGGCCCATCGCAGTCACGAAGGCAGCACACTGGCTGGTTCGGTCCGTCATTGGCACTTGCCAGTAACCCCTAACTAAGTCTAGAGTGGATACATGCCGCGCAGCATTCACGTTCTCAATCAGTTCTTCAATATTTGGAATCGGATACACCTGATCTTTGGTTACCGCATTTAGCTTCCTATAATCAATGTACGGTCGTGGGTCTTTCCGGGCCTTCTATGTGAATCGGCGGAGAATCATAGGAGCTCACGCAAGGTTCAACTATTTTAAGTTCTAGCATCCCCTCACCTTCTCTTTCTAATATTTCCTGCTGTCTCAGTGCCATCCTGTAAGCACATGACTTCACTGGAGTCTCGGATGTGAATTCGATGTCGTCGGTCACCAGCTCCGTCTTTCCTGAATTTTGAGAAAAAAAATCCATGTTCTGTTCTACCAAGCTTCTCAGATCAGCCAACTTCTCAGATCAGTCTGTCAAACCCTCCTGAGATGCAGCGACCCTCATCACATCTTCCACATCCGTTATTTCGTTCATTCCGCTTAGCCCCGGAATTTCTGTCGCAACCTCATCCGTCATGTTGAGAGCTAAATTAACTGTTTGCACTTCTCGAACGTAAGGTTTCATGATGTTGTGATGATATATCATTACCTCTTTCCTCCTTCCCTTCCGCTCAATCGCATAGTTCGTATCGGAAGGCTTGTGGAGCCCGCGATACGGGCCTTCCCATTTCACCTCGAGCTCGTTAGCTCACGAAGGCCGAAGCATGCGTACCTCATCTCCCTGCTGATACGATCGTAGTTTTGCGTTTTGATCGTAGTAGGCTTTAGCCCTTTTTTGAGCCTCTCGCATGTTCGTCTCTGCTATTTCGCGGCAGCGATGAAGTGATCCAAGCGACTCCAAATGTACTCTACTGCGCTGGAATCAGAAACCGGTCATTCCCATGATTCTCTCAAAAGACACAGGGGTGAACGCAGAGTTCGTGCGTAAACCAGTCCTGCTGGACTAAAACAGGTTGCCTCATGAGCAACGGTCGGCAACGCGAACAGCATGGCAGCGACGCATGCATTCCACTGGCATTCCTTCTCCCTAATGAGTGCCTTCAAAATTCGCTACTTTACCGAATGACAGTGCTCTACGCTGTTTGATTGGGGATGGTAAACCGATATATGAACGGTACGGATGCCAAACTTCTCTAGGAATCCGGAAGTCAGTACTGAACCCTGATCGCATTCAACTTTGCAATCGCATTCACTTCCTCTGAATTCTGCTCTTTTACGGGTATTGCCTCCGGGAACTTTGTGGCGGGGCCAACAGCAGTGAGCAATTCACAATTTCCAGTTTTTCTCACCGCAAGCGGCCTTACCACATCTATTACAAGAGGGCGAAAGGGCTCAGAGATGAGAGGCACAAGTTTCAAAGGTGCCTAGCTCTTCTAGTGTGGCTTGCCAACTCGTTGGCAGGTGTCACATGCCCTGACAGGATTTTCAACATCGCGGAAACACCCTGGCCAAAAAAACTCTCTTAGCAACCTGTCCTTAGTCGTCCTAATTCCCACATGTGCTGACCAGCCTTCTCCGTGAGAAAGGTACGGGATATTAGATCTATATTTAATGGGCACAACAGCCTGATCAAACATTCGAACCTTAGCACTGCAGTAGCAGCGATACAATACGCCATTCCTTTAGAGAAAACTGAGATTCTTGCTTGTGAGCCCTTCCTTGACTGTGTTCCATATCTCTTTTAGACTGGAATCTTCTGCTTCCTCCTTAATAAGAACCTCTCTCGTCACTTTTCCTAGCATGCTGTCCAGCGAGCTAGAGCACGGCAGAACAAATAAACCTTCGGCACATTCAGCGTCCTTCATCAATGCGCTCTCGAGCTCGGTTTCCTTGGTCGTTCTGCCTGACTGCCTAAGAGCCTTCACCTCTGTATGTTCTACAATCTCTCTCTCATGCTTAACAGTTTCTCCCTCACTACGCACAGATATTGAAGGGGTTTCTGCTTCTATTTTGGAATCATCGCCGAGAAGATGGCTCACTTCCCGTCGGTATCCCATTCTTTCATTTCCAGTTTAGCAGCCAAGGCCGGCGCTTTAGATCTCCTTAGAGCCTGAACGGTATCCTCCGCCCAATCTTTACCCTAGTTCCTCAGTAGGCGATTGGTGCGGCTGGAGAACTAGCAAGGGTACTGTGACGGCAGCTTGTTGGAAAAAGCCGCCTCAGTACACACTTCACCGATTGGCCCGCTGATCACTCCATCTGCGACAGGAAGGCAGACGCTCGCGTCCTCTAAGTTGAGTTGAGTTGAGTTGAGTGGTTGTAGGCTACTGGTGGGATTAGCCTTGCAGTTGCTGCCCGCAATTGCTCCACCGTAGCGACACTTAAAATAAATAAATCACATAAATCAGTCACAGACCTCACAATTACAAATAGTCACTCATAAGGTCATCAGGTGAATGCCAAATCCATTTCCTGCAGGTAATTTATTAGAAGACGAGAAACCTCCTTCCTACACAACTGGTTTCCGCACTGGAAAACAATGTCCTGAAGGGAAGTGTGAGGAACTCCTGTCTTCTTGAGGGACCCGAACAACACACTCCTTTCCGGGTTATACAGAGTACAGCACATAAGGTAATGTTCTATGTCACCGCACACACCACACTTTCAACATAAGAGAGAAAACGCCAGGCCAGTCTTATACATCCACGCAGGGATACGAGCAGAGCCCGTGCGAATGCGGAGCAGTAAAGTGGTTTGGTTTTTTTTAAAGCACTTGGTAACACATGGCTTGGCAGTTGAGCTCCACAAAGAAGTGAAGCTGCACAGCACCACTTCTCTGAAGAGTCTCTTGTCCTCTTGAGGCAATTTTCTCGTTGGATTCCCAGGCAGCGCTCTATGGGCGAGGCTGTCCGCCATCTGGTTGCCTATGATACCTATGTGCGAGGGCACCTATTGGAAACGTATGGAGAAGCCTTTGATAGGGAGATTGTGCACCGAGTGTAAAGAGCTAAGACATAAGGCATCAGTAGGGAACCCGTGCTCTAACCTTTGAAGAGCAGGTTTTGAATTTGTAAGAATGCCAACAGGTTGAGGCGTACAAAACCATAGCTTCTTTATAGCTGCCTCAATGGCAACGCTTTCGGCCGTTGTGGAGGACACGAATGCAGTGAACTGAACAGACCAATCATACTTCAAACAAGGAATGTGAAAAGCAGCTGCACTAGATCATCTGACCTTGTCCACAGAGCCATCCGTAAAAATTTGCAGAGGACGTGCATATTCAGTCTCAAGATGTTCAAGTAAGAGCGAACGCGTTGCCGCGAAAGAACTCCGCTTAGCGCGAACGTGAAGAATTGTCAACGAACAATGGAGGCTCGAGCATGACCAAACGGGTTTCAACCTCTTAGTTCGGCCTCTAGGGTCAAGACCCGGGTAACCCAGGACAGACCCAGGAAAAAGTTCTCAGCCCCGAGCATCAAGACCCAGGAAAGAGATCTGAGTCCCGAGCGTACTTGGCCCTTAATGCTCGTGTCTTCTAACACAGGCTTTATCCAAGCGCATTTGCCATTGTACTGCTCCTGCTTCACATAATCCGGGTGCACTAGGTCAGTGGTTACTACACTGTCCCGCAACACGTTACAGTTTTTCCCATTCACCTGCAATCCACACAGGTACGATTTGAGCAACTCGTAATTAGTCTGTGAGTAAGAAGTATGCGCGAACACGACTTTTGGCTTGTGGCAGCCGAGAGCTATATGACCGGTTTCGTCGCAGTTAAAGCTCGTTACCGGCCTCCGTTCTTCAAACAAGTTCTTCTTTGAGCGTTTTTCGCGAATCTCTCTTTCCTGTTCCTCTACCGGCTTCTCGCGAGCCTTCGGCTCCACTACTTCCGCAGCACCTTTCATATTACTGGGCTTAGCTGTACCCTTTCCCTCTCTGTTTTACACCGCACCGGCGATCGCAGCCTCCTCTTTAATTCCTCTGCGTGAGGCATACTGATCCGCCAGGTCAGCGGCTGACTGCACCGGCTCGACACGATGCCTATCTTGGATCAAAAGTTTCATTGTCTCCGGCACCTTTGAGTAAAACTACTCCAAGGCAAATACCTCTACCGCTTTTTCAAAGCTGCCAAAAGCTTTGGCACCGTTTAGCCACTCGACCAAATTTACCTTTATCTCATAAGCAAACTCAGCAAAATTAGCGCCCTGCTTTTTGTTCAGCCTTCGAAATGTCCGTCTGAATGGCTCTGCTGACAAATGAAACCACTTCAATAGGTTCTCTGTCACTTGATCATAATCGCCAAATCGTCCGCAGGTAACCTCGCAAGCACATCTGCTGCCTCATAGGGCAACACACTAAGCAAGCGTCGCGCCCAAGTGCTGCGAACAAATTTTGACTCTTTGCAGCTTCTCTCGAAATTTACGAGACCTATGCCTTGCCCAACTTTGAAGGGCTGCATAAGTTTATATAGATCATAAAGGTCATGTCTACCTGCTCGCTCTGATTCCGGAGCCACACTTGTCTTTCTCAACTCGACTTCAAGTCGAAATTTCTCTACCTGTAGCTCTGTTAGCTTCTGCTCGTCCGCCTGCGCCTTAGTATCTCGTTCCCCATTTCTACTATTTTCTCTTTCGCAAGATCCGTGCGCTCAATCGCTTCAATGATACTTGCTTTCATCATTTGAAGCTTAACTTCAACGCCTAGCTCCTAAAGGGATATGAGCTTAGTTCTAAGCAACCATTTCAGATCCATCGCAGAACACTGGTGTGAGAATGCCTCGACCTCTACTCAGAAGTACCAACACACGTTTCTGCGGCTTGTCCCTACCAGCGAATATGATTACCCCTCTACCCATTCAACCTGGTCACTCAAAAGAGCAAAGTCAACACTCACCAGCTTGACGCTTCATACTTCATGCTTTAGGATGTCTGTCTCTTACTTACCCGCCAATTTGTGCAACTGGGTGCTCCGTGGTCTAATCGATAGAGATCGCGCTGCTACGTTGAGGGAAGCGTGTTCATAATCAACCGTCCAAGCAGCTTGGGTCACTGGGCACGTGACCCTGGTTAAGTGCCACGCTGCAATGAACATCTTTCACGCCATCTTGGGCAACTGCTGCTGCTTATATCGGCAAGCAGCAGTAGGAGCTCAAACAAGATTATTACTGTGGATGTTGATAAGGTTACCACTACACATCAGGTTCACTTGCTAGCTGAGTTTGCCTAGCCGAGTTAACGGCCGTCTACGCACGTGCGATCCGGAACTACGAGGCCAGAACCGTTTAATAATCCATCTACGTTGAGTTACCCATCGCAATCAGGAATAACACATCTATGGCGAATACTTCAAGAAGTTGCTGGGCAAGTATTGTTTACGGAGTGGGTTGCAGAAATCTCCGAAACGCGCTCCCGATATGTGCCTACTAAGCCGCCCTTGTTGTGTTACTCCTGTAGATAACGAGCATAAATCCGCAACTGTTAAATTGCATCTATTGCATGTTTGGCGGCAAATGGAACGTCAGTAGGTTTCCCGCGTGAAGTGTAGAAAGAATAACTAGCTGATCGCAGGCACAACCTTTCGCTACATTAAATTGGAAAGTCATTAGCCTGAAAAAACTCATTATTATTAAATCATTACAATTATTAAAATAATTAAATTGAAAAAATCATTAACATTTCTGAACGTTTTGACGGCTATCGCAGAAAAACGTCTTTCTAATGCTAATCAGGATGGGAGCCACTCTGGATCCGATACCGATACCAGCCTATTGTATTTTATTTTATTTATTTGTTTACAGAATACTGCAGGCCAACTTGTGACCCAGGGAAGAGGGAATTAGTTCATACAGTAATGCAATTAAATGCGTTCAAAGGAAAGAAGTGCATATGAATTATGAAATACATTGAATAATATCAGGTACATTGAAGGATGATATAAATGCATAAAAAACACATTCTACAGGCATACAATGCAAGGGATTGAATTGAAAGGACAGAAATATTTACAGTAACAGTTTACACAGTTTTTTTTTTCATGCTAACAAGCATGAAAGTACTCGTGCGGCCACACGTTTATTTGAAATGCAGTTTTTCAATGGCCTGTCATATGTTATTGGACAGGAATACATCGGCCGGCAGAGAGTTCCAATCATTTATTGTTCTTGGAAGGAAAGAATATTTAAAGCAATTTGTACTCGCGAAAATAGGGGTTATCTTGTCGGGGTGATAATTTCTGGTAACTGGTAGCGGCTGGAGACATGGTGAATGACCAAGTTGTAGTTCCCTTTTCGAAAGGCGGAAAAGCAATGTTAGGCGTGCTACCTTTCTTCGGGATTCTAGGGTGGCAATATTGTCACAGCCTAGTAGGAGATGGGAGAGCCGGTGTCGAGGACGTGAAAAAGCACTTTATGAGAGCAGTCAACGCGACGTCGTTGTAGTCTCTGTTTTTCTACTCGCGCGCTGCTTCAGCGTCGTTCTCATCACCTGGCACATACCCGCGGCGACCATATAGGATGTGGCATTTGCTTCTCCTTTGGAAAAAAAAGGCATCGTCCGAATTCACCAATCTCTGAAGGCTGTGCCCAGACGGTGCAAAGTTGAGGTCATGAAGAAAAGCATGGCTTCATACGAAGCATGGGCACAACCTCGGGCAGATGCCGCCGGCGTTTGGAGCAGTTACGGCTGTCGGGGAGAACTTCATAATTCACATCGCTGATGCGGCGCAGAACTGTGTACGGGCCGAAGTATCTTCGCAGGAGCTTCTCAGAGAGCCCCCGCCGACGAATAGGAGTTCAGACCCACACCTGGTCACCGACGTTGTATGTGACGAGTCTCTGTCGGAGATTGTAATGTAGGGCATCGTGTTCCTGTTGTTCTTGGATTCGGAAACGCGCAAGCTGCCTGGCTTCCTCTGCGCGTTGCGTAAACTCCTCGGCACCAGTCACTGGCCTTGTTCCGGGGTGAGAAGCACGAGAAGCGGGAGCACATGTGAGACACGGCTCTACTCCACGGCCCCCTGGCGGGTTTTCTCAATGATAAGAGAAAATACAAAATACACATGAACAAGCTTCACAGCCCACTTATTAGCGCAGCAAGGGTGAGGAACATAATTCTTCACTAAGTACTTATAAAATATAATAAAAAATAATAACTGAAACATCACAATTTCCAAAACCATTGTTTTCAAGTACTTGAGGAAAAGTGGCAAATCAGTTAAGCAGAAATGCAGAAAGGGAAGAACATTCTATAAAAGCAAAAAGTCATGCAACCAAGAGTAGCACAAAGCTTTGTGCTGCTGTCAGGTGGCTAACATGCCTCTCATTATCCAAAAGACATGATGTCCCAATGGTCATGTTATTGTACGGCGACTGATTTGGTCGGTAATCTATGCTTGCTGAAAAAGTTATAACACTTGTGTGTAGAGCACAGAAACATACTAAACACTGATCGCAGAACAGCAAATTTTCTTCCGCATCAATCTTTGCACATGTGCCAAAGTTCAATTAACAATATCACGATTCAATTGTACAATTCACTCTCAAAACTAGGAATTCTGGAATTCTGGGCTTTCACGTGCCAAAATCATGATTCGATTATGAGGCATGCAATAGCGGGGGACTCCGCATTAAGTTTGACCACCAAGACACCTTTAACGTGCCCCCACAGCCCCCATGCATATCGCCCTTATCGAAATGCAGCTGCCCTGGCCGGCATACAAAACATTGTTCACAAATTTGATGTACTTTTACTACACACTGTCCTTCTATATGATCCTTGTATGAATGTCGTTCAAAAGACTTACTAAATAGCATTTTCTTTATGCTTCTAGCACACATCCCATAGCCAAGTGGCAGGCCCAAATAGGTTTCTATTGAAGCCATAAATCCACAACCCTGCCAAGCAACACAGGTTAAGGTACCTGTGGTGAGTCAATTAATTCAAACTGCACCATTCCGTTAAATCTGTTCATTCATACTGCTTGCTTGTATACCAGAAGTATGAGGTGCTTTAGTCACTTCTAGCTGAACATATTCGTTCATATGAAATTGAAGCCCACTACCGGTCTACACTTCTCAAAGCGGTAAAAACCACAACCAGAACAGCTGCCCTTGTTGGAATAGAAACATTTTTGTTTTGAAGTCGCTTGCTGCAAGACAGCAGTCCCAAATTAGCAATTTATTTTCAACATATTCTTATAGGGATGTTAGGAGTATATAAAGACTGTATCTACAATATATATCTATGATGAGTCAGCGTAGACAAGGTGGCTCACCACCAACAGCATGAAGCAGCCAGCGTCTCACGATCTTCTTCTTTAGTAGAGTAGTTTGTTGGGCCAGTTGGTGCATGGTCAACGTATAATGGTTTCCAGCAGGTACGGACGCGAGCACAAGTAAGTAGAAACGGACAGGACAACGCTGGACTTACAACTGAAGTTTATGTGAAAACATTCCACAAATCTCCGCCACGCATGCGTATACACCCAAGAACAATAACAAGGTTCGTAGTCAATATCAACAAAAGTTATAGAGGTACACAAAGGCGAAGTCACACCCCTTCCCGACAAAGGCAACAACACGTGGATTAACATGACAAATTTAGAAATTGAAGATATTTATCATTGGAATGAACCGATAGTTCACTCACACATGTATGCGCGCCCAAATTTTTCATGTGGAACGCTTGCCTTATTTCTGTTTCCAGTTTACTACGCTCTCTCCCCACTATTGATACCCTATAAAAAGCTGGTTGGCATTCATGCTTTTTGCAATGCAATGGCAAGTTCCCTCCTGTACCTGCAGGTAGGAAATAGGGATGCTCACGCATGCGGTCATTAATGCAACGACCTGTTGGCCGATATAAGAGAGTCCCAATGAGAGGTATGCGATACACAGCCGAAGAAAGACAGTTTTTGTGAAAAAAAGTGATGCGCTTTTTTCCACAGCCACTAGCCGCATCTTCTCTCCGGTGATGCTTTTGCACAACCTAACCAGTTTGCTCGGCGCCGAAGACACTAGTCTGACGCCATTCCTAGTGGCCACCCTCTTAGGATTATGAGACAAGCCATGCAAATGCGGCATCACTACGACCTTCTTTCTTTTTGAAGATTCATTGTCGTCCGTGGTTTCCGCGGTTTTTTTTGTGTGCTTTCTAAACAAGGATTCTGACACAGCCATCAAAAGTGAGACCGGGTACCCTGCCGACATAAATCTCACCTTCTGGGCTTCAAAACTTTGCTGCAATCAGTGGGTGCAACTCTCTTGTTAAGAGCATTCTTCAAGCGCACGGAAACTATCCCACGTTTTATTAACTTGGAGGGGGACGATTATTCGATGTGGTGCCGATTGTTGGATGGTGGATGTGTTGCCTTGAATAAAGCAACGACTTCACGGTAGCTGCGAAATTGCAGCAAATGAGACGCCTAGTTGGCACAGTGACAGAGGTGTACTGGAACGACATTCGCAAGAATTTTCCGAAGAAAGCTCAGAAGAAAGATGACCATGTGGGTGTCGTGTAAAAACTTGCAAGGGGCTGAAGTACCGGATGACGTTGACTGGCTTCTTAGCAAAGGCCTGAAGTTCAGTTTGGTGCCGCAGGTCAACGGACTTCAGCTTCTGGCTACCGTTCATAAAATACCGGAAAAGGCCCCACTGGAGGAAAAGGACAGGGCCCTTTCTGAAGGCGTTGATTGCCTGCTGAGGTGGCACGGAGAACAGAGTGGGCGTGACGACAAAAATTCTCGGACATGTCCTTAAGCACTTCAACAGCAGGGAGCTAAACCTGGTAAAGTCCGACAAAGGAGGTGGGTTTGTCGTGCTTCCAAAGGTTCTCTTTCAAGAAAAAGCAGTCCATGCCATTCAGAAGAATTTTCGGCCAGTGGATGCGTCGCCTAAAAAGTGAAAGGCTCTAGCAAAAAACTCTTCAAGAAACTGAAGCTTGAGGCCTTAGAAAAAGCCGCAACACTAAGCAGGATGTGTTACGCGTGTTTTTTGCAGCAAAGACACACAAGCCAGATATTCCGTTTCGCGCTATCGTCACAGGAGACTCATGGCAGATAGTTCTTAGTGAGTTCCTTCAGCTCACGTTGAAAACCTTGGACACTTCCGGTCCTTTTGGCGTCCAGAGCTCCTTGGAAGTTGTGGACTGGTTAAAGTCAAGTGAGATTTGTGCCAATGCAGTGATGTCTGTAGATATTGAGGATCTGTTCTATTCCATCCCACATGATGATCTGTGCACAGCTTATGTGATCTGATTGAAGAAAGTCAGAAAGTAGCTTTTATGAATCCTTGCCCTTTATCACTTGAGTCTTTTATGGAACTTCACACGTTTTACCTGTCAACCACTGTAGTGTCATTTAACAAGGATGTCTTCATTCATAAAAGGGTATTTGCATCGGATCTAAGGTTACTTCTGTTTTGTGTAACATCTTTTATCAAAGTTTGCCTGTAATGTAATTCACAGGCTGCAGGACAAACGTATTGCGCGAATTTTTAGGTATGTGGATGATCTTTTAGTGCTTTTAAGGTTAAAATCCCATGATAACCTTGAATCAAATGCGAGAAGGATTTTAACGCGTTTTGAGGAGTCTTCCCGAGTTCTCAGGTTCAGGTTTGAACTTTGCAAAGAAAACTTGACCAGATTTCTCGATTTGGAAATTAAATTTAAAAGTGAGAGTCATGTGTGTTGGCAGTATTGCCCTACATCGAAAAAATCGCCCCTCCCGTATGAATCGTCCCAGTCCAAATTAATAAAACATGGCATAGTTTCCTTGTGTTTGACGAATGCTCTTAACAAGAGTTGACCCACTCATTGCAGCAATGTTTTGAAGCGCAGAAGGCGAGATTAATGTCGGCAGGGTACCCGGTCTCACTTGCTTAGCCTTGCTTAGCCTTGCTTAGAAAGTACACAAAAAAGAAAACCGTGGAAACCGCGGATGACAGTGAATCTTCAAAAAGAAAGAAGGTCCTAGTGATGCCGCATTTGCATGGCTTGTCTCATAATCTTAAGAGGGTGGCCACTAGGAATGGCGTCAGACTAGTGTCTTCGGCGCCGAGCAAACTGGTTAGGTTGTGCAAAAGCATCACAGGAGAGAAGATGCGGCTAGTGGCTGTGGAAAAAAGCGCATCACTTTTTTTCACAAAAACTGTCTTTCTTCGGCTGTGTATCGCATACCTCTCTCATTGGGACTGTCTTATATCGGGCAACAGATCGTTGCATTAATGACTGCATGCGTGAGCATCCCTATTTCCTACCTGCAGGTACAGGAGGGAACTTGCCATTGCATTGCAAAAAGCATGAATGCCAACCAGCTTTTTATAGGGTATCAATAGTGGGGAGAGAGCGCAGTAAACTGGAAACAGAAATAAGGCAAGCGTTCCACATGAAAAATTTGGGCGCGCATACATGTGTGAGTGAACTATCGGTTCATTCCAATGATAAATATCTTCAATTTCTAAATTTGTCATGTTAATCCACGTGTTGTTGCCTTTGTCGGGAAGGGGTGTGACTTCGCCTTTGTGTACGTGTATAACGTTTGATGATAATTGACCACGCACCTTGTTATTGTTCTTGGGTGTATACGCATGCGTGGCAGAGATTTGTGGAATATTTTCACATAAACTTCAGTTGTAAGTCTAGCGTTGTCCTGTCTATTTCTACTTACTTGTGCTCGCGTCCGCACCTGCTATAAACCATTATACGATCTTCTTCTTCCTCTGTCTTCTTTGATCCTTCCGTAACAGGAACCCCGGGTGGTAAAGCTCCGTCTCGGGGTATGGTAGGCGAAGAATTGCGAGCAAAGAATGGCTTCAGGCATGATACGTGCACGACGTCAACAGGCGTCGGACCTGAGGATGCATTAAACTGAAGCTGCGAAATCTCGTAATTTATGTTGTTAACTTGACGTAGGATTTCATAAGGCCCTGTGTAGCGAGAGAGAAGCTACTGGATGAGGCCAACCCGACGACATGGTGACCAAAGGAGCAACCAGGCACCTGGCGCGAACTTAACATCGCGATGGCACCGGTCATTGCGCTGCTTTTGTGTATGCTGCGAGGCTAATAAACGAGATCGACCGACTTAACGTGCAGTGTGAGCGCGATCAATGACTTCACGAGTGTACTTACTTTCAACATGTGGCACAGAAGAGAGGATGGTGTCAAACGGCAAAGTGGGGTCACGACGATACAAAAGCTAAAAGGGCGAATATCCTGTGGTTCCATGTCGGGACAAGTTATACGCGAACGTCACGTAGGCCAGCGTGGCGTCCCAGTCACGATTATCGTTAGAGACGTATATCGACTGCATCTCTGTGATTGTTCGGTGTTGACGTTCCGCAAGACCTTTCGTTTGTGGGTGGTAGGCGGTGGACAGCTTGTGCTCAGTGGCACAACAGCGGAGGAGGTCGTCGACAATTCGAGACAAGAACGAGTGGCTGCGGTCTGTAAGTAAGAGCCGAGGCGCACCATGGTGGAGAATAACGTCATGAAGGAGAAAATCGGCGACGTCGGTTGCGCAACTAATCGGCAACGCCTTTGTTATCGCGTAGTGTGTCGCGTAATCAGCAGCGACGGCGATCCACTTATTCCTTCTAGCCGTCGCTGGAAAACGGCCAAGCAGGTAAAGCCCTACGCAAAAGAATGATTAAGAGGGAACTTCAATTGGATGGAGTCGTCCGACAGGTGGCAGGGGAGGTTTCTTCGGCGCTGACAGAATTCGCAATTTGCGACATAGTGACGCACGGAGCAGTAGAGACCCGGCCAGAAGAAGCGGCTTCGTACTGGGTCGTGTGTACGCAAACCTCCAAGGTGTCCCGCCGTCGGTGCATCGTGAAGTTGTTCGAGAGCGATGGATCGCAGATGACGAGGAAGGACAAGGAGCAACTCAGGACCGTCAGGAGTCATAGAGTGGTACAGGATGCCCTCGTGCAGCACAAACATGCGGCACGTGCCGTCACTGCTGTCAGATTGCACTCCGGCGATGATGGACTGCAGGGAATCGTCGCATTGTTGTTCAGCGCTCATGTCGGTCATGTCAGCAAAAGCCATCACGCAGGTCAGTCGATCATGCGCAGCAGCACCAGGGGGATACACGGGGTGACCAGAGAGGCAGTCAGCGTCCTTGTGAAGGCGTCCAGTCTTGTAACAGACAATAAGTGAAAATTCCTGGAGCCGCAAAGCCAAGCGACCAAGCCGTTCTGTCGGATCCCGAAGATAAGACAGCCAGCAGAGTGCGTCGTGGTCTGTAACGACCGAAAACTTGCGGCTGTACAAATATGGCCGGAACTTGGCTACAGCCCATACTAAAGCCAAGAACTCCCGCTTGGTGATGGAGTAATTTCTCTCGGCAGGTGACAACAGGCGGCTGGCGTAAGCTGTCAGGCACTCGGTACCATTCTCTTGTTTGACGAGAACAGCACCGATGCCATGGCCGCTTGCGTCAGTGTGGACTTCAGTTGGTGCAGATGGATCAAAATGGGCAAGTGCGGGAGAGCTGGTCAGAAACCAGATGAGAGCGACGAAAGCGTGAGCTTGCTCAGAGCCCCATGAGAACAGCGTGTTCTTCTTTAGACGATCTGTCAAGGGCCGAGCAACGTCGGCGAAGTTTTTGATGAAACGGCCAAAGCAAGAACACAGGCCGACGAAGCAGCGCACGTCAGAAGGAAAACGCGGCACAGGGAAACTTCGTACGGCGCGAACTTTTCCGGGTCTGGTTGAACACCGGATGCGTCAACCAGGTGTCCCAACACGGTAATCTGACGGCGCCCGAGTTCACACTTCGTGGAGTCCAGATGGAGGCCGGCTTTTCGGAATAATGCAAGAATGGCAGAGAGTCGGGTAACGTGGCTGCCGAACGTGGGAGGAAAAACAATAACGCCGTCAAGGTAACAGCCAGGTGGTCCATTTGTAGCCTCGCAGGAGAGTCCATCATACATTCAAATGTCGCAGGAGCATTGCATAGGCCTAAGGGCAAAGCTTTGAACTGATATAAGCCATCCGGCGTGATGAAGGCCGTCTTCTCGCGGTTCATTTCATAAACTGAAATCTGCCAGTAGCCAGATCGAAGATCGATGGACGAGAAGTATTTAGCTCCGTGCAAGCAGTCCAAGGCGTCATCGATGCGTGGTAGTGGGTAGACGCCTTTTCACGTGATCATGTTCAACTGGCGATAGTCGACGCAGAAACGCCAGGTACCATCCTTCGTTTTCACAAGAACGACAGGCGAAGCCCAAGGGTTGGCTGATGGTTCGATGACCCCTTTGCGGAGCATTCCCTCCACTTCTGATTGGTCGACTCGACGTTCAGTACGCGATACACGATAGGGACGCCGACGAATAGGATTCGTGTCACCAGTGTCTATACAGTTGTGAACAGATGTTTGGCCTAAACGCTTGTCACCGAAATCATAGATGTCACTGTACGATTCAAGCAGGAGACGTGTGTCCGCGGCTTGTGCCGAGGTGATGTCAGGTGCAATCATTTTCGCGAGGTCATCCGTTAAGGAACAAGAGCTGAGAGCTTCAATTGGTGCTAAGAAACCACTCTCGGCATTCAGACTCTCACTGTCAAATTCAGAACCACTAGAAGCGCTGGCCATGAACACGCCGGCCGGGATCACTTGAAGGCACAGGCTGAAATTCAGAAGCGGTAGAACGACGTCGTTATTAGTAACCGTGACCAGCGTATGCGGAAAAGCAACGTACCGTTTCAAAAGCACGTCGACGATGGGGCGAAGCACATATTCACATCAGGAACCTGTGGCTGAGTGGTCAAATCGACGTAAGTAACTGCCTCTGGTGCCAGACGCCCATCGTGAAGCAAGCACAAGTTCGGTGGGGCGTTGGTCGGAATATCGGCGAGTTTAGGCAGTTATTTATTTATTTCAGGAGCACTGCCGACCTCTCATATGGGCCCTTAGGCAAGAGTGGGTTATAACACAAAAACATTTGAAAACAAAGAGAAACAAATCTCGTAGCGCCACAGAAATAGTTGTTCATTATGCAAAATAGAAGTGAGGCGTGCAGACAGGACAAAAGAGTAGAGTAGTGGACAACACGAACGCCGACTATCAACTGAAGCGAGCACTGAGGCGAAAAATGAAAGGAGACACAAAACTCATCTGCGCATGCTCAGGAATGGTAACACCACGTGTCAATCGGGTTCACGCGCTGGTCTACCATTCCTGAGCATGCGCAGATGAGTTTTGTGTCTTCTTTCATGTTTCGCCTCAGTGCTCCCTTCAGTTGATAGTCGGCGTTCATGTTGTCCACTTTTCTACTCTTGTGTCCTGTCTGCACGCCTCACTTCTATTTTGCATAATGAATCCCTACCAACTAGCTCATCTTTCTGCCGTTCCAAGAAAAAGTTGCCAAAGCAAGTCCAATGCAGGTACTAGGGAGAACGTGATTCATGCACAGGATCAAGAAACAAAGGCTAGAAAATCAAACACTAGCAATTATACAATTCAAGGGCAGAATGACGGCAACAGACATCTCTTGTCAAACATCTCTGCAACGAGTAAACATACCATAATCAGAGCAAGATAGTCTTTTTTGTTTGCAAAAGCGTGCGGTGCGTGCAATCGGAAATTTAGAACTTTCTGAAGACACTACACCCTTTTTTAAATCTAATAAAATACTGCCTATTCATAAATTGTATAAATACAACTTGGCCCTGGAAATATTGCATCAGCACCAAACAACACCTATTCAAACCAAATATCAAGTGAAACCTGGTCCGTACAGCCTACGAAAGAATTTAATACCCAGGCCACGTTCTTGTACAAAATATGGCGATCAAAAACTAAGCTTTGCGATACCAGACCTTCTCAACGAATATCCGGAAATTGTTGAAGCGCTCGTTACAGCTACCTCAGTGCACATTTTCAGAAAAATGCTCAAAAATTTTTTCCTTAACACAGACTAAAAATCCTGCAGGTCTGATCCCAGTTGGTTTCCTCTTACTCTGTGTCTTGGCTTTTTATTGTTAAAGTCCGATACATTTTCTGTACTAGGACGATAGTTGCGACACACCTGTACAATGTATCTAATTATATGTGTATTTATGTTATTGATGTGCATGTGTATTTATGTTATTATGTTACTGATTTATGTTATTCATAAGGAACACTTATTGATGTTTAAGTTCTACCGTGTTCCAAATTGAGCCTATTGTAGTGAATACTTTTGTTATTATTGTTCTTGTGTGACTGCTGCTGCCAAGGGTGGCGAGGCCCAGTCAGGCACGTTCAGTGCCTTTTGTCGCGTCCCCCAAGGCATTTCTGTAAGGAATGTCTTAAATAAATGAATAAAGAAAGAAAGAAAGATAAATTTGTAAAACATTACGCCTTGCGAACACGGAAAGATACACTTGACGCCGAGCAAATATTTTCAGCACACTGAAAAAGTACTAGAAAACGTTAATTGAAGCGTAATGCGCGTGCGTTGAACGAGGCCAGATAGGGGAAGGGGGTACCTGTACAATGAGGTAAATCAAGTGGATTGTTGCCGCAGCTTTGACATGAACGACTCAATAGTAGTACAATTTACTGTATCAGCAGAAAGAGCATTCCATTCAGTAACGGTGCACGGAAAAAAAGAATGTTTAAAAGCTCGTGTTGTCAGCGAACAAGGCTGGCGATTACGGAAGCAGGGAGGTCCATTCTCTTACGCCTGGGGCTCTCTGCCCCGCTGAGCCATCCGCCGCCTCAGACTGTGAGCTTACCCCATGCCATCCGGAGAAACATCACCGTACGTCCTCTACCTCGCGATATGCACCCAGTGCACCCCGCAGAGCGAAGGGAGGCCCGCGCCCTGGCAATACACAAGCGATACGGAACTTTACCCTCTACAGCCTACACGGACGCGGCTTCTTACTCCAGAAGCGCAGCCACAACAGCCACCGTAGTCGTCAACACAGAACATCGGAGCAGCATTTCGCTAACACGAAACAATCCCCTCCAAGCCGAGGAAGCGGCCATAGCCCTCGCGCTCTCCCAAACAGAGGTTGAAGTCATAGTGACCGACTCCCAACAGGCGTGCCGCAACTTTGCTAGCGGCAAAATTCATACCACTACGCAGCGGATTATCAATCGAATGCCGCCAACGAAATCAGTCATATTCATCTGGGCGCCAGCTCATCAAGGCATTTCTGGCAACGAGGTCACCAACCACGTGGCTCGAGATCTGGCCCACCGAGCCAACGCCGAGGAATCTGAACCCGAGCGCATGCACCCTCTAATCTCTTACCAAGACATCACACAACACTACAAGCTGACCCGCAGAACATATGCGCCCCCACACAAGTCACTACCTAGAGAGCAGGAGCGATTCCTCCGAGCTCTACAGGTTAATACATTCCCCCACCCTACCAGAAATCAGCTCGTAGACCCTACAAAATTATCTCCGCAATGCAGGCCACATTACAACTTATACATGAGGTGCACAGCGGCCGCGTACACGTTTACATCGATGGCTCAGTCACATCTGCAAGTTCAGCTGCTGCTGTGGTGATACCAACAAGGTCCATCGAAATACAGCTAAAAACGTCGCATGTATCATCAACGACAGCTGCTGAACTGGTAGCCTTGCGTGCGGCTCTCCATTTCATTCAGGAGGAACCACCGCATGCATGGTCAGTCTTCTGTGATTCCAAGGCAGCCCTACAGAGTGTACTCTCAGCACTGCGCCATGGATCACATGAACAGCTCGTCGCAGAGATCAGGGAAGTACACCATCGCATAGTTGACGAAGGACACGATATCATATATCAGTGGTTGCCTAGTCACTGTGGCATACACGGCAATGATCGAGCAGACGCAGCTGCCCGATCTGCCCATGACGGCGTCAGGTGCGTTGCCATTCCTCTTTCGAGAGCCGACGCAGCGAAAAAACTTGCCGTACTGGCAAACGACCTGACATTAGCTCAGTGGAATTCATCCGATTTCAGAAGTGCACGACTTCATACCCTGGACCCTACTTTACAACTCCGTATTCCGCCCGAACTTCCACGACGCGACTGTACCCTTCTAGTTCGTCTATGGCTTGGGGTAGCATTTTCAAATGCGTACTCCTTTCTTATCGGAATGTCCGACAACCCACTTTGTGACTTCTGCGGGTGCAATGAAACAATCGCGCACCTTCTTTGTGAGTGCTCTCGTTTCAACCCGCAAAGAGCAGTCCTCTCAACCACCCTAGACAAACTGGACAAGCGCCCACTGTCAGCAAACAAGATCCTTGGACACTGGCCTACGCGAACATCAGCGCGATCGGCTATGAAGGCACTGCTGCGGTATTTAAAAGACACTGGACTTTCTGACAGATTGTGACTTCACTGTGTGACTCAGGATTGTACGGTGCACTGCATCACAGTAGGAACGCCTTTGCGGCCTGCGTGACAGTGCCCACAGAAACAGTTTGTGTGTACGTGCGTGTGTGTGTAGTTTCTTTTTTTTTTAACCTTCTCCCTCTCCCCTATCGCTTCCCCTTTCCCCTCCCCCAGTACAGGGTAGCCAACCGGAGATAATCTCTGGTTAACCTCCCTGTCTTTCCTTTGCCTTTCTCTCTCTCTCTCTCTCCGCAATGCCGCTTCTGCGCAGAGCTCGGGTCCCTCAGGCACATAGTAGGGGGTTGCAGAGCGGCACCATTAAATCCTCCGAACTCTTACCCCACTAACGAGCTTTGGGAGAGAGCCTTGGCCAGCTCCGACCTCGAGGATCAGCAACGACTGATTGCGAGGGCCCAGGACGCGGCCCAAGCTCAAGGCATTCTGGAATGAGGACGCATCTCCAAAGCTGCATTTACCTAATAAAAATGTTTATTCTCTCTCTCTTGCAAGAATACTCCCTCAGTTTCTTTGGGCACTCGGATCGCGTGGATCGCCGATTAACGGATTCTATGTACGTGTCCTTGTTTATGCGCAGCTTGTAATGATAAAGTAAAAACATGTATTTCAAACGATCATGTTGCCTTCTTGTCTACAATGTATCCAGGTTAGCGTTATTTAGAAGTGTGGTGGGGGATGTAAAAGAACTGTAGCAATTGTAAACAAATCTAATTGCTTGCCTTTGAGTCATTTCAAGCTTTTTAATGTTTTCTTGGCTATGCGGATCCCAAACCATGATAGAGTACTCGAGGATTGGACGGATGTAAGTTTGCTACGCAATTAATTTTAATTTTGGGGTGGATTTGCGCAGAGACCTTCTTAAAAATCCCAATGGCTGCATAGCTTTCTTTTTGATGTAAGCAACATGCTCATTCCACCTAAAATCAGCGCTAAGTATGACGCCTAAGTACTTGTAAGTATCAACAAAAGATAGTTTTTGGCCATTAATAAAATAATTGCATTTTAAGGGAGACCGTTTACGCGTCACGCTCATAGCCGCCGTCTTCTTTTCGTTGACCTTCATTTGCCAGACTTCACACGAAGAAGATATTTTGATTAAAGCTGTGTTTAAGAGAGCCTGGTGGCATGGACTGCGTATTTCCTGATAAAGGATGCAGTCATCTGCGAATAACTTAATAGTAACCGGAATATCAAGCGTGCTGTCATCTATGAATATTAAAAAGAACAGTGGCCCAATCACTGAACCTTGAGGGATTCCCGACTTCACCGGTCGTGAATCGGAGCACACGTTGTCGATAGTGACAGTTTGATTTCGATACGAGAGGTAGGCCTCGATCCATGAAATTAAGGTGTCATTGTTCAGTATAAGTTTGAGTTTTGTCAGAAGTTTGGGATGGGACACGCGATCAAATGCCTTTTCAAAGTCTAGGAAGATCATGTCAATTTGGCCTTGTTTATCTAGGATAGCAGCAATATCATGAACAGAGCCCCCTACGAAAGCCGTGCTGTCGATCATTGATTAGGTTAAGTTGCTCGAGAAAAAGTGACAGGTGCTTGAATATGATGTGTTCTAAAGCTTTTGCGCATGAGCACAACAGGAAAATCGGTCTGTAGGACGAAATGAGGGTAGTATCTGATGTTTTAGGTAAAGGAACAATTTTTGCAAATTTTCAATCGCTGAGAAGCTCGCACTGAAAAAACGATATCTGAAAAATAATGCACAAGCACTTAGAGCACCATTCAGCATACCTCACAAGAAATGCATTAGGTATGCCATCTATACCGGACGATTTTTTTGGATCGATATGAAGTAACAACGAGAAGATTCCTTCCTCAGATGTCGAGATGTCACTTTTTGGTGGAATATTATTAGCTGAGTTGGGGCATGGCCTTCTACCATCATCATCGGTAAACACTGAACAAAAGAATGCATTAAATGATTCCGCAATTACTTCTTTGTTCGTAACAACAGCACCATTTATACACGTATTAAGGACGCACTTCTTTCTAGGAGAAAAGTGCTGCCAGAATTTCGCTGGGGACGAAACTAAAAAAGTTATCTAAAGTGATGCTATAATAATAATTTTTTGCTTTTTTTATACTGTCTTTCAATTCTTTGCGCACGACACTGAGTTTATGCGTGCACGACGGGGATGGGTTCTGATGATGTTGTTTTCTTAACTTTTTCGCTTTTCTTCCCAGGTGCACCACTGGCATATTAATCCACGGGCGAACATTTCTTAATATCTTTACTTTTGTTGGTACATAGTCCTGAACGCATCGCAGTACAAGGTTCTTGAAAAAACAGCAAAGGGCGTCAACAGTACAGGTGCTAGACTCAGAAAGCGTGGTAAATTGAGGAAAGTGTAGGCCAAGTGTGTCTAGTATTTCTACGTCATTGGCACGCGAGAAGGCCGAGACCACTCGCTCTTCCCTCTTTGTTTTTGTCAGTTCGTTCAGTGTAACGCCCAGGCACACCAATTTGTGGTCTGATATTCTATCAACAACGTCGATACCCGACACACGACGCAACATGCCATTGTTAACCAAAAAAATATCCAGGGTTGAGGCAGTAGTGTTCTGGGTGCGGGTGGGTAGCTTAACCAGTTGGCTTAAATCCTGATAAAGGACTATGTCAACTAAGCGTTTAGCTGCATTTGGAGACGGTACAGGGAAATCCGTATCCCATGTGACTGAAGGGACATTGAAATCACCACCAAGTATAATGTTGCTGGAGTAGCCATGGACGGAGCAACGAAATTCGTTAAGCTTATCAAAGAATCTTTCATCTGTGCCTGGGGGGCGGTAAAAACCACCGACTATGAACTTCAAACCACCTGAGTCTACCCTCAAGAAAACACATTCAAGATCTGGTATATCGACCAATCTTTCAACTTTTAAGGTTTCATTAAAAAATATTGCTACTCCGCCGCCTCGAGATTCCCTGTCCTTGCGGTAGACCCGGTATCCCTGGGACGTAATTTCGTCGTCGCCAATCTCAGTGTGAAGCCACGTTTCAGTAATTATCACTAGTTGAGGCTGATAAGTTAATATGACACTGTCTAAACCATCGCTTCTAGCTAGAATGCTACGGGCAATAATATTTAAGCATCGGAAGTGTTTGTCATTGTTGTCGTTTCATTTATTAGGAATTCCTCTGGTAGCTGGTGTGTGCGCACCGGCCATTTCGCGCTGAACTTCATCTAAATGTGAGTAATCGATCGTCAATTTTAACTTTATCATGTACGAGTTTTACCTTTGTACCGCATTTCCTAATTTCTGAGGTACTGTTCCAGAGTAGGTTCCTCAGGTGCCTAGTGGTTGCAGAAAAATCTTCGGAGACTGAGATTCCAATCCCTTTCAATTTGTATCAATTTTTAGGACGTTAACTTCTTCCCTGTGATCAAAGAATTTCACGATCACTGGTCGCCCCTTACCGCACTGCTTTCACCCTAGCCTATGAATCCGTTCGACTGAGTTAACGTTCAGGTCTAGAGTATTCTTGAACACATTATCAACCACGCTATCCATCTGGTAATCAGAGGCGTCGTCTTCCTTTTCTGGTATGCCGAACACTACAAGGATATCACGCCTTCTTCGGTTCTCCAAATCAACGAGTTTGCTTTCCAAGTTACGAACGGTCGCTTCAAGATTAGTAAATTTATCCCTGAAACTTTTAATCGTTACAGAAGTTTCCTCGACAGTTTTTAATTGGGGCTCAATGTCATCAAGCCTTTTTTGGATATTGTTCTGGCCTTCAAGCAACTGTGATAACAATTCGGAAGCCGAGGGCCCTGGGTTGGACTCAACGTCGCCACATTACATCAGCAAAGACGGGAACACTTGTTGAATGGCACAATACAGGGTGAACAGGCTACGTGGGCACGTCAGCTGGACTAAGTAAGGATTGCGAGACTTAACAGATGATACTTCGTTACTAACCTGCACGTAGAAAAGAAACGGCTTGAACATGGTGCCACAGGAGGACCAGCCGACGTCTCCACTGAAAGATTCCGGGGATACCAGGCGTCTTATATCCTTTTGAGGTGACGTTGATGGCGCTAGAGCATCCTTGCCTATCCTTCCTTGATAAAAGTTGGCGCATGCGCGAAGACATAAGTAGAGAGGCGTCAATCAGTTCTAACTGAAGAACACCGGTCACGCAGACGATGAGAGCAGAATGAGTGCATAAAAAGCCCAATCGAAGGATAACGTCATGAGGGCAGAACAGAAGTAGGGCGGCCGGCTATACTTAAACGCGCAGTACTCGGGCAGCTGCTGGGGTGAGGACCTTCTTTAGACGTCTACGTAAGCTAGCACTCATCACAGAAACGTGGGGCTAGGGAGCCATCTTGTACACGTTCCAAAATAGAACGGACCGCCTCCGTTCTATGCGTCACGAAATAGGCGGCCCGCAGTGTTCGCGAGAACGAGAGCAAGCAAACAGCCAATGAGCGAAGAGGAAGCCTGCGTCACGCTTTTGACGTCTGCTTGGGAACCATATCATATATTGAGAAGCGTTTCCAACATGTTGAGAAATATTTTGCTATTATGAGTGAGTACCAAATGTGTTGGTGTTGCTTTTCAAAGATTCGATTTGGAATGCAAAACGACTGAAGCAAAATATTGTGGTTAATGTCTTCAAATGGCGCTAGGTGGTGTCGCAGTTTTGTGAAACGTTTATAGATGGCGCCAGCCACCACCCCGTTTCAAGCACACGGCGCGAATATTGAAGCGGTTGGTTCAGCCGTTCAGTAGAAGCTATGGCGTTAAACGTGGAAGCACCGGTGAAGGGCCCGCGCGTGTCAGAGGCACAGAAGGAGACGGTGGTCGCCTTCTTGCAACAGCATGCCCAGCTGGCTATAAGATCCAGCGAGCAGGGGCCGCGCTTCGCTGCTGGCGACCGCCGACGGCTGTGGCAGCAGCTGGCCGACGCTCTGAACACGCAAGGCCCTGTCGAGAAAACAACTGAGCAGTGGCAGGAGTGGTGGCGCAAGCAAGTGTTTGAGGCCTGCCGCAACGCTGCCGCAATTGCCCAAGAACAAAGGTGAGTGACCGTCCAATGGTCTGGGCGATTTGTCCTTCGACATTGGCGTGTATTTTCAGAAGCACAGGAGGGGGGCGGCTACATGGTTTTCATGGCCGAGTCCTGCAGCTGACCGGGACTGTCCGCCTCCACGGCGTGACCGAGCTCCCCTACCAAGAGGTAAGCACACTGCCGCCGTAATATCATGGGTTCCTGAACGGTGCCGGTTTAGAGTTTGTCATTATCTGTAAGTGGTACCTTTTGCAGAACGTAACGCGACACCGTTGGTGAGCAGGAAAATAGCGTAGGACAGAATGGAAAAGCAGGTAGGTTAATTAACTAGAATCTCAGTTGGCTGCGCTTTCGGAAAAAGGGTGGTTAAGTGATTAACACAGAATTAAAATGCCTTCACGGAAGTGCGCGAGGACGGTAACACATGGGATCATAAAGCACTCAATAATTGCACAATATTTTCGCAAATTAGTACGAAAACTTGTAACATAGGCATTGTAACGAATAGCCACGCTTATGACACTTTCCAGCAGGCTGACGTCCCCACCTCCGCCATGGAAGTAGTCGTCCAAGGTACAGACGAGGCTGCGGGCGTCAGAAGCACAGCGACGCGTAATCATCAAAGGAATGAGTGTTTTAATTATCGCCAAGTGTGTGTGCAGTTCGTAAACATTTAATGTGTTTACTTTACAGCGGCAGAGGATCCGCCGTGCGGCGCGTCGCCTCCCGAAAGGGTGGCCGCTGCACTTGGTAAGCTATTGATCCTCAAGCTGTTAAATAAAATGAGCTCTTGTTTTTTATTGAACTAGCCCAATAAGCCATAACATGGCCATAGCCACTTTTATTCGTACCATAAAATGCAGTGCAAGTGTAGAAAATGCTGTATGCTTTCAGTGTTGCAGCGCCCTGTTCGACCACCACGTCGACAGGGACCGCAACGGGTGTATACCTTGACGACGATGTCGTCGCAGTGCACCCACAGCCTGGAACAGGGCGACGAGATGCTGCAGGTTGGTAGGCCCTTTGGTGTCATTTTACATGAAGGACATAAATATTCTTTATGCCTTGTTATAAGTAAATCATGAATCTGAAAACAAATCAGCTTGGGATGTAAACAAGAAATATGCGTTGTATAGAGGGCTCGGTAACGTGTCTTGCCAACGATCAGCCGACGGACAACAGGTTGGTTAGCCCTTAAAAGGGCTGTTTGGCGGTGAGAGATGCACTAGAGTAGATGACGGAAGAGCAGTTCCAGCAGATCTTTGTCTGTCCAAACGAAGAGGGCATAGCTTGTACGCGACGCTTGACACTGCCAAAGGATGCCATCAGGCCAGTGGCTCTTCAGCAGAGAGGGAATCGCTGGGCACGTTGCAATTCTTCACAACAGCAGCTTCCAGCCGTGAGCATGTTGCCAGTAATCAGCAACTGATGCGAATAGTTCCACCATGATTATTCATTCCAGGTGCTGCGGAGAATCGAGGCCTCCATCACCCGCCTCGCTGTCGCGGCAGAGCGGACGGCAGCAGCTATGGAGGGGATCCTGGAGCAGGTGCGCGCCATAGCACAAGACATCGCTGCGCACCTGCAGCAAGAGATAAATTAATTTATCATTTTCAGTATCATTTTATTCATTTGTCTTTTACCAGTTCCATTTGTTTTCTTTATTTATTGTTTGAGTTTCCTTTATGAGCAATAGAGGAGGATTTTTAGGTTGAGAGGTGCAATGTGTGCACCCATTTTTGTTCTGTGGTATTTGCCTCTTTCTATTTATGCTTATCCAGCTGCAATGCCAGCGTGCTTTTGTTATTTACACATTTCGAAAGCGCCTAGTCATTCACACTGGAATCGTTACAAATAGTTGTACCTAGGTTTCTGTGTATGCGTTTTGTACTGTGATATTTATATTGCTTCACTGTGTTGTAGCATACTGCACTCATTATGAAGCGTTACCGCATAGTGTTTGCACTGTGATATTTTCATTTCGGCATAGTGAGGCTAAGGTGCAACGACTACAATGTCGTCTTTCTTTTCAGAGCACCAAACTAGTCACTCTTTAAGTTTCATAGTTTCACAAATGAAAATGACCATCATCATTGCACCACACCAATGATTGGTTTCCTCTAGTCTTCGTTCCAAGGGAGTCATTGCAAAAATAACTTTCACGCGTGGCACTTCCTGGGTGCTGTGCGATTGTAGAGCCAATTATTCATGTTTTATGTAACATGTCTCATCACAGCTGGCAAGTGCACTCACCTTTTTACAATTATGATTCACCTGTTGTTTAGCATCGCACTACAATTGCTGCCGAGAAATGAATGCTTCTAGTCAGTGACTCATAACACTGACAAGGGAATGGACATACCTGGGATAGTCATAGTTTCTTGCAAGGTCAAGTAAATGTAACTGCAAGTTTTACGTGCCGTGGTGAAAACGAATTGTGTGATGCTGATGTTGCAATGTTGTCACATGCTTTGCTACCTGAAGCATGTTGTACTACAAGGTTTGTGATGTACTTGTCATCATAGTGTGATAAAGTTGACCTATCTATTTTTTGCGCATTTACGTTAATTTACATCTACCCATTTTGACATGATGTGACGAGTGTAATGCCGTCACTACACTCGGCGTTGCATTTTGTTTGTGTTTGAATCCGCATTCATTACGCTTTACTTGCTTGCCTCGCATGCGTATTCATGCTTGTACAGATGTTTTGATACACCTAGCACAAGAGATGGCTAGCAAGCACATTGCCTCGCTCCTACCAATGTACACTGGGCGTCCAAATGCACAGGATGCGGTGGTTGCGTTCATTCTGGTGTGTTTTATGAAAATTTCGCGCACCTTTTGCTAATGGTGACCATGAGTACAGAGTGCCAATCATATGTATTGCTTCCATCAAGTCTGTGATGACTATGATGGGTGAAGGGAAGTTTTTATATCATATTCCATGTGATATTTAAAGAAAACCTGCACATTCACGTTGCTACCGCGTTTCATGTTCCACTAGGAAAGAAGTACTTTTTTGCCAATTTCCCATTACTGTAACCACCAACTATGGCAAAACAAACACATGTTTGGACATGAGGAGAAAGTAACAACTGCTGCATCTACAGAAAGCGGCATATTACAGGATGCACACAACACATACAGGCAGTTGTAGCGTCGTATTTCTAATGTTACACGAGGAAAGAACCACTTTGTGATGTAGATTCTGCATAAAACAATGCTAGCTTGGAAGCAGCAGCGAATGCACTTCTTCACAGATGAAGGGGCATGAAGCATTGCCTTACGGCTGCTTCACGAGTACTACTGTTATTAAGTGGCAGCCTTGGAAACTCTTGCATAGTGACGAGGGTACAATTATTTCCACGGCTGTGGCATTCTATTTAAAGGATTCTTTGTACAAGTGTGCTTCATCATCACCATCAGCAGCAGCAGCAGCAGCAGCCTGGTTCAGACTGCAGGGCAAAGGCCTCTCCCATACTTCTCCAACTACCCCGGCCATGTACTAATTGTGGCCATATTGTCCCTGCAAACTCATTAATCTCATTTGCCCACCTAACTTTCTGCCAGCCCCTGCTACGCTTCCCTTCCCTTGGAATCCATTCCGTAACTCTTAATGACCATCACTTATCTTCCCTCCTCATTACGTGTCCTGCCCATGCCCATTTCGTTTTCTTGATTTCAACTAAGATATCATTAACTCGCGTTTGTTCCCTCACCCAATCAGTTCTTTTCTTATCCCTTAACGTTACACCTATCATTCCTCTTTCCATAGCTCGTTGCGTCGTCCTCAATTTAAGTAGAACCCTTTTCGTAAGCCTCCAGGTTTCTGCCCCGTACGTGAGTACTGGTAAGACACAGCTGTTATAAACTTTTCTCTTAAGGGATAATGGCAACCTGCTGTTCATGATCTGAGAATGCCTGCCAAACGCGCCCCAGCCCATTCTAATTCTTCTGATTATTTCAGTCTCATGATCCGGATCCGCAGTCACTACTTGTCCTAAGTAGCTGTATTCCCTTACCACTTCCAGTTCCTCACTACCTATCGTAAACTGCTGTTCTCTTCCGAGACTCTTAAACATTACTTTAGTTTTCTGCAAATTAATTTTTAGACCCACCCTTCGGCTTTGCCTCTCCAGGTCAGTGAGCATGCGTTGCAGCTGGTCCCCTGAGTTACTAAGCAAGGCAATATCAGCGAATCGCAAGTTACTAAGGTATTCTCCATCAACTTTTGTCCCCCATCCTTCCCAATCCAGGTCTCTGAATGCCTCCTGTAAACATGCTGTGAATAGCATTCGAGAGATCGCATATCCCTGCTTGACGCCTTTCTTTATTGGGATTTTGTTGCTTTCTTTATGGAGGACTATGGTGGCTGTGGAGCCACTATAGATATCTTGCAGTATTTTCACATACAGCTCGTTTACACCCTGATTCCGCAATGCCTCCATGACTGCTGAGGTTTCGACTGAAGCAAACGCTTTATCGTAATCAATGAAAGCTATATATAAGGATTGGTTATATTCCGCACATTTCTTTATAACCTGATTGATAGTGTGATTATGGTCTATTGTTGAGTAGCCTTTACGGAATCCTGCCTTGTCCTTTGGTTGACGGAAGTCTAAGGTGTTGCTGATTCTATTTGCAATTACCTTTGTAAATACTTTGTAGGCAACGGACAGTAAGCTGATCGGTCTATAATTTTTCATGTCTTTGGCGAAACGATGTGTACTTCGTTTGTGTTTAAATTATCATAATCTGTCGGATGTGCGGATTTCGAACATTGACCATCCGTATGGAGGTGCACTTGTTGTGTATACAAATGTTTTAATGTATTTTCCGCTGTACAAACACAGCCCTGTGATAACCTAAGGGCACTGCACTTTGTATCAATAAATTATGTATTATGAAAACTTACCATTCTTGTGTCCTTCAGAAAAGGTTTACAACGGCGCTGCCTGCTGCATTCCTCTGAGGAACACGTTGTGTGGCGCCACCACCTGGATGTCTCCTGGCTCCTCTGGCTCCTCAGCTGGTGGCACTTCCCCACCATAATCGTCCAATGTCCAGTCGCCCGCGTCCAAGGCAATGTTATGGAGAGCAACGCATGCATAAATGATTCGCGCTGCTCTATCGGGGCTGTATAGCAGTGTCCGAAAGCGCTGCAAGCAGCAGAACTTGCTTTTCAACACCCCGATACATCTCTCAACGACATTGCGCAAGGATGCGTGCTCCTGATTGTAGTGGCCTTCAGAGGTGGTGCCGGCATGGCTGCCAGGTACTGGAACAAGCAGCCATGGCTCGAGAGGATATCCTGAGTCTCCTATTACAGAAAGTGACAGCTGAGTGTTCTGCCCTAGTTAAGGGTACGCATTACGAATACTAACCAAGCAGATACTCGCCAGGCTGCAGTTGTGCCGCTAGGCGTGCACGCAGTAGGTTATGCTGCCACACCCAAGAGTCATGGCACGAACCAGGGAACCGGGGCTCCACGACAAGAATGCGAAGTTCCACGTTGCACACCTGCAATGGGGGGCAATACAAAATAGCGCTGCAGATATGCTCGAAATCCGTTTTGCCATTCATATGCACAAAAGAATACACGTACGCTGGTGCAAGTAGCAGACTGTTTCCGTCCGCTACTTGCACCAGCAGACTGAAATGACAGAATGCTAACTGTCAATTGCACAGGGTCTTGCAATTGGGGTGGGGGGCAATGCGCCACCCCCCCCCCCCCTTGTGTGGACGCCTATGGTTCACACTAATTGATAGCTAAATGAAAACTGGAGGCCCGATATAGCGCAAGAGCCCCCATACGAGCCAAAGCCAGCCCATGCAATGGTTGTAAGTACTTCCGTGTTCAAAATGCTTCCATCGTGTCTTCCCTACGGTGTATCCATTTCTGCTACGACGGCTGCCCATTTAAAACACAATTTTGGAACGGCAGACCGATTAGGCACAACACATGAAACTCATCATTACTCCCGACATGTCAGATTTCAACAAGCTCGTAAACAGTTCCCCGCATGCCCTATTTTAATCGTTACATTAGTTATTATGCCAGCTTGGGCATTAAACTGAACAATTGCGACTATGGGCGAGTAAAAATGGCAACCACAGTTTGAAGTAAAACATTCCAATGGTACTTACGACCATGGCGTTTAGGGCGTAATAACCCTTTCTCGACATGAAGCTCGCCGTGTCGGCCGGGCTGAGTCCCTCTGGCTTCATGATGGCGATCAACATGCCGTCGACGCACGCTAGCACGCCTGGAATGGCGCCGCGTCGCGCAAACACCGCCTTTGCCTCATCCTTGGCAGACGGTGCGAAAGGAAAGTCCACCAACTTTCTCCGGGCAGACACGGAAATGATGGCCTCCGTCACCTCGTGAATGGTGCTGCTCACGGACGACTGTGCCATGCCTACGTGTTCCTCGCGACCAACGCTCTTCTGGAAGCTTCCGGTGCCGAAGAATCGCAGCGCGCACAACACCTTGTTGTGCCATTACCACAAGCCCGGATTCCGAATCTGCAAGATGCGGAATCTATCCTGCGAGCGCCCTAATTCTCCCTTCACAAGTCAAGATGCTGAGCCGTCAGGCAGCGGTGTCCTGCTGCGGGAGAAGCCTCGGCGAGCAGCGTGTTTGGACGTGTCAGCGTGTGCCAGACAGCCCGGCGCCGCACCTCCTCTTGCATGGAGGTCTCCGCGCGCGCGAACTTTGAACCGGGTGGCCAGCGCGGTCGCTGGTTGCACCCCTCGGACGACCGTCGTGTGCTGACTTTGTATTGGGCCGTTTGAGTGACAATGGTTCCTCGGGGATTATAAAAGCAGCGACGCGCTGGCTGAAAAACAGGATCCGCCGACCCACCGGGAGAGAGTGTCGCTCCCGACTGGGGTGAGATGTGTCACGCGTTTTCGCCGGACGCCGTCGTGCGGGAACAGTCGCGTTTGTGTGAGCTCTCGGCCCCAGTGCCGATCCGATCTTGTCCTGTACAATGACCTGTATATAATGTATAAAATCCCTTTCGTTATTCTCATCGACGCCTGGCTCGGAGTCTTCGCTACCAACGCTCTGTCACGAAACGGGTGACGAGCGCTACGGGACCACAAAGTCGTAATAGTGGTGCAGCGGTGAAAGTTCGTAACACTGGCGGCACCGGTTGGATGTCGTAACACTGGATGGCAGCTACGGGATTGACCGGCATCAGCTACCTCGGCGCGGTGAGTGCCTGAAGTTTACCTCAAACACCAGACTTTCTCTGACACAGGTTATAGTAGCTTAGGGAAGGATTTGGTGTTGCATTGTGATAACCTTGTGTGTTTCAAGCCTAGTAAGAGTGTTTTGAAAACCAGGGGATGCTGAGGGGGTAAACAGGGCAGTGTGTGAAATACTTGCATATGTCTTACTAGTAGTGTTATAGTAGCGTACGGCAGGTATATTCAAAAAGGGTAAACAGCAGGAGGACAGTGTGAACGATGGAGAAGTACAAGGTCAAGGAACTTCTCGAAATTTGTGAGGAGTTGGGCATTCAGTTGGGCTCAACCAAAATAAAGAATGCGATCCTTGAGGTCATGAGGACCGGGGACGTAACGGCTGAGGAAGCCGCAGAGGCCTTAGCGGGTATCAATGAACGTCGGGAAAGGGAGGAGAAGGAACGTTGCGAGCAGGAGAGGAAGGAAAATGAACGACGGGAAAGGGAGGAAAGGAGAGAACAGGAACGTCGCGAAGAGGAAAAGGAGGAAAGGAGAGAACAGCAACGTCGCGAGGAGGAAAAGGAGGAAAGGAGAGAGATTCGTGAGCACGAGCTTAAAATGAAAGAGTTGGAGACCCGAAATAGCTCGCCAGCGCCTAGTCTCACTTCTAATGTTCCAAGAATACGCGATCAACTTCCACCCTTTGTCGTCGGAGAGGATATGGCCAAATACCTCGTGAAATTTGAGCACGTGTGCGAACGGAATAGCATTGAGCGATCCCTTTGGGCACAGAATCTGTTAGCCTTGCTTCCTGGGGAGGCATCAGACGTAATAACTTGCTTATCGAAAGAGGCGTTTGAGAGCTACAGTGATGTGAAGGAAGCGCTACTGCGGAAGTACAAATTGTCGCCCGAAGCTTTCCGGCAGAGGTTCCGGTATGCAAAAAAGGGTAAGGAGTCGAATGTTGACTTCGCGTTTCGTCTAAAAGCCGACCTGGTGGAATGGCTGAAGGGCGAAGAGGTTTTCGACGACCGCGACAAAATTGTCGAATGCATCGCGTTGGAGCAGTTCTACCGTTGCATTGATGAGGATGTCCGGCTCTGGCTGCAAGATAGGCTAAAGGAGGTTAAGCTAAACAAGGCAGCAGAGTTAGCGGAAGAGTATTACACCCGCCGCAGCTTGCACAGCAAGGCAGTGCGCATAGAAAAAGCAGATAGAAGAGATGGGTTTTACGGGAAGCCCGACGAACGGAAGGAAATCACGCGTCGCGAGTTTCGGGAAGACGAGTCCCTTCCCAAAGAAACTGTAAGGGATGGACAGAATGCATCTCAGAATGATGACGATGGTCCGAAACAGCGAAACGAAATGACGCGTTCTTTTGAAAAACGGAAACCGTTAACCTGCTACAATTGCAAAAAGCAAGGGCACATCGCTGCAAGCTGCCCAGAGAGAATTGCTTTTGCAACGATACAGGAAACTCGCAAAAACATACGTCTATTGGAGCCCTATGTGCAGGAAATTAAGGTAAACGGCAAGAAGTGCCGAGCACTGCGGGACTCTGCAGCAACTATGGACGTTGTTCACCCGTCTTTCGTCTCCTTGAGTGATTTTACGGGAGAGTGCGTTAGGATACGGCAAGTGGCCGAGAAGGAGAGTGTCTGTTTACCGATCGCAACGGTTATCATTGAAGGAGAGTTTGGGAAAACTAACACCGAAGCCGCTGTGTCAGCCGCCCTCCCAGAGCAATTTTCCTACCTCTTCTCAAATAGCTCGGAGCAGCTGCTGAAGGATCAGGGCAAGTCATTCTTTGCCGACGTGGCGTACATGGCGCTCACGCGATCCAAAGTGCGCCCGCTGTCGAGGGAACTTGACTTTGCGTCGGTGAGCGAAAGGCGGTGCGGCACACGGACTGATCAAGGTAACTTGAGTGGCGAGCAGTCGCGGGAGAGGCAGAGCTCGGAGGCTGGCCTAGACGAGCGGGTCCTGGAGGTGAGTGGGAGTGACGCGTGCAGTGCTAGCCGGGATATAGACGCGACGCCGCAATTAGGCGACGCGGGCTCCACACTCGCTCCGGTTTCCGCCAGCCGGCAGGAGCAGGCTGCAGTTGAAAGAGAAAGTCTGATTCGCGAGCAACAGGAAGATTGTTCACTAGCCGATCTGAGGAAGAGCGTCAAACGGGGAGTGAAAAAAAAGGGGGTTTCATTTGGCAAGTAATCTGGCTTATTGTACCGCCGCTACACGGATAAGCAGGGTCGCAAATATAAGCAGCTTCGGATTCCGCGAAAATATCGCCGGGAAAAATGAATGACCTCATTTGCTTCCTCAGTAGTATGTTTTCGGTCCAAAGCGATTTCAAGGGGACCATTCTATTTGTCATTATTATTGCTGATTAATAATTGTTTCTATTTTGTTGTGTTGTTGATTTGAAAACTGATTGTTTGAGCCTTGTGTGCTAGATCGTACACCTGCCTCTTGTTGCAGCGGGAGCAAAAGGGGATAGCGATTTAGTTAGGTTGATTTGAATTATGGCTTTGTCTGGTGTTTGACGGGAGACAGAGGGCACTTGTTCGTGTTGGGTGTTGCCTTTTGCCTGTCGGTTTTGCAAGCTGCAGAACGACCAAGCGGGACCAGTGGCGAGAAGCAAGATCTTAGGAACGACCCGAGCGGAGCTGGTCAAGGTGCCTTGGCGACGACGCGGTGTGCAGAGCTCCTGTCCTGGCGAGTCGGACCTGGGCACGTGAAGTTACCTGGCGTCCCGACACTGGACGTGAACTTGGACGAGCCTGACGAACGTGCGCGCCCGGCATCCGAGCCACGTGGAGGCAGCTCGTCTTCCCGGCGCCTTATCTGAGGGCGGGGATGCTGTTGTGCCATTACCACAAGCCCGGATTCCGAATCTGCAAGATGCGGAATCTATCCTGCGAGCGCCCTAATTCTCCCTTCACAAGTCAAGATGCTGAGCCGTCAGGCAGCGGTGTCCTGCTGCGGGAGAAGCCTCGGCGAGCAGCGTGTTTGGACGTGTCAGCGTGTGCCAGACAGCCCGGCGCCGCACCTCCTCTTGCATGGAGGTCTCCGCGCGCGCGAACTTTGAACCGGGTGGCCAGCGCGGTCGCTGGTTGCACCCCTCGGACGACCGTCGTGTGCTGACTTTGTATTGGGCCGTTTGAGTGACAATGGTTCCTCGGGGATTATAAAAGCAGCGACGCGCTGGCTGAAAAACAGGATCCGCCGACCCACCGGGAGAGAGTGTCGCTCCCGACTGGGGTGAGATGTGTCACGCGTTTTCGCCGGACGCCGTCGTGCGGGAACAGTCGCGTTTGTGTGAGCTCTCGGCCCCAGTGCCGATCCGATCTTGTCCTGTACAATGACCTGTATATAATGTATAAAATCCCTTTCGTTATTCTCATCGACGCCTGGCTCGGAGTCTTCGCTACCAACGCTCTGTCACGAAACGGGTGACGAGCGCTACGGGACCACAAAGTCGTAATAGTGGTGCAGCGGTGAAAGTTCGTAACACTGGCGGCACCGGTTGGATGTCGTAACAACCTTCCTTTCTGTGGAAAGGCCCCTGGCTCGCTGGCATCCAATGATAGGGTCAAGCTTGTCACACAAGCTGCGCACTGTTCGTTTGGACAGACGAAAATACTGCCGGAGCTCTTCTTCCGTCAACTCTTCAACTGCATCATCTACCTCGGGTCGTCGTCTCTGCGCGACTGCAGCAGCCGCACAGGCGACACGAAACGACACGGCAGAGAAAGCACACGCCATGTTCTCAAACTGTTGGGAGCGTGGAATTGCATTAAACCGGATACGAAGGATGCTAACTGTCCCAAGCACTTACGTTCTAATCCAATCCAAGCCGTCTGGTAGCCGTTCTAATCCGTTCTATCGCTCCGGACGGACTCTCCGTCCGTTCCGTGGCGTTCGTCCGTAAAGGCCGATCCACACGACGGACCAAATTGCTCTTTTGGACCGCGGTCCGCGCATCACATGATAGGACGTCACCAGTTCGTGCGTACCGCCGTTGGCCCGCGCAAGACCGCGGCCCTCGCGGTCCAACATATCGCCGCGGCTTTTCCCGCTTCCGTTTTGGCGGCGGACCGCATGCAAACCGTAGCGATTTTGGCTCAGCCAACGAATGTTGTCCGGCAACAGAGTGTCTTCAGCCAAATCCAATCTAGTTTTCGGCTCAGCAAAAGCCCGTCAAGCCAGTCATTTCATGTCCGCCGTTCAGCCTACACGTGCGTGCAGCAGATCTATTTTTTAAACACCGTGTCCCCTTGGAGTGACGAGGAGGTTTTTTCATTTTGTATACTTCGTTGAGCAGTTCCGGGCGTTGGGAGACTCGAGCCGGAATGATAACAATGATAACACTCTGGCCGAGAGTGTAGCTGGTTGGTCTGCTCTGCCGTCTGCTATGGTGGTCCGCCATGTGGATGGGCTCTGCGCCGGACCGCGCCGGGCCGTGACGTCGCATCACGTGACCGATCGGCCCGCGGACTTGATCCGTCGTATGGATCGACCTTTAGCAGACGACACAGAATGATTATGACCAGCTAGACGTCACGGCTCACGTGACAATTGACGTCATGGCATTCGTCGAGGTTCAATTTGACCAATCGTGTGCGGCTCGATGGAACGGACCGCCTCAATTCTATTTTGGAATGGGTACAAGATCGCACCCCTAGTGTCGACGAGTGCTTGGACAGGTACGCCGTCTAATTGACACGTGTACTTATCTTTATCGGGCGACCGCGTATCGCTGCCTAACAAATGTAATCGCACAGCGTGGGACGCGCTGTGCGATTACATTTGTTAGGCGAGTTCTAGAATGTTATCGATGCTTCTACCCGGCTGTATGTTGTCGGCGAGCCTTGTGTTATCTGATTTCATCACGTGACACGATTGGTGTAGAACTTTGTGCAAGGCACGCGGATCCGAACGATTAGTCTGGAACATTCGACGACTGCTCTATAAAAGCCGACGCGCTTGACCCGCTGATCAGATTTCCAACGATCGCCGACCGTATTCGCCGCTATCGTTGTGCTATAAGTGTAGCCTGTTTTTGTGGGCACAGGTTCGCCCAATAAAACGATCATTTCGCTAATCACAGTATTTCTACTGTGTTCTTGAACGTCACCGCCACGTGACATCTGGTGGAGGTGGTTGTGCGTTCATGTACCGAACGCCCCCGCAAAGCCGCGATCCAAGACCGAAGCCCGAGGACAAAACCAACATCGCCCAAGACCAGCATGCTAGCCGCAGACTGCAAGGACTGCCCCCAGAGCACGGACTTCTACCTGAGACGACAAAGAAGATCGTGGTCAAGGCAACCCCAATGGCTGCCCCAGCGTCCCCGTTATCCTACAACAACCTCGGGACCCACCGACCTTCCATGGAGCAGCGACTGAAGACCCGCAATCCTGGCTGGAGACCTACGAACGGATTGCGACATTCAACAACTGGGACTCCGACGACAAGCTGCGGCATGTCTACTTCGCCTTAGAAGACGCCGCCAGAACGTGGTTTGAGAACAGGTAGTCGACCTTGACAACGTGGGACCTGTTCCGTAGCGGCTTCCTGCACACCTTTACAAGCGTCGTGCGCAAGGAAAGGGCCGAAGCTATGCTGGACGCCCGAGTGCAGCTACCAAATGAGAACGTTGCCATCTTCACGGAAGAAATGAGCCGTATATTTTGCCACGCCGACCCTGAAATGTCCGAGGAGAAGAAACTCCGCCTACTCATGCGTGGTGTGAAGGAGGAACGTTTTGCCGGAATGGTATGAAGCCCACCAAAGACAGTCGACGGGTTTCTTCGCGAGGCCACCAGCATCGAGAAGACACTCCAGATGCGAAACCGGCAATTCGACCACCGCCCGAACTCGACAAGCTACGCGGGAGTTCAGTCACTGGCCGCCGACGACCTGCGCGAGACTATCCGAGCGGTCGTGCGGGAGGAGCTACAGAAGCTCTTCCCGTCATCTCAGCCTCAAGTGACTTCGATTGCCGACGCCGTACGTGAGCAGCTCCAACAACAACTCGGAGTAGCCCCTGAATCGCCGCAGCCTCAACCTGAAGCGATGACATACACCGCTGTAGCCCGCCGTCACGTTCCCCCTCCACGCCCACGGCCGGGCCCAGTGACGACACAGTTCCTTCGTCCACCACCACCCCCGCCGCCAGCACGCCAACCCGTGAACCCACGCGGCATCCCAAGGAAGACTGACGTTTGGCGCCCTCCCGACCACCGCCCGCTCTGCTACCACTGCGGAGAAGCCGGCCATGTGTACCACTGATGCCCATACCGGGAGGTGGGACTGCGAGGTTTCACCGTTAACGCCCCGCGGCCACAGATTGGCGAACGACCTCGCGATATCGCCGACTACCTTGCCGCCACTCAATGGAGCCCTCGACGACCTTGCCGTTCGCCGTCACCAAACCGCTACCTGTCGCCTACGCGCCGACCATACACTGGCCCAGTCCGGGGCCGGTCCCTCAGCCCATACTCGGAAAAATAAAAGGAGCAACCGATGGAGGTCCGGTTGCTGTTCGTCGAACTGACGAAGATGCTCCGCCGCCGGCGAAGACGACGAAGAGACCATCTAGACGACATAATAACGACACGCCACCGTCCCGACGAAATCAGGAAGCCAAGACTACGCCGACGAAAGACGACTTGACGACGCGACGTTCCAACTTCAGTTCGACACGAGGCAGCCGTGATCCGACGCCAAGACCCAACTGTAACTCAAGAGAAAGAACCACCGACCTCGACGTGCTTCTCGACGGCCACGCAGTCACCGCCTTAGTAGACACAGGAGCCGATTACTCCGTCATGAGTGGACCCATCGCCACCCAGTTGAGGAAAGTTGAAATTGCATGGGAACGCCCTCAAATTCGGACCGCTGGAGGACACCTGATTACGCCGACTGGGATCGGCACAGCAAGAATTACCGTTCATGACCGGACTTACTCTGCCACCTTCGTTATCCTCCAACAGTGTTTACGAGACGCCATTCTCGGCATGGACTTCCTGAATCAACATGGCGCAGTCATCGTCCTGAAGTCGAAATCGATAACGCTGTCACAAGATCAAGCGATACCGCCGGAGAGCTGTCGTAGTCACCACGCCTCGAATGTGCTCGAAGATCAAGTGAGAATCCCGCCGCGCTCCTGCATTATTATTTCCGTCGGCAGCGAAGCACCCGCTGACGTAGAAGGCGTCATCGAGGGCGACCAACATCTACTGCTCGACCGTGAAATTTGCGTCGCAAGAGGGATCGCTCAACTACACGGAGGGCAAGTGGAAGTTATGCTAACTAACTTCAGCCAAGAGTTCAAGCACATCAACAAGGGCACGACAATCGCATACATCGAGGAAATTGTGGAAACCAGCAATGCCTTTGTCCTCTCGGATTCCGCCGCATCTACCCCGATGAGCATGGTCCCCGAACCAGACTTCGGCGTGAATCCAAGTCTTCCTATGAGTAAGCAGCAACAGATCAGAATTCTTCTCCGAGGATACAAAGACTGCTTTTCGACGTCATCGAGGATTCGATCCACAAACACCAGTTGCAAAGCATCGCATAGTAGCCGAAGAGTGCGCTCGACCACTCCGCCAGAGCCCTTACCGAGTTTCGACGCGAGAACATGAAGCTATTATGCAACAAGTCGACGAAATGCTGCGCGACGACATTATCAAGCCGTCGAAAAGCCAGTGGGCCTCTTCTGTAGTCCTGGTGAAGAAAAAGGACGGAACCCGACGCTTCTGCGTCGATTATCGTCGACTGAACAAGATCATGACGAAGGATGTGTACCCCCTTCCACGGATAGACGACGCATTGGATCGGCTCTGCAACGCTAAATACTTCTCGTCGATCGACCTTAAGTCTGGCTACTCGCAAATAGAAGTCGGTGAAAGAGATCGCGAAAAGACGGCCTTCATCACCCCAGACGGCCTCTGCGAGTTCAAGGTTATGCCATTCGGACTGTGCTCGGCGCCTGCGACGTTTCAGCGCGTCATGGACACGGTGTTAGCAGGATTGAAGTGGCACACGGGTCTTGTTTACTTGGATGACGTCGTTGTCTTCACCGGAAATTTCGACGATCTCCTTAGGCGGCTTGCGACAGTGTTAGAAGCCATCAAGTCATCGGGGCTCACTCTGAAGCCGGAAAAGTGCCGCTTCGCTTACGATGAGCTTTTGTTCCTAGGCCACGTCGTCAGCAAATCAGGAGTACGCCCCGACCCACAGAAGACAGCTGCCATCGCAAAGTTCCCGCAGCCAACCGACAAGAAGGCAGTGCCATAGAGAAAGGGATTGAACAAGAGCGGACACTCGGCGAAATTTGGAAACAGGAAACACGTCACGCTATTGTATTGACATCGACGAATTGGGGCCGCGAGCATCGAAAAAAAGGAGAATGTGAAATGAGATTATCAGAAATTGCTTTAATTTTTTTATTCTTTCCCGGAAAAAATAAATATATCTGCGTATAAATTAAATTAAACTTTGCGGCTTACTTCCGTTGCCTAGCGACAGGCGAACCGGCGAATGACGAGCCAGATGTTTGGGTCATTCGTCAGGCACACCGCCGAAGCGAGAGAGACCGGCCGCGCATCTGAGCGTTGGACTGTTCGGGCACCCGTCTGCCTGTTTTTCTATTTTGGGATTTAGCCTGGTTTGGTGGCCTCCCGGCGAATTATTGCATTCATTCGGAACTTCGACATGGCAGCACTGCACTATTGGACTACGGCAAGGTGAGAAACTTTGTTCGACAGTCTGCGACGCACTTCAAGCAATTAGGCTTACTGCCCGGCACCTAGGCTAGACTTCTGACGCAGTTAACGAAAAACAGCGTGGCCGTCATGTAGCAGTTAATTTGAAATAAAGAATCGTACTGGGAGATGTTTGCGACGCTTCCTATAAGCCCCACTACTATTTTAACTAATTTCGGTAGTTTTGGGGCACGCTAGTCGCACAGGGTGCTGTGACGCAGTTTCGCGTGTACTGAATTTTACTGCGACAAGTTTTGGCGCTTTCTCTGGCTGCCCACATTATTGAAACTAATTTCATTACTTTTTGCGCTACCTGTCGAGCGCAGTGGGCGCGCCTGGCGCTGTGACTCGGTTAGCGAAAATCAGCTCAGCCGTGGTGCGCGGTTTCGCGCTTTAATGCACTGACAAGTTCATGGCACTTTTATTTCTCTGACGCCCAACATTGTTGAAAATTATTTTCGATACTTTTATGTTAGGAGGCCCGCTGCCGCGCCTGTTGTGACGCAACGAAAAGCAGTTCGGCCGTGGTGACATTAGTGTGGCGCGTACTGAATCTTACTGCGACAAGTTTGTGGCAATTTTTATGTCCCCGCAACAATTTAAGCCTTCTTTCGGTACCCACGCTTGTCGAAAACGCGTCGAGCAATCGTCAAGAGTGATAACACGGGAGTGCGTTGCTTGCGCATGCAGAACGCACAAGAGATAAGCCAAGCCGCTCAAACGCCAGGAACTAGTAACTCGAAAATTCTGTCTTCTGGACTGCCCCCACGCATTTTGTCTTGAGTGCGAGTAGAAGGCATTCTGCGAGCGTCCAGCATGCTCTGGTTGAGAGCCATTGTTGTGGCTACCTCTGTGTATTCGTAGCGTACTATCGCGTCGGTTGTAGCCAAGTTCGCGAAACGCGCCGTTGCCCGCGCATTCGTGCTATTAAAGTGCAGGAAATGAGCATTGGCAAGAGGGGAATGCTTGGAATTAGAATGTGTTTGTGGTATGTACGGTATTGCTTGCGATGAGTCGGGTATTTTCTACGCCGTGTGTGTAAATACAAACTGCTTTTGTTTGTAATGCCGCCCACTCACCACTTTCGCACGCTTCGCCTCTACAGGCATTATTCTTACATGTTAATAACAAAACAACGCTTGTAATTCTTTCAGCTGACGCCGTCTGGTGGAATTTGCTGCGGAAACTACTGCTGCTTACAACTCTGGATGAATGCACAAAAAGCCCGCGACGACCATTTACAAAGAATAAAATAAACGTTAATTTTGCCTCATTTCACAAGGTGTCTTGCGTCTTTATGAAATTGTACGTGGCACATATTCAATGCAGCCTTGTGAATAGATCGATCGCAATCAATTTTACTTAATATGATTTGCAAATAAATATTTAATGAGTAAAAATAAATATATAAATAAATATTTGCTGCAAAAGCAAAAAAAAAAAATTACCGACGATTACGTTACTTCCTAATGCGAAATTTGAGCGCAGCAAATAAGCTGTTTCACCTTTTCGATAGATTGAGGCGAAGAAGTCGAGCAACACATGTATGCGCTATCACAGAATTTTTTTTTATTTTTCACACGTATTCCTTTAACAAAGACTCCACTAACAGTTCTTGACAGTCATGAAGGAAGCTTTGTGGTCGGAGAAATAGACTGATATATGTTCGACTTGGTACCTCAATGCTTGATTCTCAAAGACGAGATCTATACAAGCGCCTCGCGAGGTTGTCACAGCCGTGGGACGCGTTACGAGCGAGAGGAACGGGATGTTCTCCCGCATAAGTGTTAGGAAATTGCTGTTTGTCTTTATGTCAACATTAAAGCCCCCCACTACTAACATTCGTGTGGATCGATGGACGGTTAATGCGAGTTGCAGGAAGTGCACGACGTCTTTCGTGAGTGCGGTAGGGGCGAAACGGCAGCGGCAATTTCGGCTCGGGCGGTGCACATATACAGAACCGCCGCCACCGATCTGGCTCTCTGATTGCCACCGCACAGGGCGAACGGCAGCGGCAATTTCGGCTCGGGCGGTGCACATATACAGATCCGCCGCCACCGATCTGGCTCTCTGATTGCCACCGCACAGGGGTTGCATTGGAGGAGGAGCGAAGAAAGGAATTAAGTTCGAGCCGGCGCTTTGACAACCGGAGACTCGCAGGAAGAGGGGGGAGGGGGGCGGCGTGTACACCCAGCGGCAAACGATGGGGGCAGAAGCGCGCGCAGCAAGCGGACAACACGATAAAGGGAGGAGGGAAGAGATAGCAGCGACTGACTGATGCCGCTGACGCCGATAGTGAGTCAACCCCAGCTGCGGAGTTGGTTTCAGGGACAACGCCGCCGATGCCGACACAAACAATATGATACCCTCGCTTCCGCAGCGCTAAGAACCAGGTCTAGCCGTGGGAAGGTGGTCACGTATTCGTCGACGTGCCGGGGCCTACGTGAAATAACCGGCGCGTCGGCAACTGAAGAGCACCCTATCCGCCACACAAGAACAGGGGGGGGACCCTTTCCTCCTCTTTCTGCATGGCGGCGACGGTGTTCTATGCAGTCACGTTATCTTGACTCTCTAGCGGCGTCAGCGGCATCCAGCGGTATCAGTCGGTCGCTGCTAGCGCTGGGGGATGAAAGGGGGCGGAGCTGGTTACGAGGCCGACGACAACGCCGACGACGACGCGAAACCCAGGAACGGACGCCAAAGAGCTGCGCTCTAAAAAACGGAGCCGGCGTGACGCGCAGCAGCTAGTATTCAAAACGCGCGCGCACAAAACCGAAACCGGAAGTGTGCTTCAGGTTTTGACATCCACGACTTGGTGCGCTGCAGTCAATTCGGCCGCTGGGCTCTATGGGAGTGTCCGCTCTCGTTGTATTCCTTTCTCTATGGCAGTGCGCAGATTCCATGGCATGTGCGCCTACTACAGGCGCTTTGTCAAGGACTTTTCACGCATCGCGGAGCCGCTAACACATCTAACCAAATGTGATGTCGAGTTCAAGTGGGAAACGCCGCAGGCCAAGGCATTTCAAGAACTCAAACGACGGATGCAATCACCGCCGGTACTTGCACACTTCGACGAGGACGCCGATACCGAAATCCACCCTGACGCCAGTAGCCTAGGCCTCGGTGCCGTCCTAGTCCAGAGGAAAGAAGGACTTGAACGGGTGATATCGTATGCTAGCCGGTCGCGGTCAAAAGCGGAAAGCAATTATTCTACGACTGAAAAGGAACGCCTCGCCATCATTTGGGCTACAGCTAAATTCCGCCCTTACCTCTATGGCAGGCCATTCAAAGTCGTCAGCGACCACCACGCGCTGTATTGGCTAGCTAACTTAAGGGCCCCTTCAGGACGGCTGGCGCAGTGGAGCTTCAGACTCAGAAGTCCGGAAGAAAACACTCCGACACCGACTGCTTATCACGCGCCCCCATCGATCCCCCGCCGCAAGACGACGAGGATGACGACGCCTTTCTTGGGAAAACAAGCGCGGAAGACGTCACTAAACAGCAACGAGCAGACCCGGAGCTCAAAGGCCATGTCGAGTATTTGGAAGGGAACACCGACGTTGTCCCTAGAGCATTTAAGCGCGGGTTGTCTTCGTTCACGCTACAAAACAACCTGCTCGTTAAGAACTTCTCACCAGTCCGCGCCAGCTACCTTCTTGCTGTACCGTCAGCGCTGCGTCCAGAAATACTGCACGCCCTACACGACGATCCAACCACTGGGTACCTCGGATTCTCCCGGACGCTGTCGAGAATACAGGAAAGGTATTACTGGCCGCGTCTGACCGCCTACGTCGCCCGTTACGTCAAGACATGCCGAGACTGTCAACGACGCAAGACACCACCGACAAAGCCAGCAGGATTACTACAGCCGATCGAACCTCCTCACCGACCATTCCAGCAGATTGGGATGAATTTGTTGGGGCCGTTTCCGATGTCAACATCCGGAAATAAGTGGATTGTCATGGCGATGGACTATCTCACCCGCTTTGCTGAAACTAAAGCTTTACCAAAAGGCAGCGCAGCCAAAGTGGTGAAATTTTTCGTCGAGAACATCCTGTTGCGACATGGTGCCCCAGAAGTCCTCATCACCGACAGAGGAAGGGCTTTTACAGCAGAGCTCACCCAAGTCATTCTGCAGTACAGACAGACAAGCCACAGGAGGACAACTGCCTACCATCCGCATACGAATGGTCTCACGGAGCGCCTGAACAAGACCCTCGCCGACGTGCTAGCAATGTACGCCGACGTCGAGCACAAGACGTGGGACGCGGTCCTGCCGTATGTTACCGTCGCTTACAACACGGCAGTGCAAGAAACAACACAGATCACACCGTTTAAGCTGGTTCATGGCAGGAACACAACGAAGACGCTCGACACCATGCTGCCCCACGTCACTGGCGAAGAGAACGTTGACGTCACTAGCTATCTCCAGCGCACGAAGAAGCCCGACAGCCCGCCCGCCTACGGATCAAGAACCAACAGAGGACCGACAGCCGACACTACAACCTCCGACGAAGCTTCGTGGAATACCAGCCCGGTGACCGCGTTTGGGTTTGGACACCGATACACCGATGACGACTGAGTGAGAAACTATTGCGTCGCTATTTCGGACCCTACAAGGTCATTCGACGTATTGGCCCACTGGACTATGAGGTCGTGCCAGACGGAATTTCGCATACACAGCGGCGCCGCGCACGATCTGAAGTGGTCCACCTGGTGCATCTGAAACCCTTTTACGGACACTGACGAACTTCCTTATTTTGTTTTTTTCTTTGCTACAGGTGTTTTTCTTCATTAATTTCGTTTGTATGCAGCATCGGGTCGATGATTTTTAAGAGGGGGGTATTGACACGTGTACTTATCTTTATCGGGCGACCACGTTTCGCCGCCTAACGATGTAATCGGACAGCGCGGAACGTGCCTGCACGTATCGGAAGTTTTGGAAAGTTATCGATGCTTCTACCCGATTGTCTGTTGTCGCCGAACCAGCCGAACCTTGTGTTATCTGATTTCATCGCATGACGCGATTGGTGTAGAACTTTGTGGAAGGCACACGGGTCCGAACGATTAGTCTGGAACATTCGACGACTGCTGTATAAAAGCTGACGCGCTTGACCCGCTGATCAGATTTTGTAGAAGATTTTGTAGATCAGATTTTGATCAGAAGTGTAGCCTGTTTTTGTGGGCACAGGTGCGCCCAAATTAACGCTCGTTTCGTTAATCACAGTATTGCTACTGTGTTCTTGAACGTCACCACCACGTGACAATATTAAGATCAATTACGCTTCTCCTTTTGGGCACAGACAGAGGATTTGCTGCAGTAGTAGGCAATGCAGCACCACCTCCGATGGCTGCATTTCTTAGTTTTCCGAAAAGTTTCGGCCAAAAGCCACAGGGGACGAAAGGCGACGTGGATGCGGCGAACGGGAAGATGGGCGACGTGTTTTCGGTGAGTGCGACTAGTGTCCGCGCGGCGATGGTGAGCGACTGTACCACGTCTTCCTAGCAGAGTTGTAGGCACTGTTAGACTCGACAATGGGTGAAACATAGTCGGCATTTCCATTAAAACGGCTCAAGTTGGTCCACGTGCGAAGTGTTGAAGGCCACGAGTTGCGACAGTATCGGGCGACATGCCCAATGCGGCGACAGATGGAACATATTGACACGTGTACTTGTCTTTATCGGGCGGCAAGTATTGTCGCCTAACAAATGTTATCGCACAGCGCGGGACGCGCCTGCATGTGTCCGAAGTTTCTGGAAAGTTATCGATGCTTCTATCCGCTGTCTGTTGTCGCCGAACGTTGTGTTATGTGATTTCATCGCTTGACACGAATGGTGTAGAACATTTTAGAAGGCATGCGGGTCCCAACGTTTAATCTGGAACATTCGATGATTGCTGTATAAAAGCCGACGCGCTTGACCCGCTGATCAGATTTACGACGATCGCCGACTGTGTTCGCCGCTCTCGTTGTGCTTTGAGTGTAGCGTGTTTTGTGGGCACAGGTTCGCCCAATAAAAGCTAGTTTTTGCCTTTCACAGTCTTGCTACTGTGTTCTTTGACGTCACGACCACGTGACAATATGGGCTGGTCATCCGCAGTTCTCAATCGGGTTGCGATAACACGGAGAGAAGCGTCGGGGTGGAGCGAAAATAGTAGCAGGGAGTTCGTTAGCTCTGGGTTTGGGAATCGAAAAAGTGGCAGCATCAGGGCTACGCGAACAGAAAGCTGCGGGCGCCGTCGCATCCAGTTCACGTCGAACGATTCGCACCAAGTCCTCTGAGGGCGACGCATGCTGCTGTACGGGTTGATCCTCACACGTCGACGTTGCGGTAGTATTGGGATGTCTGGTGAAAGGTTATATTACTAGAGCTCAACCCAGCTCCTCAGGCGCGGCGATGTCGCCTTCAATACCACGTGACACCGTGACGTCACGACAGAGGAGAAACGGGGCTCGAACTCGCGCCGTCGCTCGTGGCGTCACTTTCAAGGCTGACCACGTGACACGGTGACGTCACGACAGAGGAGAAACGGGGCTACAACTCGCGCCGTCGCTCGCGGCGTCGCGGCGGTATTTTAAGCAGCTGCGCTTGCCTCTCCTACACACTCACGAGGTGAGATGCCTCCTGGAGGACAGAGGTGCTCGTTGGAATGAGAAGCGAAGGTTGCGGCGTGCTACAGAGACTGATTTTCTAGGTGGCTTTGGCTCAACTCTTGCAAGATGGGCTGGGTGGGAATCGAACCAGGGTCTCCGGAGTGTGAGACGGAGACGCTACCACTGAGCCACGAGTACGATGCTTCAAAGCGGTACAAAAGCGCCTCTAGTGAATGCGGTGTTGCCTTAGAAACGAGCTCTTTCTAAGGCTCAGGCGTGCGTCGCTTGCTCAGGCGCATATTTTGTTGCCGCGCCGAACGCTGCGTTGCTCGACGCTCACCGCGTCCAATGCGGGGCGCGTAGTCACTGCGCCGTAGCCCATTGTCTTACACCCCTTGGCGGGTCGACGGGAACGCTGTCGCGTTCCACTCTTGAAGGCGAAGCAGAGTGACGCATGAGTTGTTTCTTCGTCTAGCCGAACCAAATATAGCCAAGCAACAGCAGTACACCAGGCTAAACAGTGGTTCAACAACTAAAATAAAGGCTAGTATGCTTCGCATCCTGGGCTTAACCTTAGCTAAGCCACAGCCATTTTTTTGCCTGCTTGGCTTTTCGGCACTGTTTAATGATGGCGTCAAGTGTAGAACAGCTATTGCACAGGAGCAGATTAAAGGCGTCGTCAGCATCGCCCTTAAGCATGTGGCCGACCTTTTCGGCTTCTGTCATGTCGTGATCGGCTTTACGACAAAGTGCCAGCACGTCCTAGATGTACGAGACATATGACTCCGTGGGGGATTGGACACGAAAGGCCAGTTCCTGCTTTGCTGCAATTTTACGGCCGGCTGGTTTGCCACACAACTCTGTCAACTTCTCTCTGCATTGGTCCCAGCTGGTGACCTCCTCTTCGTGGCTTTCGTACCACACCTTCGCCATGCCTCGTAGGTAGAACAACAAGTTGGCTAGCATAAGCGTAGGGTCCCATCTGTTGAGTCCACTCACGCGTTCATAGATAGCCACTTACTCTTTAACGTCGGCGTCATCGGTACCGCAGAAAGTTTCAGGATCCTTGGGTTGCACAACCACAACCGAAGGCGACAGTGACGTAGGTGGTGATGGTGATGTTTAAGGCGGCAATGACATCGATCCCACGTGCTCACCGTCATTCATGATGCGGACGGTGATGTGGCGTCCACTGCGGAGCTCCGTTTTCACCCGTGGTGCCCCGCACCTGCCACCATTATGTTACGGGGATGTTAGGAATATATAAAAACTGTTTTTACAATATATTTACAGGATGAGTCAGCGTAGACAAGATGGCTGACCACCAACAACACGCAGCAGCCAGCGTCTCGCGATCTTCTATCTCTGTCTCCTTTCATCCTTTCGTAACAATATGATGAAAGAAATATTTCATTACAGTGTAAGCTGATGTGTTGCCCTAAGACATATTTATACCTGCATCTGATAATTCAAACTAAATTCTGGGGCCCCCTCGAGCTTGAATTATCGGATGTCTATTGTATATGTAATCAGTTGTAAGCAACGAACACGGCGCCGTCACTAACAGGCCCCGTTTTTCTCAAAAACCGAAGTGCCTCGAAGACACTGAAGAGACAGACCCGCCAGTGGTGGTCTGCATGCCCGCAGCCTCGCTGCCACCTCCGGTTATACCCCCTTAGCCTTAACACACAAAGAAGGGAGACACTAGACAAGCACGTAGGCTACGTGCAGCGCCTACGTGCCTGTCTCGTGTCTCCCTTCTTCGTGTGCTGTTTTATTCGGCGCCGTCTTTGTAATTATAGCCCCTTCACTGACCGCAGGCATCTCCCCATTCCCTGCCTCGAGCCCAATATCTTACGACCCCAGCAGTCTACAGCAGCTTGTGTCGTACAGAGAGTAAAATTGCGTTTTAAAGAGAAAGGTTGTGGGTCTGTTTGCTCCCCCAAGTTTGTGGGGCGCCCTTTTTGGGCGGAAGCCGCTTGGGGCAAGTGTGCGCTTGTGCCTTACTTTGTGTCTCGTTTTTCTGGCTCACAGTGCAACATTTGCGGGCCGCGGTCGACCAGTGCTAGTTTTCTAACGAATTGCGTAGTTGGCTAGGTGAGTCCGTGGTCGAGAAGTGTTTTCAGCTCAGAAGTGGGATAATCCGAACAAGCCCGTGAAGATAAGCCAGGATGACGAAAACCCGTAGAACAGACGTGTTGCTGCACAATTACGCGCTGCTGAACAGGTGGCGAGCGCCACCGAGATTCAACGGGACAGCAGGCAACGAAATGATCACGGCGCAGCACACCAGCTCCAAGAAAAAGTCGCCCAGCTTTCTTGACTGCAGGAGGAAATTCGGGAGCTCGGCGGCTCTAGTTCTGCTCCCTTAACACCGTCATTCCAGCCGGATACAGGCCTGAGCAACGCCATCTTGAGACAGCTCACCAAGGCTTTCTCTGCAATGGCCTGCATGATGGAGAGGATGAATGCGCCATCGACTGCGACAACTGTTCATGTGAGGCCGGACCTCTCTACCGCAATCCCATGCTTCACTGGAGACAGCGCCCAAATTAGTGCCGAAGATTGGCTAGAAAGATTCTCGCGCGTTGCCGACGTAGCCAAATGGTCTGAACATCAACGACCATCAAAGACTAACTGCTGCTCACCTCAAGCTCCAGGGCCCAGGTAAGGATTGGCTGATTTCGTCAGCAACAAGGTGTTATTCATGGCAAGAATTTGTAGCTGCACTTAAAGCAGGTTTCGTGACTGAGAAAAAGCTTCCGGACTTATGGAGGAGAATAGCCGAACCAGTTCAGAGTCATGACGAGGATGTGACAAAGTACGTCCGAGAAAAGGGGAAAAAATGTGTGCCAGGGTGAAGCTAACTCTGCCGGATACAATCGTCGAGTTTATCAGATGTCTCCGGCCGACAGAGATGAGTTTCGCATTACGAGGCGGAAGCCCTAAGAGTGTGGACGAGTTGCTTCAAGCTCTCGCAACCCATGAAAACTTCAGAGAAAGCCGCAAAAGACAATTTCCATCGGCACAACAGTTCGACAGCTAAAGCCGATGGAGTAGCGGCCATCAGGCATGTCCTGCGTCAACATACGTAGACGATGCAGTACTCAACAGTACCATAGAAGAAGGAGGGCGTCGCGCGGATGGGGTACGTTGCTAGAACTGCCGACAAACGGGACACCTGTCGAGTCAATGTCCTGAGCGACGGCGTCCACTTCATTGCACGAAATGTAACCGTGATGGGTACAGCGCGAAATCGTATCCACATCAGGGCTGCTCAGGAAATGTGACTAACACTGTACGCACTACGTTTTGAAAAAAGGTGTACAAAAGCATTTGTGTTGACGGCGAAGGGATGATCACCCTTTTCGATACGGGCTCCGATGTGAGCTTGATAAAGCTGACGCGTGCCGTGCAGCTGAACAGGGAGCTTATGGCGCCTCCCGGAGCGGCCATACGCGGAATTGGAGGAAAGCAGCCATTCCTCGGCAAACTAGATTTGAAGGTGCGTATTGATGATGTTGAACTTCCTACCGTCCACTTCTACATAGTCAGTGACACCTTTGTTGGACCGGACGTCATCATTGGCACTGGCGTGATCGACTTCCCTGATCTGCTCCTGGTCTGCCCGGGTGGATATCCCATTTGCTGAAAGAAAGGCAAGCAGAAGGGCTCACAGGTATTGTCGCAGGATTGGAAAGACCGAGAGAAGTCGTCAAGTGTCGCGAAATCATTGAGGCTTCTCCGCGGACGGTTCTATCTGTATCGGGAACGCCTTCTCTTGATGCACCTGCTGTTTTCAGCGTCCCAGTTGCGAACTACAGCAATGTCAAGTTGCACATGAAGCAAGGACAAATACTCATGTGTCCACCCGCTCCTTGCAACATGCCAGAGCAAAACTATTAACAAAACTAAACGCAGAACTACTACGTCAAACGCTTACCTTTGCTTCGTCCATTGTCGGCAAGTTCGACTTCGCCCTGCCATCTGCTAGCCGCCGAATTAGTTCAGATGGTAGAGCGGCTGCCCCGGTAAGGCGGTGGTCCCGGGTTCGAGTCCCGGACCACGACGAATTTTTCTTCAACTCTGAGGCTTTTCTTTCGAGGAACCCGTATGGGTTTCCTTTGTAGCAATTGCTAGGAACGGGTGGATGTCTAATTTTCCCTTTATCAATGCCAGAGCAAGTTTTACGGACCACCTATGTGGAGGCCCATGCGCTACAACTGATAAAGCGAGGCAATAATAATGTAGGCTCGATCATCTATGGCGTGGAGAAAACAGCCCTGCACGTTGCTTAGCAAGAATAATAATTGCTGCGCACTGCGAATCAAAGAACTGGGGTGCACCGGCATCACTGAGAAGAAAATCGACGAGCTCCCTCTAAGCAAGCCGGTTTACCGGCAACCATACCGTAGCTCCTATTACCAGAGGCGGCCATGGAAAGAGATCGTTGATGAGTTGATACCATATAGATTAATCTGTACTAGTACTTCCGAGTACAGTAACGTTGTTCCCACGCGAAAGAAAAGATGGCACATACAAGAGGGCGGTCGACTACCGCCGCCTCCATAACCACAACAGTAAAGGACACAGGAAAGCCCATGAAGACGCAACCTAAACACAGAGGTCTGTACATTGTTACAGAGGTGCTGCCTGCAGACACACACCGCATCTCGAACCTATGAATATCGAAGGGATCGACGTGGCCAGACTACGTCACGAACGCCCATGCAAGCCAGATGAAACAATTTAACTTGGCGTCGGACAGCGAGTGCAGAAGCGAGTCAGACTGATGAGACTCTCACTGGACGAGCTCGCGCAGTATGGTCAAGTGTAAGCAACGAACACAACGCCGTCAGTACCAGGCCCCGTTTTTCTCAGAAACCGAGGTGCCTCGAAGACATTGAGGAGACAGACCCGCAAGGCTCAACGCCTGCAGCCTCGCTGCCACCTCCGGTTCGACCGCCTTCGCTCACCGCAGGCATCTACCCTCCGCCTCGAGCCCCGCGTCTTACGGCCCCGGCACTGTACTGGAGCCTGTGTCACAGAGAGTAAAACTGCGTTTTAAAGAAAAAGGTTGCGTGTCTGTTTGCTCCCCCATGTTCGCAAGGCGCCTTTTTGCGCGGGAGCCGCTTGGAGAGAGTGTACGCCTGTGTCTTACTTTGCATCGCCTGTTTCTGATCCACAGTAGCATATTCGCGGGCCATTGTCGACGAGAGCTAGTGTCTTAACCAAGTGTGCGGCTACCTAGCCGAGTCCGCGGTCTAGAACTTTTACACAGTTGTCACTCCATTGACCCAGAGATGGACGGCCAAATCTAAATTCGTCAAGTTTCTCAGCACACTTGCTTGCCCAAGAGAAATCCCCAAAGATGTTCTATGGGGTTTGCCGAAGGACATATGAGTGGCGTAGTGGTTTAAATATCCCACTACTGCGTTCGAGGTCCTCTTATGAAATATGGTCAGTGGAAACTTTCCTATGTATTTAAGAATATTTGTAATAATGCAATTAATTATAGAAAATAGAAAGTGGCTAGAATGTGTAAAACGAAAAATAGAATGTTTATACAAATCCACATAAGCAATTATTCCCAGTCTAGCTAAAGCGCCTTGTTTGCAACTCACGTGTGCACTAACATTACGTTTCTTCCAAATATATTCTATTGTCACAACAGCCGTTATGCACAAAACCGGACATGCTATTGCAGCATGTTCATACCGCCTCAGCAAGAGACCATACTAGAGTTCCAACGTTCGTGACTTCTTCAACAAACTGCACCATGAAGAGGTGCATCAGTGGGTGATTCCCTGAGAACCATAGGTCCTGAGATGAGCACACTCTGCCACCGCATCCAAACTGGCGGCTCATTTATCATTACATGAAATGGCCAAACTGTGCTCTTGGTGGAAAAGGATAGAAAGTTGGGCGAGGTGGTACGGTAACATGGCCTTGGCTTGTAGAACGAAGTGAACACGGACACAGAAAGGAGCAGACAGGACGAGCGCTAACTCTCAACTAAATTTCTATTAAAACGAAGAACATATATATAGGTGATTGCAAAAACCGCAGCGGAACTACTGTGTAGTGTTAAAGAAGCAGTTACGCTCAACAATGATGAGTTCTGGTTTACTCAGGACTGTGGGATGCCCGTGGAATCTTTTCTAGAACTTTTGTTGTTTTAGACAGGGAATACCGTTTTAAAATGGGGTAGTTCTATGTATGTACAAAAATCCGTAGTTTGCATTGGTTCAATACTTGCGCCAGTTTTGAGTGATATTTATCTAAGTCGCGTCAATAGAAAACTACAAAACAATCTTAAGGAATTGGCGGTGCATGCGTTCAGATACGTAGATGACTACCTGGCGTTTTGTTCTCGCGATAACTACACCAAGAAAGCTACGGATATTTTAAAAGTTTTTAGGGAATGTGGTGAGGGCCTTGGTTTCGCGCTTGAGCTTATCTAGGGCAACAAATTACAGTTTTTAGATCAGTGCTTAACGTTTCAGGATGAGCATGTCTGTTGACATTATTCGCCTAGGGCTAAGAAGCCACTGCTTGAATTTTTTTCTTTTCATTCTAAACTTGTCAAACAGGGGATAGCTTATTTAACTCTTAGGTCTGCCATTACTAATTCATGTCCTCACAATGTGCTACAAATTTTTCACAACAGATAGAAAGGCTTGGAAAGGCTAGCTATCCCGTGCATTTATTATCACTAACCTGAGAAAAACATTTAAAATGGGTAAAAAGCCGCGGTAAGAAAAAAAAACAGAAAAAAAAACAAAGTTTGCTGTGGTACCCTATACACATAGATTATTCCATGGTTTAAGGAACGTGGCCAATAGGTATGACGTCAATACAGTTTTCTCGGCCCCTCGCAAGTTGTCTAACATGTGCCCTATGATAAATAGACGATGAGCAAACCGTGAACAAGGTGAATGCAGGAGCCAACGTTTCGACAGGTGGACTTGTCTTCTTCAAGGCCTTTTTGAAGGCCTTCAAGGCCTTGAAGAAGACAAGTCCACTTATCGAAACGTTGGCTCCTGCATTCACCTTGTTAACGTTTTGCTCATCGTCTTGAATTGCCATCTCCCGCATTCCCTGTTTTTTCTCTATGATAAATAGGAAACTTGAACAGGGTAGAAAAAAAAGAAAAGATGACTGCGGCGTTAAATATGCGTCCCCTTAGTGCTTTGCAACACCGGTATAGTTTATCAGATTCCACTCGAGTGTGGGAACGCTTACATTAGACAGAGTGGCAGGTGCATTACCATTAGACTAAGGGAACACAAACATTCACTAAACAACCCTAATGCATCATATTTAGCGTCACACTGTTTCAATTGTGGTTGTAAACGCTTCTTTGAGGGCACAAAAATTCTTTCCAGACACAAATGCCAAACCAAACGGGAAATTATCGAGGCATACCACATCAAACGATTAGGAGACAATTGTGTTAGCCATGCATCGTTGTCTCTGTTAGATTGCAAATTTCAGTACCTTCGCAATACGTGTACTAATCTGAAGTAATCTTTTTTTGTTTCCTTCTGTGACTTCCATACCCCCTGATATGTGTAACTGATGTTTTTTACCTTGTCATGTTCTTATGCTGCGGTTTTTTCAATCACCTATATATATGTTCTTCGTTTTAATAAAAATTTAGTTGAGAGTTAGCGCTCGTTCTGTGTTCACTTCGTGCTACAAGCCAAGACCATGTTACTCTTGGTGGAATCAAACACAGGTGCACCATCACTGTTGAAGGTCAATGTGATGTCACTCCAAGCCATGTTTAACTGCTTTCATGCACTACGGTACAAACTTCCATCGGTGATGCCAGAAAAAGTGCCTGGCACTAGAGGCCCTGATGACAGCTTCCGTAAGTTAGTGTGGAGAGGTCTGCCAACTTGTCTTAGGAATTAAAGCAACAGCTGTTTCAAGTTAAACATCAAAAGAAACTCCCAGAACTCATTGACTCTTGAAGCCTCTTTTCTGCACCACATGAATCACAGGTGACACTGGGCGTGCTTTTGGCATTGCAAGAGAGTCTGAGGTATTAGGGAAGGCCCGACAATATAAGTGCACCATTAACGCTTCTTCCTTGCTCTTCCACAGCTTTCTCAGGGAGTAGGTAGTGCATGGCACAACTTTTTCCACAAACAGGGCATTGATCATGGTTAGAAGTCCTCGAACTTGGGCCCATTCGGGTCCTGCAGTGACATTGTATTAAGCACAAGCAGAAAAGCACGCGCTTTTGTTGTTGCCTGATGAGGTAGGGTTTCCTGTCCTTGTTTTCCAAAATACTTAACGAATTCATCCGCAGCTTACTCCCACTTCCTTCAGCACCATGCGTCTGTGCACTTGGTTCATCATTGCTGCCCATTTCGTCTGTTTCTTGAAGAGGACCACTATTGGAACTCAATTCAAAAGCAAAATTGAGTTCACTGCCACTGAAGCTTGTTGCACCGTCATCACAAAGAACACCTGTTTCACTTGTAGCTTGGCTAGTTTCCTCGTCTTACACAGAACTGGCAGTTGCACTCGTATTAACACCAGCACATCAGCACACAGGAGGCCAAAAGATGCATATACAGTGCTAAAAAGCGGGCACGTCCTGTGCTACCGGGCCTTAGTGGAGAGACGAGAACTAGGAGTCGGATTTCTGATTAATAATAATATACCTGGCAACATACAGGAATTTTATAGCATTAACGAGAGGGTGGCAGGTCTTGTGAAACTTAATAAGAGGTACAAAATGAAGGTCGTAAAGGTCTACGCCCCTACATCCAGTCATGATGACCAGGAAGTCGAAAGCTTCTACGAAGACGTGGAATCGGCGATGGGTAAAGTCAAAACAAAATACACCATACTGATGGGCCACTTCAATGCCAGGCTAGGCAAAAGCAGGCTGGAGACAAGTCAGTGGGGGAATATGGCATAGGCACTAGGGATATCAGGGGAGAGTTATCAGTAGAGTTTGCGGAACAGAATAATATGCGGATAATGAAGACCTTATTCCGCAAGCGGGATAGCCGAAAGTGGACGTCGAGGAGCCAGAACGGCAAGACTATAAATGGCTTAGAGAGCGAATAGGCTACCAGGAACACATACGCTACATCTAAAATTATTTTAGCATGGGATTTGAAATAGCCGACGACAATTATTATGATATCCTTCGTCTCAACAGAGAAACTACAGGTTGAAAAAGTTTTTCCACTATGCATATAAATGCCAGAAGTATAAGGAACAAAGTACACGAAATTGAGAATATGATGTCGACAATAGAAAATAAATTTGATGTTATATGTTTCACCGAAACATGGTTATCACAAAACGACCACATACCTATTCTTGATGAATATCGCTCGCAGCACATAACTAGAATAAATCAAAGGGGAGGTGGTGTAGCTGTATGCATAAAAGAGAGATTACATTTTACCGTAGTGGACGAATTCTCTGTAATTAATGAAGACGTAGAATGCCTTACTATATATATAGGAAAGACCATGACTTCGGTAATATATAGACCTCCTTCTGGCGAGAAAGAAATATTTTGCAATTTTTAGACGCTTTGCTATTGTACGCCTGTTCTAGCAATGAACCTGTGATAATCATGGGAGATATAAACATAGACATGAGCTCACATGATACGTGGGCTTGGCATCTTAAATCAATTCTAGCTTGCCACGCCTGCACAAACCACATTAAGTTACCAACCAGAGTTACAGATAATATTGCCACATTGATTGACATCTGTGTTACAAACTTAAATGAAGATGAAGTACTTGCCGAAGTTCTTACAAGTGATATAAATGACCATTTACCCCTATTTTCTTTTATCGATTCCACTAACATTCGCGCTACCCGGACACCTTGTCATCATCGAATAATAAATAATTTTTCGTTACAACACTTTCAGAAATTAATTGTAGCTATAGACTGGCAGGTGGTCTACAATGAAAGTGATGTTAACGCAGCTTTAAACATTTTTCTTTCCAGCATACAAACTTCTTATGAATCCGCTTTCGCGCTACAATATGAACGTACCAGAAATAAGAAAGTACGAAAACCTTGGATAAACCGTCATTTGTATAATGAGATAAAGAAGAAAAGTGCGATGTACCACCTTCTCATAAAAACACGTGACCAAGAAGAGTTGGCGACATTCAAAAAGTTCAGAAATAATCTACAAAGCAAACTGAAGAAAGCTAAACAAGATTACTATCTACAACTGTTTTCTAGCATACGTAAGAAACCGAAACTGATATGGAACGCAGTTAATAATATAACAAGTAGAAAGTCGGGTATCGCGTCCCAGACACCATTACTGCACAAAAGTCAAATGACGAGCATGAATGAACATTTCGTTCAGGCTGGCAGATGTACATCGAGGGGAGGCGAAAGAAGAGTGGTTCATGCAATCGACGTCCCACTGGTGACCAGCTCCATTTTTCTACAACCCCCAGATAGCGTTGAGATGCAATCTCTGATAAACAAAATGAAGAGCACAGCCTCGGCCGGACCCGACGGAATTCAACCGAAACCGATAAAATATGTCTCAAGCGAAATAAGTGTCGTTCTAGCTTATATTATTAATTTGTCAATACCTTCAGGGATCTTTCCAGATGCTATAAAAACCGCTCGCATAACACCAATACATAAAGGTGGTGCGAAAGATCAAGTGTCAAATTACAGACCAATTTCGGTCTCAAATATATTTTCAAAGCTTTTCGAAAGCGTCGTAGTTGACAGACTGTGGTCTTTCTAGACTAAACACAGTGTAATCTCAAAGTACCAATATGGTTTCCAAAAGAATAAGTCAGCAGAGCAAGCCCTTCGAGATATCAAGGATAAAATAATTGAGAACATCGAAAAACAGTAGGTTACACTTGGCGTTTTTCTAGATTTACGGAAGGCTTTCGACTCCATCGATCCTAAAATATTATTCCATAAACTAGAAATCTACGGAATACGCGGCCTCGCTAATGATTTAATAAGAAGTTACCTAACGAATCGAAGCCAATTTGTTCAGATAAATTCTAGTACCTCTGACGTTTTGCCTATAAAATAGGGTGTACCTCAGGGCTCAAAACTTGGCACACTATGGTTCTTAATTTATGTAAATGATACTGTACGAATACCCGACTCCCCTGACCTGGCAATGTATTCCGATGATACCAACGTGTTTTTTACTTCCAGTGACACTTCTAAACTTTCTGTCAGTGTTAATGCCTATCTAAATCGCTTATCAGTGTGGTTGAGTGCAAATAGTCTTGAATTAAATACTGCAAAAACAACATACATTTTATTCAGGGCTCGTAACAAGACCATACCTAATAACATTAACATTAATTGCAATGGCATAGCAATTAATCATGTCCAAGAACAAAAATTCTTAGGCGTTTGGTTTGACGAACATTTATCTTGGAGTTCGCATATAAGGATGCTATGCAATGACCTTTCCAAATCTGTTGGTATCATTAACAAGATAACCCAGCTGATTCCGCTTTGGCTCAAACAACAGTTATGCAATGCTCTCATTTACTCTAAACTTTGCTACGGGGTCCTGGTTTCGGGTACTACTTCAAAAACAAATTACAACAAATTAATTCTCTTACAGAAACGAATCCTTCGTATATACTGCAATTACCATGGCCGTATTGTAGACCTTGAAACAGCTCCATTATTTCAACGCTACTCCCTTCTTCGAGCAGATAGAATATATTATAAGAAACTTCTGATGACCATACACAAGCAAACATTATTCACCAAAATAGACAACGATGAAATACCTCGTTATTTACTGCGCCGGAATACCAGACACTTACCGAAAACAAGAACAAATTATGGTAAAGAAACATTCATATATCAGTCGACAGGAATTGTAAACAAGGTAGGAGAATTGTTAAACTTCAGTGCTTCAGAAAGTACCTATAAAAAACAGCTTAATGCATTATTACTCGCCGATGACATTGCTTTCACTAATTATTAACACTTTTTTATTGCCTCTGTGTGTAGACATGTATGATCTAACAAAGAGCGCATACTGTGCTAATCTTTATGAGGCTTACTGGTTCTAACGAACAAATATTGCAATCATTTTTGTTCATGAATTTATTATCTCTTGTGTGAAATATATATGTACGTTATATGTGTATTCACTTGTACTGATTTTATCCGCTGTTGTAACCGTGGGGTCTGGGACCTCTGTCAGGCCTGCGTGCCTTTAGTCCCAGTCTCCCTTCGCTCGGACGAGAAATAAAGTACATATGATGATGATGATGATGAAATAGCCTTTATACTCTGCGCTAACCCTGGCATCATACAAGATGTGGGCGTGCTCGGCAAGGTGCGCTGCAGTGACCATAGGATGGTAAGAACAGGAATTATTCTAGACCTGAGTAGGGAACGGAAGAAACTGATACATAAGAAGCCGATCAATGAGCTAGCGGTGAGAGGGAAAATAGAGGAATTCGAGATCAAGCTACAGAAAAGGTATTCGTCTTTGACTCAGGAGCAGGACCTTAGTGTTGAAGCAATGAACGATAATTTTGTGGGCATCATTAAGGGGTGTGCATTGGTAGTCGGTGGTAACTCCGTTAGACAAGATACCGGTAAGCTATCGCAGGAGACGAAAGAGCTGATCAAGAAACGCCAATGCACAAACGCCTCTAACCCTACAGCTAAATATAACTGGCAGAACTTTCGAAGTTAATCAACAAGCGTAAGACAGCTGACATAAGGAAGTATCATATGGATAGAATTGAGCATGCTCTCAGGAACGGAGAAAGCCTAAAAGCACTGAAGAAGAAACTGGGAATTGGCAAGAATCAGATGTATGCGTTAAGAGACAAAGCCGGCAATATCATTACTAATATAGATGAGATAGTTCAAGTGGCTGAGGAGTTCTATAGGGATTTATACGGTACCAGTGGCACCCATGACGATAATGGAAGTGAGAATAGTCTAGAGGAATTCGAAATCCCACAAGTAGCGCCGGAAGAAGGAAAGAAAGCATTGGGAGCTACGCAAAGGGGAAAGGCAGCTACGGAGGATCAGGTAACAGCCGATTTGTTGAAGGATGGTGGGCAGATTGTTCTAGAGAAACTGGTCACCCTGTATACGCAATGCCTCATGACCTCGAGCGTACCGGAATCTTGAAAGATCGCTAACATAATCCTAATCCATAGGATAGGGGACACCAAAGACTTGAAAAATTGTAGACCGAACAGCTTACTGTCAGTTGCCTACAAATTATTTACTAAGGTAATCGCAAATAGAATCACGAACACATTACACTTCTGTCCAGCAAAGGACCAGGCAAGATTCCGTAAAGGATGCTCAACAATAGACCATATTCACACTATCAATCAGGTGATAGAGAAATGTGCGGAATATAACGAACCCTTATATATAGCTTTCATTCATTACGAGAAAGCGTTTGATTCTGTTGAAACCTCAGCAGTCATGGAGGCATTACGGAAACAGGGTGTACACGAGCCGTATGTAAAAATACTGAAAGATATCTATAACGGCTGCACAGCCACCGTAGTCCTCCATAAAGAAAGCAACAAAAATCCCAATAAACAAAGGCGTCAGGCAGGGAGATACTATCTCTCCAATGCTATTCACAGCGTGTTTATAGGAGGTATTCAGAGACCTGGATTGGGAAGAATTGGGGATAAGAGGTAATAGAGAATACCTTAGTAACTTGCGATTCGCTGATGGTATTTCCTTGCTTAGTAACTCAGGGGACCAATTGCAATGCATGCTCACTGACCTGGAGAGGCAAAGCAGAAGAGTGGGTCTAAAAATTAATCTGCAAAAAACTAAAGTACTGTTTAACAGTCTCGGAAGGGAACAGCAATTTACAATAGCTATCGAGGCTGTGGCAGTGGTAAGGGAATACATCTACTTAGGGCAGGTAGTGATCGCGGATCCGGATCATGAAACGGAAATAATCAGAAGAATAAGAATGGGCTGGGGCGCGTTTGGCAGGCATTCTCAGTTCATGAACAGCAGGTTGCCATTATCCTTCAAGAGAAAAGTGTATAATAGCTGTGTCTTACCAGTACTCACCTACGGGGCAGAAACCTGGAGGCTTACGAAAATGGTTCTACTTTAATTGAGGACGACGCAACGAGATATGGGAAGAAGAATGATGGGTGTAACGTTAAGGGATGAGAAAAGTGCAGATTGGGTGAGGGAACAAACGTGAGTTAATGACATAGTTGAAATCAAGAAAAAGAAATGGGCATGGGCACAACATGTAATGAGGAGGGAAGATAACCGAAGGTCATTAAAGATTGCGGACTGGATTCCAAGGGAAGGGAAGCGTAGCAGGGTGCGGCAGAAATTTAGGTCCACGGATGAGATTAAGAAGTTTGCAGGGACGACATGTGCTACAATTAGTACATGACCGGGGTAGTTGGAGAATTGAATTGAATTGATGACAATTGATGACATTTGAATTGAAAAGATGACATTGGCGAGCATAATGGTTGGGCCCACCTGTTATTAGCGCTGGCATGTTCATATAGCTTGATTCATTCATCAACGTCCTGTCCCTCCAGGGCAGAGAACATACCAGGGTCGCCATGTTGGGCAACCGTGACGATTGGAGCAGTCGGACAAGCCGAAGCCGTTGCAGAGGCGGCCTCACCGGGAGGCATGGTGACAAGCTCGATGTAGCGACCACTCCGGAGTTCCGTGGCGAGGACGGGGATCGCTCACATCCACCAGAATGTTACGTGTAGAAAAAGACACAGACGGAAGAGGCTATGTACAAGCTATTTACACGGGACTGGAGCCAGAGCGCCAGGCCGACATCTTCTCGCGCCAAGGGCACAGACCCACGTCGTCGCCGTTCTCGAGGCGGCTCGTCTCTCGGGTTTCTACCGATAATACCGTAAGAATATATATATATATATATATATATATATATATATATATATATATATATATATATATATATATATATATATATACGTCATTTTCACCTTTTCTTCGTTATATTTGACTTTCTTATACATTCTTAATCTTCTCCTGTAGATAAAACATTATATCTAGTATTGTGTGTTCTTTGTCTTATAGTGTATTCTTATTCTGATGAACTGTTATTTTCTGTTTCGTATGTTTTTGTTTAACGGTCCGACATGCACGTCAAGGTCATGCCCTGCCATAAATATGGTGTCTGGGCCTCTGTCAAGCTGCATACCGCAGCTTTTAGCCCTGTCAACCACAAAACTTGTTTTTGGAAATAAATAATTTGAATGAAACAGGTCTATAGGTACTTATGTCGAGTTTAGAGCAAGATTTATGCACAGGTATTACTCCGGCACTTCGCCAGTCGTCAGGTTTCACTGTAGTTTCCAAAGATCGCCTGTAAATTACGTAAAGTATTTTGACGTCCAAACTGCATGTTTTCGCAAAAAAGCGTTTGATATCAGATCAGGGCCACAGGGTTTCATTACATCCCGTTTTTGCAAGAGTCGAAAAATTCCTTCTTGGTCAATACCTATTTCAGGCATTGGATTGCCGAACTGATATCGTGGAGAGGGGCCGTTAAAGGTTGTTCTGTTGAATAGAGATAAACAAAATTAATTAAATTTGCGTCTTATGACGTCAGGCTGAACAACCGTCTAGTTTGAAACAGTAATCTGCGATACGGTGTGCCACTCCTTCGATAGGTAGCGCCAGAATGTTTGTGGTTTATTCGTCATGTAAGAAGGCAGAGTAACAATCAAGAAACGCTCCTTGGCTGTTTGGATTTTATCTTGTAGGAAGCGTACGAGATCTTGAAGGTCATGTGTGGTTCTTTTTCCTGCGCTTTCTTTTAATTTTTCGTTTAATGTATTATTTCGCGCGATACCCAAAGATGTTCTCTTTTCACTCGTTTCTTTCTGGAGGGAAAGTTGCTTTTTTTACAAAAATTTACAATATGCTTAAAACGTAACCATAATTTATTTACGTCATGAAGTACTGAAGACTGCAGAAAATAGGCGTTCAAATATTCTGAGATAGCATTGTCATCTGCTCTTGAGTAATCCCTCATAACAGGAATCGATGACTTAACGCGTTCATGGTTTCCTAAAATTGGGCAGGAGAACACAATCATATTATGGTCCTAAATGCCGTTTTCAACGTTTAATTTGTTATTGTGAAATAGGCTGCTTACGAACACCAGATAAAGCATGACGGACATGATCTGACGTGAACATGATCAAACATGACGGACCACCTATTCTGGTCGGTTCGGAAACTAACTGGTCTAGAGAGAAGGTAAATGACATAAACACTATTCATTCAGCCCTTTTCGCGTCAGAGTTGTAGTGCGAAAGATTAGTCCAATCGATTCCTGGTAAATTTAGATCACCTGTGATGATAATATTGGAACGTGAATTAGTGTGTTGTGCAATGTAATCGCGCATAACGTCTAGGTATTCAGAGGGCGCATTCGGAGGTCGGTACACACCACCCAGAAATATGCTTTTTCTATTAAATGTAAGCTTACACCATGCGCTTTCATGGTCAGGTATGCTGTTTAAAACTGAATTTTATGTTAGGTTTAATTGCGACAGCTACACGTGCCACCCCCCCCCCCTCCCCCGCGATTCTCCGCCTTTCCGTATGAGCCGATAAGAAGGCGGAAACACTTCGGAATCCTGGACGCTTTCGTGAAGCCCAGTTTCCGTGATGACTATGATGTATGGTTGATGGGCTACAAATACTGTGTCAAGTAGGTTGAACTTACTGACTACGCTGCGCGCATTCAGCGATAACACTCTGATGCATTTAGTACGTTTTTGTCACGTTCTGTCACGTTTTGTCAGCTCCAGGGCCAGCGTGTGCAGAAGTTATCGGCTTAGATAGTTCAATCCTTCGGTCCTCACAGTCATTATGTATAAAGGTTTTGCCATTTATTTTTCGTTTTTTGAATGCCAGCGATACCTTTGCCCCTTTCGCCTTGTCACTTATTGCAGAATGCCATAATTTAGCACGTGTGTCGCGTACTTTCTTCAAGAAATCTTCTTATATTGAAATCTGGATGTTTTTCAGCTTGAAGCTCAGCTTGATCTTTTGTTTTTCTTAACGAAGTTAAATAACCTAATAATAACGGGGCGTGTCCTTTGGCTTTGCTTTGTACCGGTTCTGTGAATCGTTCTATTGAGTTAATTTCTATTCCTAGGATCTTCTTATATATACCGCCTCGCAGTTTTGCTTCAGGTGCTTAGCATCCTCATCAGAGCTCTCACGCCATCCATAAATTACTAGGTTATTCAGCCTACTTCTGTATTCTAAATCATTGCATTCGATGCCAGAAATTCTACTTGGGTCATGGTATATTTCAAAATTCATCGCAGTGTATTATCTTGTCTTCTCATTCTTTCCATTATCCCCTTCATTCTCAATAATTGACATTCTTTCTTGGAAATGTACAACAATTGTCTCCCCGTGCCTGATATTTGGAGACAGTTGTTTCAGTGTTTTGTTCGTTTCCTTTTGTTCTCTTAGAATGCGTTTCATTAGTTCGCGCTGCGAACATTCATCCGAATCAGTGTCAGGGCCTGCATTTTGTTCCATGTCTCCGGATGTTAGTAACATTAGGCGGACAACATTAAAACAATCCCGCAAAATAGCAACACAGCATTGTGGACTTGGGAGCACCGTTATTGTTGCGTCGCTGTCTCTGACTGAAGAGACTAAATGCTTGTCACTAACCTGTGCAATGTTGTGCCATTACCCGGATTCCGAATCTGCAAGATGCAGAATTTATCCTGCGAGCGCCCAAATTCTCCCTTGAAAAGGCAAGATGCTGAGCCGTCAGGCAGCGCTGTCCTGCGGGAGAAGCCTCGGCGAGCAGCGTGTTCGGACGTGTCAGCGTGTGCCAGACAGCCCGGCGCCGCACCTCCCTTTGCCTGGAGGTCACCGCGCGCGCGAACTTTGAACCGGGTGGCCAGCGCGGTCGCTGGTTGGACCCCTCGGACGACCGTCGTGTGCTGACTTTGTATTGGGCCGTTTGAGTGACAATGGTTCTCGGGGATTATAAAGCGGCGAGGAGGCCGCCTCGAAAACAGGATCCGCCGACCCACCGGGAGACAGTGTCGCTCCCGACTGGGGTGAGATGTGTCACGCGTTTTCGCCGGACGCCGTCGTTCGGGAACAGTCGCGTTTGTTGTGAGCACTCGGCCCCAGTGCCGACCCGTTCATGTCCTGTATGATAACCTGTAAATAATGTATAAAGTCCCTTTTGTTATTCTCATCGACGCCAGGCTCGGAGTCTTCGCTACCAACGCTCTGTCACGAAACGGGTGACGAGCGCTACGGGACCACAAAGTCGTAATCGTGGTGCAGCGGTACAAGTTCGTAACACTGGATGGCAGCTACGGGATTGACCGGCATCAGCTACCTCCGCGCGGTGAGTGCCTGAAGTTTACCTCAAACACCAGACTTTCTCTGACACAGGTTATAGTAGCTTAGGGAAGGATTTGGTGTTGCATTGTGATAACCTTGTGTGTTTCAAGCCTAGTAAGAGTGTTTTGAAAACCAGGGGATGCTGAGGGGGTAAACAGGGCAGTGTGTGAAATACTTGCATATGTCTTACTAGTAGTGTTATAGTAGCGTACGGCAGGTATATTCAAAAAGGGTAAACAGCAGGAGGACAGTGTGAACGATGGAGAAGTACAAGGTGAAGGAACTTCTCGAAATTTGTGAGGAGTTGGGCATTGAGTTGGGCTCAACCAAAAGAAAGAATGCGATCCTTGAGGTCATGAGGACTGGGGACGTAACGGCTGAGGAAGCCACTGAGGCCTGGGCGGATATCAATGAACGTCGGGAAAGGGAGGAGAAGGAACGTTGCGAGCAGGAAAGGAAAGAAAATGAACGTCGGGAAAGGGAGGAGAAGGAACGTTGCGAGCAGGAAAGGAGAGAAAAGGAACTTCGCGAGGAGGAAAGGAGAGAGAGGGAGCGACGTGAGCACGAGCTTAAAATGAAAGAGTTGGAGATCCGAAATAACTCGCCGGCGCCTAGTCTCACTTCTAACGTTCCAAGAATACGCGATCAACTTCCACCCTTTGTCGTCGGAGAGGATATGGCCAAATACCTCGAGAAATTTGAGCACGTGTGTGAACGGAATAGCATTGAGCGATCCCTTTGGGCACAGAATCTGTTAGCCTTGCTTCCTGGGGAGGCATCAGACGTAATAACTTGCTTATTGAAAGAGGCGTTTGAGAGCTACAGTGATGTGAAGGAAGCGCTACTGCGGAAGTACAAATTGTCCCCCGAAGCTTTCCGGCAGAGGTTCCGGTATGCAAAAAAGGGTAAGGAGTCGAATGTTGACTTCGCGTTTCGTCTAAAAGCCGACTTGGTGGAATGGCTGAAGGGCGAAGAGGTTTACGACGACCGCGACAAAATTGTCGAATGCATCGCGTTGGAGCAGTTCTACCGTTGCATTGATGAGGATGTCCGGCTCTGGCTGCAAGATAGGCTAAAGGATGTTAAGCTAAACAAGGCAGCAGAGTTAGCGGAAGAGTATTACACACGCCGCAGCTTGAACAGCAAGGCAGTGCGCGTAGAAAAAGCTGATAGGAGAGATTGGTTTTCCGGGAAGCCCGACGAACGGAAGCAAATCACGCGTCGCGAGTTTCGGGACGACGAATCCCTTACCAAAGAAACTGTAAGGGAAGGACAGAATGCATCTCAGAATGATGACGATGGTCCGAAACAGCGAAACGAAATGACGCGTTCTTTTGAAAAACGGAAACCGTTAACCTGCTACAATTGCAAAAAGCAAGGGCACATCGCTGCAAGCTGCCCAGAGAGAATTGCTTTTGCAACGATACAGGAAACTCACAAAAACATACGTCTATTGGAGCCCTATGTGCAGGAAATTAAGGTAAACGGCAAGAAGTGCCGAGCACTGCGGGACTCTGCAGCAACTATGGACGTTGTTCACCCGTCTTTCGTCTCCTCGAGTGATTTTACGGGAGAGTGCGTTAGGATACGGCAAGTGGCCGAGAAGGAGAGTGTCTGTTTACCGATCGCAACGGTTATCATTGAAGGAGAGTTTGGGAAACTTAACACCGAAGCCGCTGTGTCAGCCGCCCTCCCGGAGCAATTTTCCTACCTCTTCTCAAATAACTCGGAGCAGCTGCTGAGGGATCAGGGCAAATCATTCTTTGGCGACGTGGCGTACATGGCCCCCACGCGATCCAAAGCGCGCCCGCTGTCGAGGGAACTTGACTTAGCGTCGGTGAGCGAAAGGCGGTGCGGCACACGGACCGATCACGGTAACTTGAGTGGCGAGCAGTCACGGGAGAGGCAGAGCTCGGAGGCTGGCCTAGACGAGCGGGTCCTGGAAGTGAGTGGGAGTGACGCGTGCAGTGCTAGCCGCGATATAGACTCGACGCCGCAATTAGGCGACGCGGGCTCCACACTCGCTCCGGTTTCCGCCAGCCGGCAGGAGCAGGCTGCAGTTGAAAGAGAAAGTCTGATTCGCGAGCAACAGGAAGATTGTTCACTAGCCGATCTGAGGAAGAGCATCAAACGGGGAGTGAAAAAAAAAGGGGTTTCATTTGGCAAGGAATCTGGCTTATTGTACCGCCGCTACACGGATAAGCAGGGTCGCAAATATAAGCAGCTTCGGATTCCGCGAAAATATCGCCGGGAAAAATGAATGACCTCATTTGCTTCCTCAGTGGTATGTTTTCGGTCCAAGTGATTTCAAGGGGACCATTCCATTTGTAATTATTATTGCTGATTAATAATTGTTTCTTGTCTATTCTGTTGCGTTGTTAATTTGAAAACTGATTGTTTGAGCCTTGTGTGCTAGATCGTACACCTGCCTCTTGTTGCAGCGGGAGCAAAAGGGGATAGCGATTTAGTTAGGTTGATTTGGATTATGGCCTTGTCTGGTGTTTGACGGGAGACAGAGGGCACTTGTTCGTGTTGGGTGTTGCCTTTTGCCGGTCGGTTTTGCAAGCTGCAGAACGACCAAGCGGGACCAGTGGCGAGAAGCAAGGTCTTAGGAACGACCCGAGCGGAGCTGGTCAAGGTGCCTTGGCGACGACGCGGTGAGCAGAGCTCCTGTCCTGGCGAGTCGGACCTGGGCACGTGAAGTTACCTGGCGTCCCGACACTGGACGTGAACTTGGACGAGCCTGACGAACGTGCGCGCCTGGCATCCGAGCCACGTGGAGGCAGCTCGTCTTCCCGGCGCCTTATCTGAGGGCGGGGATGCTGTTGTGCCATTACCACAAGCCCGGATTCCGAATCTGCAAGATGCAGAATTTATCCTGCGAGCGCCCAAATTCTCCCTTGAAAAGGCAAGATGCTGAGCCGTCAGGCAGCGCTGTCCTGCGGGAGAAGCCTCGGCGAGCAGCGTGTTCGGACGTGTCAGCGTGTGCCAGACAGCCCGGCGCCGCACCTCCCTTTGCCTGGAGGTCACCGCGCGCGCGAACTTTGAACCGGGTGGCCAGCGCGGCCGCTGGTTGGACCCCTCGGACGACCGTCGTGTGCTGACTTTGTATTGGGCCGTTTGAGTGACAATGGTTCTCGGGGATTATAAAGCGGCGAGGAGGCCGTCTCGAAAACAGGATCCGCCGACCCACCGGGAGACAGTGTCGCTCCCGACTGGGGTGAGATGTGTCACGCGTTTTCGCCGGACGCCGTCGTGCGGGAACAGTCGCGTTTGTTGTGAGCACTCGGCCCCAGTGCCGACCCGTTCATGTCCTGTATGATAACCTGTAAATAATGTATAAAGTCCCTTTTGTTATTCTCATCGACGCCAGGCTCGGAGTCTTCGCTACCAACGCTCTGTCACGAAACGGGTGACGAGCGCTACGGGACCACAAAGTCGTAATCGTGGTGCAGCGGTACAAGTTCGTAACAGCAATCAGAAAAAAATTTGGTCAGCATCCGTACTCGTTCGGTGCTTCCAAGTCCACTGAAGGGTATGTCGAAAAGGCTGCTGCTTTTATCCGAGTGCCACGATGTCTCCGTCGACGTCACCGTGCTGGTCAGGTGGTCCCAGCACAGTACATGTGGTATAGCTCCTTGTGACGTGTTTCGTCCGATGAAGCCAGCAGGGCAGACAGCCGGAGGTAGCAGCAGATAGGCCTGATGCAGCGCATGCTCAGACCCTGCGTTGATGAATCCGGTCCTCGACAGCACGATCTATGCGATCAGAAAAAATTTGATCAGCATCCGTGCTCGTTTGGTGCTTCCAAGTCCACTACTCCATTTACAGGAGTTTAAGTTTATTACATTAAAATAAGGTAAAATTTCAGTAAAACTTCTGTAGGGGCGAGTTGGTACATGTCTAGTAAAAGAGAATAGCGAAAACCAGGACGGCCACAAAATGAGAGGGACACGTACAGAAGTGCTACTAACAACACTATTCAAAAGACTAGCGCAAAATAGCAGGGACACAGAGAGAGAAGACGACAGGACGAGCGCTCGTCCTGTCGTGTTCTCTGTCTGTGTCCCTGCTATTTTGCGCTAGTCTTTTGAATAATGATGGCGCACCAACTAGCCCAACTTTCTGCCTTGATCGCTACTAAGAACTACTTTTATTCACTGTCGCAACACACATGCGCAGGGTGTCCCACATAACTAGCCAAGAATTGGAAAATGAAAGGCGCGTCGGAAGCGAATTGAACTAAACGCATACTATTCGCAATACCCTAAAGTAACTGAGACAGTTTTTTCTTTTCCCCATTACTGACTAATTAATAACGTTTATTTACCCAATTTCCTAAATATTGGCTGAGGACTCAAAGTAGGATACGCAGATATGTAGAGCACCTTCAGAAACCACCGATCGAGTTGTTTCGTTTACGATACTCCTCGCGTAGTCCTTTTTTCCGGTTTCCAAAGAAAGCCCGCAACATATGAAAAAAAACCACGTGAGGGAGCGCTTGCACAGACGTATTGTGCTGCTCTCAAGTGTGCTTTCGTTGAACAAGGTCGGCTCTATCACGAATGGTGATGAGGAAGCGGCAGGGAGTTTATGTCATCAGTAGCGCTCGGCCAGCAGCATGCATTTTCACCGTCATTCGACAGGAGCCGACGTTGTTCACCAAACGCACGTTTGAGAGTAGCATGATACCACTGCGCAAGCGCTCCGTCACGGTATTTTTTTTTCATATTTCGCGGGCATTTGTTGCAACCCGGAAAAAAGGACTACATGAGGTGTATCGTAAAGTAAACAACTCTGTCGGTGGTTTTGAAGGTTCTGTAAAAATTGGCGTGTGATACTTGGGGTCCTCAGCCAATAATTAACACTTTGGGTAATTAACCTAATTACTTAGTGAGGTATGGGGAAACAAAAAATTGTCTGAGTTACTATAGCTAATATATATTGTGAATAGTATGCGTTGTTGCAATTCACTTCGATGCGCCTTTCATTTTAAATTCTTGGCTCAAGTTATGTGGCACACCCTGTATACACCATGGCCACACATGTGCAAACGTAATCGAAATGAACACATCACTTATGCCAGGCAGTCAACAGACATGTAAGCTTAAAAACTGAGACTCTGCAGCGTAAAGACATAGGGATGTGTCACGGACACAATTTTCAGTTTTGTTTTTCTTTATGTGATAAGCTTTAGTGCTAATTGCTCTTGCTTGCTTTTGCTTCGCCCCAAAATCAAGGTCTCATGCAAGCGTGGCGCACAATTAAAGAGGGAGAAGTTTTTAATGTTTTTAGATACGTCGAAGAGTTTTTAGTGTTTTTAGCATGTGGCTCTTGATACCTGGACACTGTTCATGAGGTTTTAGGTGTTTTTAATCAATGTGGTCAACGACTAAGATTTACCCAAGAACTACCTCACGGTAATCATTTGCAGTTCCTTGATCTTAACCTAGAGTTCTATGAACGTCATATTTGTTGGGTTTACCTTCTTCGGGCACAAAAGGAACTTTTGTCTTTCAAGTCAGAGCATTCAAGAATTGTCAAAAGAGGCATAGTAACCCAATGCATGCAATCAGCTCTTAATAAATTGCGTGTGCCTAAAATGCAGTCAAGTTTTTATAATCAGATTCGCCGGCTTCCGGCAGCAGGGTTCCCTGTGACACTTTTGACAGCTATAGCCGAAAATTTGTTACAGCTGTTGAAAATCAGAAAGCCGAGTACGAGGCCGACGACACAACGTGAAGCGTTCAGATCTGTGGTGGTTCCTATATACATAAGGTTTCTCACAACCTTAAGAAGGTCGCAGGTAGGCACGGTGTCCCTCTGGATTTTTCTGCTCTGAATAAGCTCGCGATACTGTGCCCGCAGATGCAGTGATAGCAGGTGGGGCTGCCAAATTAGGCATGGGATATCGTATGTTCCCTATGCAATCGGAGTTGTTTATGCCCTACCTTTATCATGTGGAAAGACGTACATTGGTCTGACCAGGCGATGCATCAACGAGTGACTCAGGGAACATGTCAGAAAAGCAGGCAGTAATGCTGACACAGCGGCGCAACTTGTGTCCCATTCGAATATTTGCCGCAATTGTGCACCGCGCTTTGATGAGACCTTGATACTGGGGCGAAGCAAAAGCGAGCAAGTGCATTTAGTACTGGAAGCTTATCACATAAAGAAAAAAAAAGCAGATCACTGTGTCATTGACACATGGTTATCTCTTTAAATTGCAGAGTGCCAATTTTGAAGCTCACATTACTGTTAACTGCCTCGCGTAAGGGATGTTTTCATTTTGATTACATCTGTGCATGTGTGACTATGGTGTATATATGTGCATTGTGGCGAGAGAATAAAAGTAGTTCTTAGTAGCATTTCTGTGTGTGTCCCTCTCATTTTGTGGTCGTCCTGGTTTGCGCTATTATTTTTTACTGGATAATAAGGTACTTCAAGCTCGTAAATTGGTGCGGCACTGTGTCCAAAGAAAATGTGTAATTAACACGATACCCACTGTGGTGGCTTATTGGCTTTGACATTGTGCTGCTAAGCATGTGATCGATAGTTCAATTCCTGGCCATGGCATCTTCATTTTGAAGGGGGTGAAATGCAACCACACTCATGTATTTAGATTTAGGAGCACATTAAAGAACACATGTGGCCAAATTAATCCAGAGTCCTCCGCTGTGGCATCTCTCATAGCTCCATTGTTGCTTTGAGATGTTGAGCCCCATGAATCAACCCATCGGAAGAAGGCCACGTTGAATGCATCAGCATGACCTTAAAGTGTATGTGCTTGCGTCAAGCTTTGCCGGATGCAGTGGCCTGCCAATTCGGGTCAGGAGTACCTTTTTATCGGTAAACACATATTCCTGCCAGTAAATGGCTCACAAGGGGCCCCAGATTTAGACATTGTGAACAACTGTGTACACGTAATGATCATGTCTAGAAAATAGTACATAGGCATGGGCCTAAAGCAGGTGAAAATTCAAGCTAAAGTTTGCGCTACACATAATTACCAGTCAGCACACCTCTTGCTTACCATGGATTTGTCCGCAGTGCACTAGTTGGCAGAACACCGAGGGTTTTCTGTGAAATGCACCCGAGCAAATTTGGAAATATTCCATGCAGAAGAAATGGATGTAAATGGTGGTGGAGCTTGTAACAGTACCATATCATGGGCTTTTGGCACCACTATTGGAAAATGCAGGAGAAGAACGCTGTGAATTCTCTTCAAGGCAATGAGAAAGTTTGCTCTAGAGTGGGTTACTTGTTCAATGTCCAAAAGAAATTATTCAGGCATGTCATTGCAAGTTGCTACATTGACATGTTGACTTTGTAATGTATGAACGTAATATACAAAGACTTGTCGTTGCATTATCATTGCAGAACCTAGTGGCAGGCTATCTAATGTCAGCGGGTCAAAAGATTTGCAGCCTTCGAGTAAGATAATACTTCATGGACAGGGCCAGTTTTTTCTTGTTTGCCATCTTCGTGTGTGACTGTTGTTCAGTCTTAATTATTGTTCGAAGCAAAAAATTGTCCTCCACCCTACAGCAGCAGACAGCTACAAATTTCCTCCGAATCTTCATGTTACTGTTGGGTGCATTACATTTTTTTAACTTTCATGAAGCTTCTTCTAGTTCGCGAATTTCTGCAGAACTGATTTGCAATAACATTGCTTGTACATTATCTTCAGGATGCAGCACTGCTGCTGTGTTCTTTGACGGCCCCAGTCTTCCCGCCAGACCAGCTTGGTAAGATTTCTCTGACACCATCGCTTAGTTCGCAGGAACATATTGTGAGACACTTGGTCTTGCTAATCAATATTTTATGTGTGCACTTGCTCATACTTATCACGTCACTTTCACCAATACTCACCTACATACTTGTAGCGCGTTTCAAAACACTGGATCACACATTTATAATGTTCACACCCATCTGTGTGGCAAACTTGCAGATAAACGCAGTTTTATCCAGATGTTCCTTGACTAATTGACAGATGTTCCTTGCCTAATTTTTATGGGTAACGTTCGTTATTGCAATATCAGCAGTTCATTTGATATTTTCTGTTGTCTGTAAGTGCTTCTAAGTTGCAGATAGACATTCTAGCAGAAACTATTATTTGAAGCTTGACATTTCTTGGAATAGAGGTCACATACAACACAATATTTCTGGCACTGGGAATATAGGAAACCACTGGGGTGCCAACGGCAAAGCATCTTCATTGAGCTACATTCAAGCTAGTGAGGCCACCAGAGACTTGTACTCTTCTTCGTAATCGTCGGTACTAAGTTGAAGTTCTGAACATGCCTCACTAGGGCTATCCAACCCTAATTGTTCATTCCATGTGGGGAAACTTCGAAATACACAATAATATAGACATCGAAAAAGGTGGCGGTTGGCAATAGAGCCGTCTGACTCCAAACTACGATCTCTAAAATCCTGGGGACCTAGATTTCCAATAATTTCTGCAAACTACAGCCACAGAAAATTTTTGGGGGGGGGAAATTGGAGCCATCTAGTGCACCACATTCACCAAAATGTGATAAAATGAGTGCCACGCATTTGTGGCGCTCTGTGGATAAAAGAAAGCCCTTGGACGAATGACACTCATAACATTTGTTAACTCACTTGGTGCATTGCTTGAATAATTAGTCTGAGTGTGTCTTGTCTGCACGCCTCACCTCTTTTTCGCATAATGAAATAATGAATTTGCCAGGAAGGTATATTCCAGAAGTAGCCAAAAAGGCTTGTAAATACGTTGTTGCATGCACATGCACTTGCATGCTACCTGGCCGTCGGTATTTTTTTCCATGTCATGGCATAGCTACCAAAAAATGAATGCACGATATCTGCATTCTCTGGCAACATGAGCAGAGATACACTTCTCTCAAAGACTTCAATGGCCATAGGTTAATTCGCAAGGGTCATTGTCTGCCACTTTTCGCGCTCCAGTGTAGACATTAAGGGTAGAGAGTTAGCACCGTTTAAAGCGGCTTGATGACAGATTGTAACCACATAAAACGAAAATAATGAAGAGTGTGTTGCTATTTAACACAAATGAGCAGTTACATCGATGCCCACAGATGTGTGCAATATCGAAATATTTCGTTAATGTGAAGCTTTCTTAGTGAGCCTGCCCTGCACCGCTCTTGCCGACGGTGGCTGCTGCTTGTGTGTTCTCGCTGAATGGCTCATACGACTCTGTGGGACTGCGCATCCATGTGGACTGTCACATCTTTGCCTCTTAGAAGTGGTTGGGTGTCCCCAAGCAAATTGCGCAGAAAGCCAGCTTGCCTCTTTTAACCCCTAAAATGCTGGTTGTATTCACAGGTGCATTGCATTCTTTGCCAACATGCCACCTACGTTCCCTTTGCACTCACACTGACTAAAATAGAACAAGCACGTGTTAAGCACTCGAGCCTTAATTATGCATACTTATGTAACACTTCATTATATACATACACATTCCAAGTGCATTTATAAACATGTTTCTGGATTTGCTCCTTGCTTTTCACTTGTAGCTCTCTTAGGTTTATATACATGGGCAGCGATTTGCCCGATGAAGATAAGAAAAAAAGGATGAAGTATGTTCGAAAGGCACCTTGCACAGAAGCCGGGTGACGTGCGACGGAAGTGTTTGTTTGTACCACAAGCTTTTCTGCCCCCTATGGTGCTTTCTGTGAATAAAAATGATTTCAGTTATTCATAGAAAGACTTATTTTCTGCCAAATAACACAAAGCTGTGTATGCGCAGGCCTAATAGGCTTAGGCCATGAGCTTCAACAAGTCGATGAGCATACAGGCCGATACGCCAACAGGCCATCAAGCTGACATGCCAAATTTTCGCATGGCCAACAGACTGCAGCTTGGTGGAATTTTCGACTGGGTCGTTGGAATGCAAAAACATTGAGTGGCTTATGAAGTAGAAAATGCAGTGTTGGCATCGTGACCACGCCCTAATGCAGAAAGGCTACGAACCCACGACCTTGTGTTGTGCGTACCTTGTGACGAACACCGCTGGTCACATGACGGTGCAGCGCTTATGCTGGCATGACCGCAGTGCTTTCGCATTCATAGACGTAGGGACAACTAAGTGCCATTCTTGAATGCTGACATCATTGTAACGGTGATGTGGATGATTTCTAATTGTCTAATTTGCTGAGCATTGAACAAAATGTCATCGCACAAGCTTTCACAGCCACATGGTTGCCAACACTCCTCGAGTTTTGCATTATTAAAGTGAAAAGAAAAAAAGGTGTTCCAATGCTGTAGCACTGTAAGGTTTATCTAATTTCCATGAAACGTGAGGCATGCAGACAGGACACAAGAGAAGTGGACAACACGGCGTTCGTGTTGTCCACTTCTCTTTGATTTTCTTTTCATTTATTGAAGCCTTAAAGGCCCGGAGGCATTAGATAAGGCGGGGGCCAATAAAGTGTGAGGAACTCTTTATCACGCAAAGGAGGCAAAAGAGGAAGAAAAGACAGACGAAGAATAGAAAAGGAAACAACGCTCAGGAGGAATCCGAGCAAGCGGTACTATCATCAAAATCACTGTAAAAAAACAATAAAATACAACAGAATACATACTACATCAATACTACTTAGTACATACTATGCATGAGAACGAATCCCTGTCTATTAATTACTTAAAAGGCGGTCAAGGAGCAAATGCATTTTTAACAGACCATTCTAGGTGCAGTGGATTGTTAGTTTCTCACGAAAAGTCGTGTGGTCGGCGAAAGAGACGATACAGTCGGGCAGAGTGCTCCACAGCGCTATTGCATTTGGAAAAAAAGAATCCTTCATCGAAGACGTACGGGACTCAATGTGCGCGATTGGACAGCTGAGGTTGAGGCGGGGAGAGATTCTTGGCTGGGGTTGTAGTCGAGGGTGTCTGGCTATTGGGTGATAGTAGAAAGAGTGAAGCATGCAGAGACGCGAGATGATACGACGTGATTGGAGACTGGGAAGATCGAGTGTGCGTTTTGTTCAGTTATGCTGGTTTTAGTTGAGTAGTCTGGCATGATAAAGCGTGCAGCACGATTCTGAATGGCTTTGAATTCGTAGGTGAAATATGCTTGCAGGAGTGGCAGATAGATGATGCGTACTCCAGTTTCGGCCGAACGTATGTCTGATATGCAAATTTTTTAATAGCGGGTGATGCAAATTTCAGATTGCGACGCAAAAAACCAAGTGTTCGCGAGGCGTTTGCGCATATTGTTTCAATGTGAGCAACCAATGATAATGACGATGTCAAGTGAACACCTAGATACTTATAGCAGTCTGTTCGTGGTATTGTAGTTGAGCTTATGTGGTACGCGTAATTTATAATGCTGCGCTTACGTGAAAAGGACATACATTGGCACTTATTAAGGTTAAGAGGCGTGAACCATTTTTCACACCATGAAACGATAGTGTCTATGTCTTATTGTAGGTCAATGGAATCACCAGGGTTATGAATGGCGTTGTAGATGACGCAGTCATCAGCAAAAAGCCGAAGTGTGGTTTTTGTGTTACATGGCAGGTAATTGATATATATATATTAAAAATAACAGGGGGGATAAGCCTGCTCCCTGTGGGACACCGGATGCAACATCAGAAGGGTGTGAGTCGTGAGAGCTATTAGCGGATGTGTATTGTACGCATTCTCATAAGAAATGTTCGATCCAAGTAATCAGTCATGCGGGGATTACAAGATTAATTTGGCGAGTAGGTGATTGTGAGGGATTAAAACTTCTTTCTGGGCGAGTTGGTGCATACTCGACATAAAAATTGTAACAGCGCAAACAAATGCAACCACAAAGTATCAAGGACAGAGCTTGTGTCTCGTCCTTGATGCTTTGTGGTTGCATGTGTTTGCGCTGTTACAATTTTTATACCACGATTGTGGGGGACGCGGCCGAAGGCCTTCGAAAAGTCTAAGATGGCGTCAATTTGTAGGAGATCGTCCATGTGTTGTAAGATTTCATCAGTGAATTCAGAGAGCAGAGTTTCGCAGGATAATAGTTTTCTAAAACCATGCTTGCATGAACAGAAGAAGTTAATTGATTCAAGGCAGTGCAGTAAATTGGTTGCTATGATATGTTCCAGCAGTTTACAGGGGATACTGGTTAGAGGAATTGGACGATAGTTACATGCTTTTATTCGATCACCAGATTTATGGACCGGAATGACTGAGCCTTTTTCCAATCGTGGGGAACATCACTAGTACTTATTGATTGCTGGAAAAGTAAGCTAAGTATTGTGCTTGACAGAGAACTGGTGCTTTTAAGTAATTTGCTGCTGATTTGATCGAAACCAGCCAAGCAGGATAATTTTAGAGCCTGTATTAGCCCAGCTATTCCATCAGCGTTAATCTGGATATCGGGCATTGTGGTCAGCGAGTGGTATGGTAATTCGTTAGAACTTAATTTTATAGCAGGAGAAAATACTGATGTGAAGAAGTTGCTAAGGGCTGTAGCACATTTTTCAGTTTCAATTAGTACGTTGTCATCGTGCGATAGCTGGAGCTGAGTTCGGCGCATAGGCGGGGATATAATTTGAAAGACTTTACGAGGGTTTGACTGAAGGATTGATAAGAGGTCAGTTGAAAAAAAATTGTTTTTGGAAGCTTTCAATTCCTTGTCTATATTTTTTACACTTACTTCGTACCTATCCCAAGCTCTGTGGTTATTATTTAACATTGCTTGCCGATAATGGCGCTTTTTTCTTATTAGGTAGACGTTTTAGGTGTTCCGTAAACCACTGGTTATTTTTGTCGGTATTCATAGGGATAGTAGGGATATATATGTTTGTTAAGTTTAGCATAGTGTTTTTATATAATTCCCAATTCGAGTTGACCGAGCGAGCAGAGTATGACTGTCGAAAATCTTCGTAGAGGAGTGCCAGTTCGCGGTTTAATGCGTCGAAGTTAGCTTTCTTTTAATTAGTGATTATGTTTGCATGGGGGCTTTTTTTAATGGCAATGAAATGCCGATATGAAGTACGATGTAGTCGCTAAAGCCAGGGAGTGAAGTCACATATTTTATGTTTTCCGGCTTATATGCAAATAAGAGATCCAGGGTGTTGTCGCCCCTAGTTGGGCATAGTATTGCTTGGTGGAGGTTAAAGTCTAGTGGTAAATCAAGAAACTGCTTGGGTTCACTATAGGGTGTTCTGTTGGGTACTGAAAGTAGTGGTCAATTGATGCTGGGATGATTAAAGACTCCAAAAAGGAAGATAGGTGTAGCGGGCATATCTTTTTTTATTTGTTCTAAAGAGAGGCGTAAGAAATTGCAAAATGAGTGGTTACTATCTGGTGGACGGTAACAGCTTCCAAACACTATTTTGCCAATTGCACTGTGCAGGCTTACCCATGCTAGTTCGATGCTGTCATCTTGATTTATCAGAGATGATGGTAAGCTGTCTTTAACGGCGATTACTACGCCTGCCCCTCGCCTATCATGCCGATCGCGTCGGTAAAATGTAAAGTTACGGTAGGATGGAAAACCTTCGTGGTCGCTGACGTCCTTATTTAACCATGTTTCCGAAAGTAAAATCATATTGGCTGTGGTGTCGTCTATGAAGCTTTCGAGTTCGTCACGTTTTAGAATTATACTGCGGATATCAGTGAAAGCCACTTCAATGTTAAAAAAAATGAATGAGGGCGGTTTTTGAAGGAAACAGGCACGGAATTTCTTGTTTGTCACTGGCACTGGTAAGATAAGGTATCACTTGGAGCTGGCATTTCAATACTGTTAGGTGTTGTGGTATGTTCAATGACTCTATCGGATGCAGTATCATCAAAACTGTATCTGCTGCCTACATGCAGCTTGTCCAGGCTGAGTTTAAACGCGCATTTTGGGGGCTTGATAAATTTTAACAATTTTGAGCGCGCAAAGCGCGTACTTGGGGCAAAATCTTCTCAGACGGAAAAAAATGTACCTTTAAGCTTATGCCCACATGCCAATATGTTTTCTTGCGTGTTGAAGTGGGCCAGATTTACTACTACAGGGCATTTCTTTCTTTCGGAGGATCTTCGAAGGCGGTGTGCACGCTCAATATCGCTGGCGTTCAATGTTAAACCAAGATTTGTTTTTTTTTTTGCATGGGTCCAGAATTTTGTTCCCTGAATCACTCCAAGGTTCTTTATCGGAATCGTCAATGCCAAAGAAAAGAAGGGTGGCTCGCCGCATATGGTACTTGGTGTCAATGTTCGCGGCTTTCAGGGTAGTTATGTCGTGCTGTAGTCGGCCGATAATGTTAGCAGCGGTTGAGGTGGTTGGATCTTGTTGGTCTGAACCTAAGATGTTAAAGTGGTTCATAATTTATGCTATACGTTTGTCTTGGGTAGTTTGGGTTGATTTGATTTGCTCAAGCTCAACAAGAATTGTGGCTTGAACAGTTTCTAATCGTTTGGTAGTGTCGAGCATAGGCAGGAGTTCAGCATTAGGGGATGGACCAGGGTTAACCTCAACGTCACAGCTTAATAATAACATAATTTCACACATCAAATCGAAGGCCAACGCATCGCAGCAAAACAACACCACAACGCGACACTTCAAGGCGTAGGCTCACGACACCACCACTATACATCTTTCATCACTTCTGAATTCCTTAGATTGGGCTAGGTAAAAAACCAGGAAGGTTAGAAGCCTTGTTAACATCATTGTTCTGGCGGTGTTGTGCACCGAGTTGTCGGCGATTCATTGCTGTTTATAAACCGCGCAATGTGGTCCTGTGGTTGCTGACATCGGAAAGTTCCAAGGTTGCCAGGCTGTGTGCCGGGCTTATGCTGGAAACAGGCGGCTGGGGCCATGGGGCTTCACAGGAGGCAGTGGGGTTGGCGGAGAACTTGTTTCGTGCAGATAGGTGGTTCCAGGTGGGCTTTGGGTGGTCAGGGAAGGGCAAACGCGTCCAGATATCAGGTACGTCAGTACCTGGAAGGTTAAAAGCGTTGTGAACATCGTTGTTCTGGCGGTGTTGGGCCCCCGTTGCGTCTTGTCTGCACGTCTCACCTTTCTTGATAATGAATCCTTACGAACTAGCTCAGCTTTCTGTCGTTATAATTTCCAAGTGATGCCAAATCACATCACAAGCGCTCACCAGATTACTTTAGCTATAGGCACCTTGGACTGCTCCTGAAAATATAACCATACCTCACTGTTTAGTGCAGTGGTAAGCATACATTGTCTATATCCGGAGAACAATGGTCACAAAGCAGCTTATTTGGAGAAAACCGTGCATCCATTTCTTATGCAGTGCCTTTCATAGCTCTTATGGACTCGCAGGGAAAGCAATGCTCAACTCACGTGATAGTTAGTTTGATTTAGCAAAGTTGCAAGCGTTTGCTGCAGGGTGGGGACTAATTGTCGAAGTGATCGGGCCTGCTCCACCTGTTGTCCTGCGATCTGTTGAATGTAACGGAAATGAAACTGTGGTGTTTAGGATGCATCTGAAACGAAATTATTTAGTATACTATCGCTACCATGCTCTGATCCATTCGATGCACGAACCCTGTCTGTACCTGCAGGTGTTGCTCCTGCACCTCTAGCAGCTAAAGCTAGTTTGCTGCCAGAGTGGCGGCGTTGCTGTGCAACCTTCGCACCGCAGTCATCCGGCCGCGTTGTTGTAGGGGTGGAGGGGTTCGGCGCACTTGGGGAGCACGCAGACTTTCACTTGTTATATATCTTTTGCAGTGTGTATGTCATGAGCATATTTATTACCAATGCCATTTACGCACTTGCTATACGTTTATATTTGACTTGACGATAACAACCTGCTGCAGCAGGTGCATTTCAGTGGCTTGCAGGTTGGCTTGCAGACACGTATTAACTTTGTATCTTCAGTGTACATTGAATAACTGCTGAAAGGCCTGAAAATTTAGGTCAAGCCCCCACCCCCCACCCTACCTCACCCCCACCTGTGGAACCTCTGACAGTGAAATTCTTTTGGATGTGAGAACAATTCACTCATTATGCACAAAAGAGGTGAGGATTGCCGACAGGACACAAGAGTAGAGAGGTCGACAACACGAACGCCGACTATCAACTGAAGGGAGCACAGGGGCGAAAAGGGAGAGAAGACGCAAAACTTATCTGCACAAGCTCAGGTGTGGTAACACCAAGTGTCAGTCGGGTACACGTGGCAGTCTACGTGAGAGATAAATGTTAAGGCACTTAATCTCTTCCTTATTTAATGTATTCGAAGGCTGACTCACGCACGCACTTCCACCATTATAGATATGCCATGCCTTTTTATAAGACGCGTATCTTCATTATCGTATCTGGCGAATCTTAGCCTATCTCTGGCGTGCAGTTACAAGGGTTGCAATGTGGGCTTGTTGGTAATGCATCTTCAAGGGGGGTATGGTAGCGCGATTCAAAGACAGCAGAAAGAAAGACACAAAGGGACACACACAGCGCTGTGTGTGTCCCTTTGTGTCTTCTTTTGTCCTGTCTTTGAATCGCGCTACCATACCCCCCTTGAAGGTGCAGTTACAATCTCGGCAATGTAGGGATAGCTTAGAAGGCGATCCACCAGTTAACGGCCTTTTATGTTCCATTAGCCTCTCATTGATACACCGTCCCCTTTGCCCTACGTAAAACAGGCCACAGCTAAGGCGAATTTTATAAAGCGCACCCAAACGACAATCAGTAAAACTGTTGTTCTTATTGTGCTTCAGTGGACAAATATCTCTTCGTTTTTTGCCTTTTACCTGCTCCCTTTTCCTCTTTCATCATCATCATCATCATCAGCCTGGTTACGCCCACTGCAGGGCAAAGGCCTCTTCCATACTTCTCCAACAACCCCGGGCATGTACTAATTGTGGCCATACCATCCCTGCAAACTTCTTAATCTCATCCGCCCACCTAACTTTCTGCCGCCCCCTGCTACGCTTCCCTTCCCTTGGAATCCAGTCCGTAACCCTTAATGACCATCGGTTATCTTCCCTCCTCATTACATGTCCTGCCCATGCCCATTTCTTTTTCTTGATTTCAACTAAGATGTCATTAACTCGCGTTTGTTCCCTCACCCAATCTGCTCTTTTGTTATCCCTTAACGTTACACCTATCATTCTTCTTTCCATAGCGCGTTGCGTCATCCTCAATTTGAGTAGAACCCTTTTCGTAAGCCTCCAGGTTTCTGCCCCATACGTGAGTACTGGTAACACACAGCTATTATATACTTTTCTCTTGAGGGATAATGGCAACCTGCTGTTCATGATCTGAGAATGCCTGCCAAACGCACCCCAGCCCATTCTTATCCTTCTGATTATTTCCGCCTCATGATCTGGATCCGCTGTCACTACCTGCCCTAAGTAGATGTATTCCCTTACCACTTCCAGTGCCTCGCTACCTATTGTAAATTGCTGTTCTCTTCCGAGACTGTTAAACGTTACTTTAGTTTTCTGCAGATTAACTTTTAGACCCACTCTTCTGCTTTGCCTCTCCAGGTCAGTGAGCATGCATTGCAATTGGTCTCCTGAGTTACTAAGCAAGGCAATATAATCAGCGAATCTCAAGTTACTAAGGTATTCTCCATTAACTTTTATCCCCAATTCTTCCCAACCCAGGTCTCTGAATATCTCCTGTAAACAGGCCGTGAATAGCATTGGAGAGATCGTATCTCCCTGCCTGACGCCTTTCTTTATTGGGATTTTATCGCTTTCTTTATGGAGGCCTACGGTGGCTGTGGAGCCGCTATAGATATCTTTCAGTATTTTTAAATACGGCTCGTCTACACCCTGATTCCGTAATGCCTCCATGACTGCTGAGGTTTCGACAGAATCAAACGCTTTCTCGTAATCAATGAAAGCTATATATAAGGGTTGGTTATATTCCGCACATTTCTCTATCACCTGATTGATAGTGTGAATATGGTCTATGGTTGAGTAGCCTTTACGGAATCCTGCCTGGTCCTTTGCTTGACAGAAGTCTAAGGTGTTCCTCATTCCATTTGCGATTACCTGAGTAAATAGTTTGTAGGCAACGGACAGTAAGCTGATCGGTCTGTAATTTTTCAAGTCTTCAAGTTTTTCAAGTTCAAGGTTTCAGCGCATATCTTACCTAGCTTATTGGGAGCATTGAAAGCAACATTAACATCATATCTGCTTGCAACTTTTTTAAGCCTCTGCGACAATGAATGAATATACGGAATAGCCATTACTATTTTTTTGCTATTACTGCCTTCTGTAATCACATCCATCTCCGTCGAAACCGACTTCTTTAGGCGCTCAGCCACACTAGGATAACCTGCTTTTTATAGGCGCCGGACCTGCGCATTAAAACTAACGCTCATTTTCTGCATGCAGGATCTGGTGAGAGAAGACTTAAGGCACGACATGGCAATTCCGTTTTTTACTACTTTGGAATGCTTGGATTGAAAGTTTAGCAACGGCTTCGAAAATCTTGGGGAGTACTGCCAGCAAACATGATTTTTTTCGAAGACCAAGGAAATGTCAAGAAACTGAATTATGCGTCGCTGAAGAAATTCCTTGGGAAAGTCTTTGGAAATTCCCATAGAAAAACCCTTACTTTAAGTCCTCAGCACTGTTTTAAGCTTAACGCAAAGCCCGTTGACGTTTTAAGCATACCGCGCTGCATAACCAGGTTCGTCCCGGTAGAAGAATGCTGGCGCTGTATTTCAGGTTGCATTGCTAGGATTAAACAATCAAATTCTCATTTTAAGGCGTCTGATCCTGTCCGACCGTTAGCTAATTAGCTTGTCCAGCATAACCTTAGACCAGTAATATCTGACAAGGAAGGTTATTTCATAATTATGCCACATGACCTGTTTTCAGAATAAGCGATTTCAGCCATAGAAAAGAATTTACAGCCACTAAAACTCAAGCCTTCTATAGTTAAGCAGCGTGCGGTTGACCTCTTGTCAAGAGATAATCTTGATAGGGTTGTCTCTAATGTCAAGAAAGCAAAATCCTTCACCTTAGCACTTCCTTTTCGTGCTATTATGTCAGAGAAAGGAATGCGGCAGGTATGTGGCGCTAGTTATCTACAGAACTGCTTAGCTTCACTCGTTTTTTCAGACCCCTTTTGCTTGCGTAATTCTCAGGCACAAGTTCAGTATTTGAGAGAGGAAAATATTGGTGATTCTACAGCTTTAATATGCATATCGAAGACCTGTATTAATCCTTGTCGCATGATGGGTTGCTAACTTGCGTAAATGAGTGCATTAAAGAACAGGTGCAAGAGTCGCCTTTTATTGACAGATGCGGTGTTTCCACTAGAGCTTTCTAGAAATTCTTTCATTGTACTTCAATTCGACGCTGATTGGGCGGAGAGATGTCATTTTTCGGCATAAATAAGGCATTTGTATTGGCTCAAAGGATGCCCCACTTCTTAGCAATATTTACTTGCGTAAGGTTGACAGCTGTATAGAGAAAGCCATGGGGGATACCGTTATCAAGATATTTCGTTACGTTGTTGATAACCTGATATTCTGCAATAGGGAACAATTCGATTCCGCTGCTACCTCAGTAGCTGAGCAGTTTAAACTTTATGTAGGAGAATTAAAGTTTTCAGTTTCTTGACGTTTCCTTGGTCTCCGAACAAAATCACGTTTGCTGGCATCACTCCCCAAGATCTTTGAAGCCGTTGCTAAACTTTCAATCCAAGCATTCCAAAGGAGTAAAAAACGGAATTGCCATGTCGTGCCTTAAGTCTTCTCTCACCAGATCCTGCATGCACAAAATGAGCGCTTGTTTTAATGCGCAGCTCCGGCGCCTATTAGAAGCAAGTTATCCTAGTGTAGCGGTGGCCAGCGTGGCTGAGTGCCTAAAGAAGTATCTTTGGAGGGAGAGGAACGTGAATACGGAAAGCAGTAAGCAAAAAGAAGTAGTGCCTATTCCGTATATTGATTTAGGGTCGCAAAGGCTTAAAAAAAGTTGCGAGTAGATATGATGGTAATGTTGCTTTCACTGCTCCCAATAAGCTAGGTAAGATATGCGCTGCCGTACAGAGGAAGAAAGAGCAGGTAAAAGGTAAAAAACGAACATATATTTCTCCACTGAAGCACAATAAGAACAACAGTTTTACTGATTGTCGTTTGGGTGTGGTTCATAAAATTCCCCTTGGCTGTGGCCAGTTCTACGTAGGGAAGATGGGACGGTATATCTATGAGAGGCTAATGGAGCATAAGAGGTCATTAACAGGTGGATCGCCTTCTAATATTTCCCTACATTGCCAAGATTGTAACTGCACGCCAGAGTTAGATGAATGCGCGATGTTGTACAGGCCTAAGAATGAAGATACGCGTCTTATGGTAGAGGCATATCTATAATGGTGGAAGTGCGTGCGTGAGTCAGCCGTCGATTACTTTACACAAGGAAGAGATTAAGTGCCTTAACAGTTGTTTCTCACGTAGACTGGCACGTGTACCTGACTGACACGTGGTGTTACCATTACTTAGCTTGCACAGATGAGTTTTGTGTCTTCTCGCTTTTTTCGCCCCTGTGCTCCGTTCAATTGATAGTCGGCATTCGTTTTGTACACTTCTCTACTCTTGTGTCCTGTCTGCACGCCTCACCCCTTTTTTTGCATAATGAATTTTTACCAACTAGGTCAGCTTTCTGTCGTTCTAACAGTTAACTCTTTCGTTACCGCGCCTTAAGAAATTGATTGATATAATTGACAGTTTTTCTATGCGTTGTTAAACATTTCTGTGTGAATTCTACTAACACCATCATGCACCATGCGATATGACGACTGAACTTTAACTATTAAACAGATTTGGCAGATTAAGACTGACAAAAATAAAACTTCGACTCGAGGTATCGCCAAAAGTAGCCTCCAGTGCTTCTACCTCTTCTTCAATAAGAAGGCGCAAAACTTGCACTGTTGTCCACCGGGAATTGGAATGCATCATGTAACCGCACGAAAACAAGGGACAATGAAGGAACACACAAGACACAACTTTTCAATGACAGCAGCTGCGAAGACAGGCTGTCAGTTTTCTCTTCCGATGTCCAGGCTAGTTTAACTATGTATCATACAACGGTGGATGCTCATGAGTGTGTGTTCGATAATGGTGTTTGATCATTATAAAGTACAATATTATGTCCCCCCACCTCGATGGGCTGCTTTCATCCATGAACACTTCAACAGCACATGTACAGATTAATGTGTAGCACATCAATAGTGCTAATAAAAGAATTAATATGTTGAGGCTGTGTGACGCATAGCTAAAGCATCAAAGGCAAAGGCACTGATGAAAATCGTTATTTTTATAATGTGTCGCAAACATATTAAAACACTCCAAATTATACCTGCGCTGCAAGTTTGAATGGCATGCGCTTTTAGCTAAATGCGCTTAAGGCTGGTTGTTTGCTCTTACTATCAGCATATCATGTGCAGTGGGGTTTCTTCTTTCATTGTTTTTGGGCAAGGTTTTCATCCACCATATATGTTTAGTTGCTAAATGGGCGTTTCGCAAGCAAGCTAGACATTAAATAGTTTATGTATTCATATGTGACGTTCCTGTAGAAAGCCGTCGTGTGATGCACACATTCTGTAAATTTAAGAAAGCTCAATAAAAAATAGTTTATTTTTATATTGAGTATGCTTTTTAACAGAATGCTCTTCACAATGTACAAACAAGTGTTGCAAAGCTATATTTTGACAGGACAGAAAAAAAATTATTTATCTTTTTTCCCAACATTTATGACAATTAATTTCAGAGTCACCGCGTTCCGACTAAGACAACAATAGCTTTACAAAAGGAGGCAGTGCCTTCTCTGTTTGAATGAAAAGTTGAACAAGAAAGAAGAAATATGCATTTAACGTCAAAATTAATAATGCAACAGTTCCTAGCATACTCTACATTGCAATGTTTGTACTATGCGTTTACCATAATGCTGTATTCACAGTACAGGAGCAAAGAATAGTGTCAGCACTTATCGTTCCTTTGTATGGAGGTTTGTGCAACTGCTTGCATATTAACTCACAATGTATTTGCCACGAGCCCATGCTGACACCTTCATTGTGATCCAGGGACCCATATGGGGCCCGAAATGTCATGTTCTTAATTTTTCTCTCATTCTTGACAAGGGCACGTTTCTTTGGCATCACAGTGCATTTTATGCGGCACAAGGGTCTCATTCTTTTATCTGCCCCGCATGAGCGTCGGCTGGCCCGTCAATGGGCGCCTTTTAATGGCGCAAGGTGGTGACATCAGCTAGGTATTGCTGATCTCTCGAGCTCATCTTGTCACTTTGAGCTGTTAGAAAGCACTGACTGGTAGGCCAGTCTGCGCTTGTGCAGTACTATTGAACAATCGTTTGACTGTAGAGGCGTTTTCGCTGTAAGTGCAACACTCGGTTGCTGCATTCTCGCTTTTTTTCTTATAGGTGACTTATGCTTGTGTATAACAAATGTCTATGGAAAATTGGGGCCATGTTTCAGCTTTTCCAGGTATCGTGAAGCATGCAAAAGTACTATTAAGCATGAAAAGAGAACCACACTATTCACAGCTGCTTCTTGCCACGAGATAAATACATACATGTCTATTTTGGATGCCCCCATGAAAAAATAAATAAACGTTCATTTGTGTTACATTACTTATCCATACAGCGTTAGTGTATGCACTGGTAAGGAGTACCAACTCCCCAGCACTAGTTTGTCACATGATACCTTCAAGTACTGAGTTTTTTTATCGGGACCATCACTAACCTGGCGCTGTCGTAGAAGCATAAACATGTTACTGCAGTGCCGCGATACTTCTGCTGGCCGCAACATCTCCACACTTCTGCGGCACTGCCTCAAGCTGGGGGCTTGCATGGGCAGTCTGCGATCTGAGGCTTGCACGTGCAGTCAGTGATATGATGCGATTCGGCCAAGAAAGGAAGGCAAGCGCACTTTGGGCAAAATGCAAGAATTGGTTTGCCTATGACAGAAAACATAGGCGAGGACCCAGATTTATTTGAGGGACCTTAAATGTTCAGTGCACACATATACTCAGGTGTGCATAGATATTTGTATACCTGCATATAATTTTCTAAGAATTTCCACATTTCAACTCCTTCTGTATGAGAATGCATTCTGCACTATTCTGTATGGAATGTAAAGTCTTTTCACTTTGATGACTTTACTCTGAACGTTCAGTGATATAAAAGTGCAACTGTGATTATTTTTTTACGCAATCTACACACTGATATTGACTTTTGTGGTGCTGTATTAACTTCTTTTTATTGTGATATTATGTAGTGTTGTGATGCTGTTTTACTGTTGTTTGGTAAACAACGTTAAAAATTTTGCGCATCATTCATTTGTTATGTTTATACAGCGCATCTTGCGCCTTGCCGCTCCACTCATTTCTTTAACAGGCATGTCTGTGCCGTGCTTTGTGTACGTGCAAAAAGCGGTCGCATTTGAAACAGAGATGCATATATGGAAATATATGTACTTTATCTCCATTCTTCTGCTTAACGTCTTCGTCATACTATTTCATAATATTCTTGTAATCGTGTGTCTGCTAGGCAGCGACATGGTACTCCGCAAAGTCACTGACACAAATAAGGGGCATGAGCATGGTGTCTCACTTGGCTGCTAACAGTGGATCTTAATCGTTGCCTGGGGAAGGGGGGGCCGCCACAGCCTAAGGAGGAGTCAACGCCAACTATACTCAGTACTTGGGCGTCGTTTTCCCCCAGCGAAGCAGCCAAATTTGGCGGCCTTTCGCCGGTACCTCTGTAATGTTAAAGCGCACCTTCATAAAGGCACGGACACTTCGCATTGAACCGATCGCTAACCTGATTTCAGCCGGCTGTTCTGCAGCTTTCGCACGCGCAGCTGCCACACGTGCCTGCCATAGGCGTTGCCACTCTTGTGGCGAATGGTTCACAGGAGCCACCTCCTTGAGCTCATTTGAAAGCTCTAGCCACATTTCTTGGCGCAAGTCAGCACGCAGGTTGGAAGCTACTCGGCCCATTGCAGAGTCAGAGGTTATATAGTTCAGCATAAGTTCCCACTGTTCGGCGCTCATGCGCGGCGAGTACGGGCGGCGGTTCAACGACATGCTGCAATTCGCGGCGGCCATAGTTTCACTCGAAGCAGACGACGTCATCACGTGGATCGTATCTTAATACCTTCAAGGCTAACAGTCTTCCTTGAATTGTTATTTTTTTTACGCTGCCTACATTGTGTTGTTTGTTTTTAATACACTAACTTAGTTGCTATATAAAACGATAGCGTTCACGTAGCAGACTACGGAAGTGAGAGGCGTTTTTGATACTGTATAATCGTACCTCTTCAGCTAGCTACCTTATTTTTAGTGAAGAGGAAAACTGTTTTGCTTTCTTAAAAGCGTTAGGTTGAGTGCCTTCATTTCAGTTTTTTAGGCAAAACGTCAAGTTGGCGTCATGTTACGAAAGCAAAACGGGGCCACGAGCGCCATTTTGTATGCGTCGCGTCTACGTCACGCATCGAAGGAAATGACGGAATGTCCGGAATCATGGAGGAAGGAAACTGAGCAGAGGCCCTACCCCCTCCGCGCGCTAGGTGAAAAGTGTGGAGGAAACGACGTAGTAGGTTCTCCTTTTCCTTGCTGTTGTTTTATTTCTTTGCTGTAGCGGCCACGCCTTTCGGGCCACAACGGCGGCATTTTTATGGTTCTTTGCGCTCACACGTGTTGTTCCGTAGGTTTCGTACCGTCACAAAGGCGCTGTGCGGGCAGGTTTGCGTTAGTCTCCGCGTTTTGTTGCGCTGCCTTATCTGGGCCGTGCTCTCCCGGATGTTGCTGTGGCCAGGTGGGACAGGAGGAACTAAAGTTCATGAAATCAACGCGCACGCAAGGCTGTACGCAATGTACCGTGCCACTGCAATGGCACCGGACGAAGGAATATCTGCGGGAAATTTTGCCCTCTTTGGCGGAATCATGTTATCGTGCTATCGCAGGCCAACACCGATGCTTTTCAGAATATGTACAATGAACGCCTTGCAGGTAAGTGATCCCTGAGTTTGACAGCGCATATGGTGTATTTGCGACACGTAGAACGTACGTTCTGAATTCATAGTTCGTGTTCAATAACAACTTGCTTTTGTGCATATTAAAACACATGTTGCTTAACTTCTGCTTGTTCCTCGCAGTACTCGCGACAGCACGAAGTCTTTTACGCAGAGCGTGTTCGAGGTTCATGCACACGCACCCAGGTGTACCTCAATACACGTGCTGATAGAGCGTACGTTACGCATAATATGGGCATTTCGCTGCCCTCGGCACCGAGCGCCTGCCAGCCAACGCTTCATCCTGGAAGATGGGAAAGAAGCGGCTGCTTTGACTAAAGGAACGAATTCTCCCTACCGCAGGCGTATCTTATCTGTGCGCGTGAGAAGGGCAGGGAAGTGAAGGTTAGCGGATGCGCTGCATGAGTCGGCAAGGCTCCACAGAATGTACGCCTGCGAACACATCAAACGGCTGTTCCATGGTCGCATGTAGGCCCGTTCGACGTGCGTACTGTTCTGCACCGTGCGCCGGCTATCGCAAAACTTTCGTTCCGTCGTGCTTCACTCACCGTGGTAAGAAGGCAGCTCAGGCCGCAGACAATGAATCTAAACGCAGAGTCAGAAATGACATTCTGCCTCCTCGCCAGCGCGCTGTCGCAGTGATGCGCGGCCACCCTAAGTTTGTTCAATAAAGCACGACGGTTCCTCAAGTGAGAATGTGTTTGTGCTCATGAGCTCCAAATGGATCGCAAATGCGTCGGTGTGTCGTACGTGTCTCCAGTGCGTTCTTGCAGTGCTGTGAGAATGCGTACGTTTTTTTCGTATCGCCAGACGTCCAGCTCGCAAGACCTATAGCCCAAGCAGACAAAAGCAAGTACAAGGCAGTGATAAAGGTGGCCTTTAAAAAAAAAACACGCGAAAACTGAGCAGCGGCCGGTATCTGCGGTTGATGAAAACAGTTCAGTTGGCTGGCCTTATAAGGCATATTTATTTTCATAAAAGCCAGTAAAAGCAGCCGATTCGACCTCACAGCCCAATTCGCGAAGTTCATTATGAACTTATTTAAACATGACTTCGGCAAAGGTAATGCAATGAGACTTCGCGATTGTTTAGTATTGCTGTGGAGCGTGCGCGTCCGAGCAGCCCGGTTGCGCGCAGCGCGGCATGGTTTCGCGAGAAATCTAAACAAAAGAGAAGACCTGGCCCGAAGAAGGAGCAACGCCATGAGCAACGCCAACTTCCGACTTCACTTTAGCTTTACAAAGAGTGACGTCAGGGCCTCTCCTGAGTTTCCTTCCTCCGTGTCTGGGAGGACCAAGTTACCAAAGACCAAGGACCCCAAGTTAGCGCTGCACGCGGACCCGCCCTCGAGACGTTCATTTGAGGGATCGCCAGTCGTTTGTGCGCAGGCGCCAGTAAGAGTGGGCGCAAGAAAGAAAATATTGAGTATATTGCGCAGCCTAGGCACTTAAGGAGGAGGTTTCTTTGCACGTGTTGTATGCGTTTTTCCCCTAGACATGCGGCGATCGAGTTTGTTTACGCTCCACCGCTGGCGGCCCACGTGCTTAGGCCGGGCACGGACGCCGCATTTGGTGATCATTGTGTCTAAAGGGGCAATGTTCTGACCGGTGTTGTATAAATCGCGGGTCGCTTTTTTTTTCGTCGTGACGATAGCTTGGACTTTTACAAGCACTGCTCCTGGAGGGCACATGTAACCGGCAAACGGAGGCCTCAGGAGAGCACGTGAGGTTATAATAAAGCAGGCGGCGCAGGATCTCCAGGGCAACCAAGAGGTAGCGGCGGATCAAAGCTGGAAGCTTGGCGGCCCGTGGGTTGACGTCGCGGAAGCCGAAGCGTGCGAGGGGGTGTTCGCGTAAAAAATTGCCTGTCCGCAATAGCGGACACCTTATCTTATACAGCCCTGGCACGAGCAGGCGTCGACGGCGTCCTAGAGGCGTCGTTTGGTGTTCTGGAGGCACCGCCATAATGCGAAATAATGCGAAATAATGACATCATCACCATCATTATCATCATCATCAGCCTGGTTACGCCCACTGCAGGGCAAAGGACTCTCCCATACTTCTCCAACTACCCTGGTCATGTACTAGTTGTGGCAATGTTGTCCCAGCAAACTTCTTAATCTCATCCGCCCACATAACTTTCTGCCGCCCTCTGTTACGCTTCCCTTTCCTTGAAATCCCGTCCGTAACCCTCAATGAGCATCGGTTATCTTCCCTCCTCATTACATGTCCTGCCCATGCCCATTTATTTTTATTGATTTTAGCTCAGATGTCAATAACTCGCGTTTGTTCCCTCACGCAATCTGCTCTTTTCTTATCCCTTAACGTTACACCCACCATTCTTCTTTCCATAGCTCGTTGCGTCGTCCTCAATTTAAGTAGAACCCTTTTCGTAAGCCTCCAGGTTTCTGCCCCGTACGTGAGTACTGGTAAGACACAGCTGTTGTACACTTTTCTTTTGAGGGATAATGGCAACCCGCTGTTCATGATCTGAGAATGCCTGCCAAACGCCCCCATCCCATTCTTATTCTTCTGATTATTTCAGTCTCATCATGCGGATCCGCGGTCACTACGTGCCCTAAGTAGATGTATTCCCTTACCACTTCGAGTGCCTGGCTACCTATCTTAAACTGCTGTTTTATTCTGAGACTGTTAAACATTACTTTAGTTTTCTGCAGATTATTTTTATACCCACCCTTCTGCTTTGCCTCTCCAGGTCAGTGAGCATGCATTGCAATTGGTCCCCTGAGTTACTAAACAAGGCAATATCATCAGCGAATCGCAAGTTACTCAAGTATTCTGCATGAACTCTTATCCCCAATTCTTCCGAATCCACTTCTCTGAACACCGCCTGTAAACACGCTGTGAATAGCTTTGGAGAGCTCGTATTTCCCTGCATGACGCCTTTCTTTATTGGGATTTTGTTAATTTCTTTATGGACGACTACGGTGGCTGTGGAGCCGCTATAAATATCTTTCAGTATTTTTACATACGGCGCGTCTGCACCCTGATTCCGTAACGCCTGCATGACTGCCGAGGTTTCAACTGAATCAAACGCTTTCTCGTTATCAATGAAAGCTATACATAAGGATTGATTATATTCCGCACATTTCTTTATCACCTGATTGATAGTACGAATATGGTCTATTGTTGAGTAGCCTTTACGGAATCCTGCCTTGTGCTTTGGTTGACAGAAGTCTAAGGTGTGCCTGATTCTATTGCGATTACCTTAGTAAATATATTGTAGGCAACGGACACTAAGCTGCTCGGTCTATAATTTTTCAAGTCTTTGGCGTCCCGTTTCTTATAGATTAAGATTATATTAGCGTTGTTCCAAGATTCCGGTGCACTCGAGGTCATGAGGCATTGCGTATACAGCGTGGCCAGTTTTTCTAGAACAATCTGCCCACGATCCTTCAACAAATCTGCTGTTACCTGATCCTCCCTAGCTGCCTTCCCCGTTTGCATAGCTCCCAAGGCTTTCCCGAGGAAATAATGAGACGTTGTTGCAATTAGTAAAAAAAACACGATTGAATAAATATACATACGTCCAGCCGCCAACTTGTCAAGCTAACTTCAGCACCACCACGCCCCGCTAATTCTGCAACACCAGTCAGAACGTTTGCCTCTGAATGTACATACGTCGGACGTGTGGCGCTGGTGCTGGGTCAGTCATCGTCACCGGCAGCCTTTCAGCCACTTGCGTTCAACCGCGGTTGCTAAGGCGCTCTGCTCTGCCTTCTATATTTTCAATATATGCGGCCCAGGCTCTACTACAGTCGCTACTGCTCTTACAGAAACATCTGTGGTGTTATTTACAAGGTACATCGCCGTAAGGCGCGAGAAAGCTACGATCCACCACGACAGACTTAGCCCACTGCTTCACCTATTTTACCGTGCCGGCAGTCAGCGTCCGAGCGTAAAGAAACTCGACGGCGGGACAAAAGCCTACAACACGCGCTAAGAATCTTTCTCCGTAGTACCTAGGCGGAGTCATATATTCAAAGAGCAAAAGCCTCTAAATTTAAAGCCCCTTAAACTTTGTAAAGTAGCGCCACGCTTTGAAGAATGCCGCCTCCTCCTCGAGCGCTCCGGCCGAAGCCGACAGCGCGTCGCTATTGGCCTAATGGCATCACGTGGCTCCTTGCGCCGGCTTCGTTTGTTTACAGTCACGCTTCAGTGCCATTTTTGCTCGAGAAGCGGCGCTTGTTGGCGCCGTTCCTTCCATTCATATTCTGTTTTTTTTTTTTAATTTTGTGAACGCCTTGAAGGATATCTTGTGGCAAGTGCGACGTCGCTTCACGTCATTTTCTGTGATCATGATCTGCTGCGCGTTCGGATGCCAATATAATTTTAGCAAAGGCAAGAATCTTTTCGCGATACCGTCCGGCAAGCGCGACGGGCTAAGAAGAAAGACATGGCTTCACCGAATCGGGAGGGAGAACTTTCGACCAACTTCCTCCGCGCGACTATGCGAGGTAAGTTGTGAGTCTCTCAGAGTATAGTATGTACCAGGCTTGCGTATTGTGCTGCGGGCAAGAACGTAGTAGATATTGCACAGTTCTCTGTGCATGTTGTCATTTGTGCACTCGCTTTAAAGTGATTTTTACGCAGCGTCTGCTTTGTTTATATACGCACTACGTGGTCGTGTTTGTCGCATTTGGTGCGTTAAGTCGTTTTGTGCTGCAACCGGCTTGAGTTCGCGGGCACGCGATGGTGCGTGCGATAACATGATTACGAAATTTTTAAGATTGAGCGCAGATCTTTTAACAAAATTTCAGTCTCAATCATGAAAGCGCCTCAGGAGAGCAACTCCCTGCCTTTTGTAGTTACTTACTAGCCTTTAGATAGAATAGCTTTGTTTGCCTCCTTTGTTCGTGTTCCTCGTTGGCGGTCGCCCGGTGGATTTGCGATACAGAGGCACCGACGAAAAGCGTGCGTGCTTTCCCGAAACCGTGTTACGCGGTGCGTTCGTCGCCGAGCGACTGCATCATTGGTAATTGAGACGTATGTGCTAATTTGCGTGAACTTTAAAGTGTGCGAAGCTCAAGATGTGGCGGTGGAGCACCAGCAAATAAAGCGTGCGGTCGCCCGCCCGTTCCCAGGCTGGCTCAGTTGTCGTACGTGCTTAGTCGTTTGCTCATTCGTTCGCACGCTCGTTTAGTCGTTCGTTTAGTTGTTAGCTCGTTCGTTTAGTTCGCGCGCTCGTACAGCCGTTCGCTTGCTCGTTCATTCCACCATTAGTTTCTACAGTCACTATGCCTAATTGAGACGCGCTTGATGTAGGACTCTTAGGCTGGTGCATTTATTTACGAAATGAGACAATAAATGGTGCACACGGACTTGTGCCTGCAAAGGCAAATCTGTAATGCTGAACATAAACTGTTAACTTGCAACTCGAATGCCGTTTCATATCATTTTGACCTCTAGATAAAACATCATTTCACTTGCAGCAATTTCGGCCTCGTCATGGCGGGGGGTTCTTTGCGCGATCATGACTTCACTAATAAAGTCTTGTCTCGCAAATGTTGCTTCAGAGGGAGTGCAACCGTCCTCAATGCATGCGCTTCAGTGCAACTCGGTTAGCGACAAGTACGTCATTTAGTAAACGGATGAACCAACGCACGATGAAGTGTTATTCGTGATAAATCGTTAACCTTCAAAAAAATTAATGATGCCCACAGTGGTCTTGTTTGAGATTGAGTCAAGCATTGTTATCGCGCTCCCGCTTCACGCACGAATGCTAAAAACTTATTCTATTTTCTTGTGTACGCGGAGTCCCGACTCGATGATCGGCCGTGGTATTTTTGTCGACGTTGAGACACCCTCACCCGGTCATCATTAATAAAATTAATCCGGACTGCGGGGTTTCAGTTTATTGTAGTAAGTGTGGGGGTTTGCTCGATTTACAACACATGCTGTGGCGCTGCTTGGCGTTGGGCGGTGATGGTTCTCGAGGTGAACAGTGGTGGCAGCGGATGCTGCACAGTGAAGTGCTGGCGGACCAACTCAGGGCTGTCCAGAGGGCCCGTGTGATGGCAGAGGGGCTCGGCCTCTCTGTGCCGACGTGGGAGCAGACCGCATCAGTCCCAGACTGATCCCTCAGGACCTAAATAAAGTTCTTCGTACCATACAATTCGAAACATATTAGCACCAGCGCCCACCTCTGAGCCTTTGCGCGCGCTTAGATTGGCAAGCACGCACGTTGGCGGCACTGTAGCTTATAATACATTTTCGAACATTCACAGCAGTGATCTCCGTCAGCCTTCGTACGTCATAGCTGATACGCAACGCGAATTCACATGGTAAGGGCGGCACGAGTTCTTTAGGCTGAGGGCTTGCTGGAAGTCAAGATGTCATTCGATCGTAAACATGTTATTTACAACCATTCGCAACAAGATGTTGCGACACGCCCTTGACAAATGTTGCGTACCTCATTGTAGGGCACGCGATAAATTCGCAGCCGTCAGCGCACAGCGTTAACACTCCTTCAGATACTTTTTAAAGAAATAGTTATCAAAAATAAAAGTAAAGCTGCCGTTACTGAATTTGTATAACTATCCGACTAGAAATTCTGTGCTGTACACGAAGTTACGCGGAGCTGGAAAGCCAACGTGAACGCCTAAAGAGCACTGCCTTGCTATGCGTGCATTCACTCTGCGAGAGGTTGTCGGCTGCGCTCGAGCATCGTAGGTGGCGCCACGATCGAGGAGTCAGCATGAAAGAGACGAGAAACGAGGAGGAGTGAAGGTGGAGGAGGAGAGTGTAACTACATTACGAAGTTTAAGGGGTTTTATCCAGATGTTCTCTCTCGCGCCCCCTTTTACTCGCGCCTGCGCACTAACGACTGGCGATTCCTCAGATCAACGTTATGGTGGCTAGCCAAAACTTACAGAGTCTTCCATGCCTCCACTACGGCATCTCTCATAGCCTCAGCCACTTTGGCATGTGAAACCCCACAAACAAAACCATTAAAATCGAGTGGTTGCCTCTGCAATACATCTGCTGCGTACAACATCGGCGTATCTAAAGCGTTATTCGCGAATCCTTTCAGTTTCAGGAATTGAAGGGCCCGAATGAGACCCGTGTGGTCAAGATAGTGCATGACGACAGCAGGAGACACATACAAAAAGAATTAGGATTGAAATATGTTTCGGGTCCGTGCGACTGCATTTTTTTAATAACGTTGTTTATTGCCTCACGGCATAAAGGAATATGTAAAAAGAAAATTAAAAGGGGTATTAAATGAGAGAAAGAAAGGTTGGCTGTTCTTTAGCCGGTGTCTTCCACTCCTTAAGTTTCAGTTATATTAACTAAAAGTAACTCCTAAAAAATGTGAATGGGGTTCAGAACAGGTAATAGAAAGCGTAGCAAAAATTTATTGCACATCGTAGTAATAGCAAAGCACTGCACATCATGCATTCAGGGTAATTCCAAATACAAGATATCACATTTACACATGCTTCTGTGTAATTTGAAAGAAAAACATTAAACATTGAACACCCACTAAGAAATGGGGAGTCAAGGATATCACTTTTCACTAAATTAAAAATGAAGACGTTCGACCTTGAAGAAATATGCAACTTAGAGCACCCTCCTAAGTTTAGAGCACCCTCCCTGCTGCCTCGACGACGCATAGCTGGACGTGCAGCCAGGGGCGAAGCAGTGACGCTGCCTCGCCTTTTTTGCGTTGGAATTCATATGTTCGGCGAAGTCCGGCACTCACATTAACATGTCAGCAGCGAAACACATATTGCCATAAACGAGAGAACACTTTGGCTGCCGCGAAGAAACAGGAACGCTGTCGCGCCGGCCAGACACCGCGGGAAGCTGCACACGCGTGCAACCGCGTGAGAGCATCGCCAAGCTGACCGCAGCGCCACCACGGCCTTTGCGGCAGCGCAGGAACGAGAGGATCGCGCTTTCTCGGCGGATATGCCGGTGCTGGCTTCACCTCCCCCTTCTAGCCACCATAATCAACGTCTAGTGACCCGCCCGACCGCTCGTTGCCCACTCGAACCGCCTCTCAGCCGGGCCGCTCGTTTCGTACTATCGTCTGCTCCCTTCAGCTGACGCTCGCGCTTGTGTTGTTTGCGTTCGGTCTCGTTCGCGCTTGTTTTGGTCAGCGATTGTTTTGTAATTTGGTTGTATGCGCGACGCGAATTCTTTCTATTTTTTTGGTTATGTGGTTTACGTGTTAGAATCACGATGTGGTTATGAGGAACGCCGCAGTAGGGGACTCCGGAAATTTCGACGACCCGGGGTTCTTTAAAATGTATCTAAATTTAGGTACCCGGGTGTTTTCGCATTTCGCCCCCATCGAAATGCGGCCGCCGTGGCCGGGATTCGATCCCGTGACCTCGTGCTTAGCAGCCCAGCACCATAACCACTAAACAACCACGTCAGGTAGAGGCGCGAATTTTGTTGTACTTTCAGGAAGGCAGGTGGCACCAGTGATTATACTGGAACCTTCGACAAGTCATGTAAAACAGCCGACGCGCTGAACCTCTGCTACATGTCTCTCCATATTCTTTCCTCAATATATCCGTGCTTAAATTTCGTATTAGGGAGTGTCAATAAAGGTGACCTAGTTGGTAATGCATTATTAGGAAATCTTGAAGCGCTCTAAACACACAGGACGTACAAAAGCAACACACTATCACGTCCGTGTGGCCTGTGTTCCTCTTCTACGTCCTGTATTTTTATAAAGCTATAAGTTTCTCTAATAGGGAGTATTGTAACCGTCGATGAATTTTTCATGGCAACACGCACCCGATGAACGAGCGATGGCATATTCTCGTTTATCCAGGCGGTTGCCGGCTCAGAAGACCGCGGCCATAAGCTTCCAATCATAGAGAGAGGACACCATCAGCAGTGTTGCGCTGTCGGTCGTCTTCACAACTAGCTGTGTTAGTGCCTGCCCCTGCTACAATATACAGCCTCACGTGAATCCCGCGCCCGTTGGGAATGTGTGCAGATATAAGGCCAGGTCGACGGTATACTAGCGATAGTTCAAGCCGAGTGGTCACAATCGCGTTGGAGCTCGGGACAGTAGTGTTCGGTGCAAGCGATAAGTGGCAAAGCAAATCACTTGGAGAGGGAATCTGGAAGCTTTCAGCTGCCTTCATATTGCTAGCTGTCAGCACGCAGGACACGCAGCGACCCTGCTCTTGGTGGGAGGCTTTTGCAGCGCAGAAGACGCAGAGCGCCTGTGCATCTTTCATTTCATCTGTCTCAACGTCCTTGGACCAACCCCCTCCTCCCCCTCCCCCCCCCCTGCACACAAGCACTTAAACAAAGAAAATAAAAGAAAGAGAAGCTTTCTTGTCAACGTTGATTAACTCGTTTGCAATAGTGGTCAGCAAGCGTTCATTAAACGGTGCCTCACCAATGTCCTAGCGTGTGTGTATCGTAGAATGAATGCCAAAATGCCAGTAGCAAATCTCATTACATGGTATCGTATACTGCGGGGTGAAAGTATCTTATTAATAATTTTACTGCCAATATTCCACTACATCTGCTGAGCACTGTTCAAAACATGAATGTCAGTTGTCTATGATGCACTTCTTTTTTCCTGCTCATAGAATAAAATCCACCGCGGCCAGTGCTTGCGCACCAAAACGCGTTTCTTTCAACACATGAAATAAAAAGAGCGCCATAGGCGAGCGTCGTCAACAGTTGTCAGTAATGTTTTCAAATTTCCTCCACCAACCTTGTACTTAAATTGTTAGTGTAAAGTTCAATATTAAAGAACCACATAACTCAACACTTGCGATTTCCTAATTATTAGAGAGGGAGAAAGATGCTGTGGGATATTTCAATATGCCCAAACCCCCATGACTTCTTTAGCAAGCTTGCTCCATCTTAACTGGTACACCCAAGCAGGCAGAAAATCAATCGTGACACCAGTTTGTGCAGGCACACTGAATGCAGATAATTAGGGATACGCACACAACTAATGTGCCGATATATCAAATTCAAGATTGCATCTGTAAAGAAAAGACAGTTCCTTTAACTTCCACAGAGCGAGCAGGCCGCAGCCGCGAGATCGCGGGCAGCGCTGATGTTCATTATGTCATAAACATAAGGCCTCGTAATGCCGATAATTACTTTCCACATAAAACTGCTTATGCGTCTAAATAATCTCACGAGCCTCGCTTTAGTTTTCTTTTTTTCCACATAGAATGTATGAAAGGCTCGCCGCTTTACCGTCGGAAAGTACCCCACCCCCAGTGACCCACTTTTGCAGCAGCAGCCAAGGTCGGCGTGGCCCTGATCTTGCGCTGGTTGAACGAACTCTGCCGCCATCACATATGTGGAGCATGCACCGCGGAGCTGCCGGCGTCGGGAGTCTCGCTTCTTATGCTTCGCCGAGCTTCCGTCTTCTTTCCCTGTGATGCTCCGCACAGGTATTCTCTGGCTCCGTGGGATATCACTTTGCGAGCTCTGTAAAGCGTTCGCCGTAGTGACGCTGTTACGCAGGTCACGCAACACACCTCGAGATCAAGTTCATTATGCAAGAAACAGGTGAGGCGTGCAGACAGGACACAAGGGTAGAGAAGTGGACAACACGAACGCCGACTATCAGCTGAAGGGAGCACCCAGGCGAAAAAAGAAAGACATATTTGAAGGCTAGATAAAAAATCGGTGCTTGATGCAGCCAAACAAAAAAAAATGCTACAGAAAGAAAATACAGAAAAATTACCAGTGCAGGAAAAAAATCATTACAATTGCAAATCCTGCATGCCAGCACCTTTCAAGAAAGACTGTTGGTATTTCTATAGACAGACTGACAGCTCGCTTATGCAAGCACATTCTTCCAGTTCCATGCCGTTGGAAAAATCAGTTTCATGGAAGGTAGCCACATGCACACTTGGTGACCATAATGTTATTTGTTCCCAGGACTTTTCCATCCATATTTATGCGTATTTTCTCTCTGTTCCATATTTATGTTTTGTTTCATCAAGCACTGGTTTTCATCAGGTTTTATTGCTGTACTACTTTCTGGTAACCTTTACGAATCACTTCATTTTCACGGTAAACTTTTTAATTGCAAGTAAGCTTACCCTGCTCTTACTGCTTCACACTACACATTCTTGCTACCTTGGCCAAATAAAAGATTTTATAAGGTACTGTAAGGATTTGTAAGGATTGTAAGGTAAGGATTTTATAAAAGATTTTATAAGGGCCATCAAAAATACTTGTTGCAGCCTACAAAAATAAAGACTAGCCTGGCTGTAAACGGCACCAGAGAACACATGGGACAAACAAGGAAACCGACATGATCTAACAACCAAAAGTTCAATGTATATGCGGAGTAAATACTTGCTGAGAAGCAATAAACCGAACATTCACAAAAAGGAGAAGCACAAATAAATGTTAGGAAATGTTAGGATGTCCTGCTAGGAAATGCATCCATTTCTAATGGAGGCCATGCTGACAAGATTCAGCGAGTGTTTTTAGATCTACAGCTTCCATAATTTCTCTAGGCAGCCGATCTGCACAAAATGCTTGCTTCATTCTCTACAATGCACTTTCAGACGTCGCGAATGCATTTTAGAGGAACAAGCTAGCATTCTGTCGCGATTTTTTTTACAGCGAAGCTGCATATGCCTAGGCGAAATACTTTTGGTCCAATCACAAAAACGTTAAGTAGGGGGGGGGGGGCACTATGAGCCATTGTTTTGGGGGGTGTGAGGCATTGCATTCGTCTTGCATGACGGACGGGGAAATTGCTTGTTGGGTAGATATAGAAATGATTATGCATTTAAAACATATACATTTATCTACGTATTATTGCATGTAAGGGACATGGAGGGCGACGGGGTTAAGACAAGCTCATGATGTCATAATTACCTCGCAGCAAAGGTGTGGTGGGCCATTGACTACACCGATAGTGACGTCGTTTCTGTCTCGCAGCAGAGGGCGCGTGCAGCAGTCTCTCTTCGACTTAGCAATAGGTTCAAAAATGCGTCCCTGTATTTAATTAAATGGAATGTGCAGCCCCGGTGTGTCACTTGGTAACTACATTGCATAACCGAGTCATAAATACTATGATTACCGCACTACAAAACACAAATGCGTAACATCATTCAGGAAGACTTTGATGGACCTGCTGGATTAACACAATGAACCACTCATTGCACTTTCCATGATGGTGATCTTGCGAAGCGCGATTTGTGGCATTCCAAATAAACAATGTGATAAACCCAAGCCAAACATGTGGGTAGCCTCATTAAGAAACACAGACCTACCCAATAATATAGAAAGGCTTGAATAAACAGTCAGAGTTAACCGAGTGATAAACATCGGGGCCGCACATTTTAGCTTCGCTGCTTTACCATCTGTACAGGGTGCATGGCCAGTAATTTTTTTTCTGTTATTGTTTGTTAAGTATTGCATAATATTCTGCCAGTAAAATACGTAGAGCTAGTTGGTGCGTCGCACTGGTACTGCTTTTCTTGCTGGTTTTTTCTTAATGTGCCCTTCTTACTTTCCTAACTACTTTTTTTATTCCCCCTCACCTAATATTCCAACCTTGCCGCCTGCAAGGTATGTAAATAAATAAGTAAATATGCACATGGTATTCATTCATCTGCATACACCTCGTACGATTCCTTCCTCAACAAATGTCATGGTCTTGATGTCTCGAAGCGTGCATCTATAATACTAGCCATTTGCATTTCTGTATAGTTTGTGAACAGTTTAGTGCATAAAGATTACATGTTAGTAAGGACACCCATTACATGACATGACATTACATGACACTTGTGCGGTGCATAAGCAAACCTTGCAAAATGTAACATGTTGGATTGCTGAAAATAAGACCAATTGTATATATCGCAGTTACATTAACAGCATTTAATTGACCACTTGAAAAACTTCACTTCACATAGATTCCAACAAGTACACTGAATCTGTAGTTTTTTTTGCTTATTGATGTGGTGGATACTGCATGGCCACATTGTAGATTTGAAAACAAAGTTCAATCAATTCGTTTGTTGCAATATGAAATATGCGTAGATCACTGTAATTGCAAGACCAGAATTTGATGCAAACATGCTCACTATAGAATGCGGACAAATGCTCAGGACAAACTCCAATATGTTTGCATCTACATATTTATGAAATTGAACAGTTCATTCCATGGCTTTCAATTAGAGGGCGAAAGAAAACTTAATTGTGTTCGTGTAACAAAACGCATTGATAAGCTTAGAGATATAGTCATTGCTTAACACTTTGGAAATGAATTACAGGTTGCTATCGCGGCATTGAAGCAGCCTTTGGACAGCAAGAAAAGGAATCAGTTATTCCAGATTTTAGGATTGAATTGCAGATAATGCAAGCAGGCGTAAAATTCTTGCAATATAATCTGTTTAGGAATACCAACTTGAAATAAACATCGGGGCTTTCATTTGTACTTTCTCTGGCTGAGCAATCTAGTTTGAAACGGCTCCCACAAGCACGTCGTAACAATGTTGATCTAATATAGGTTAAATGCATGACTAGCTTAAGAAATATGGATGATTGCTGTAAATTACAGTAAAGAAACTATAATATCTAATAACATTAATAATATAATAACAATGTTTATTGCCACAAAACAGGCTAACCGTGAGCGGCGTGCGAGGCTGAGCAGAAAGCTGAACAATCCTACGGCAGTACGCCTGCCGTGGGCCTATGGTCCTGCATTATGGATGGTGCGTATTGATATGCTCTTCTTGTTAGAAGTTCGGAGTATACTACTAGTGCAAAACATAGGACAACAATGTGGACGAGAAGCGCGTTTTTTAGAAGACTATCTTACAACATAGTTCAGGAGAACTTTCATTTGGGCTAGATGGTGCATACTTGAATTAGGAAGGAACAGCGCCAACTAAGACGAACACAAGAGGGGAGAACGACACAGGACAAGCGCCTTGTCCTGTGTCGTTCTCCCCTCTTGTGTTCGTCTTAGTTGGCGCTGTTCCTTCCTAATTCAAGTATCTTACAACGTGCAGGTTTCTACAAAAGTGACGATAACTGCTCAAAACATTTGATGCGTCGGCTTTTGCGCCTTCAAATATATCTAGACAAGACTGCCATATATATATATATATATATATATATATATATATATATATAACGCGCATGGCGATGGACGAACCAGGCTATCGCTAAGGTTGAATTTCACAACACAGTTTTCATTCCACGTTCAGTAATCACACACATCATTTCTCTAGAAGCTAACGCCGAGAACGGGTAGCGCGAGGATCTTGCTGGGCTGACTCGTCGACTTCGTGGCAGCCGAATTCCGACTACTGCATATGCGGTGAGGGTAGCAATATGAACCGGTCGATAGGTCATCTTGTAGATTGTTGTAGCGCAGGCAGAACGAAACGGTCACAGAAGGCAGATGAGACAACACACAGCGCTGAACCACCTGTGAAGACCTGTTTATGTGCGCCGTGTAGCACAGAACTTCAGTAACCGCCGTTGCGCACTCATAAACAAATCTTAGCTAACACGTTTTTAAATTACTAAACGTGCATAATATTTGCTGATAATCAAGAAAAGTCAATATTATTATAATGTAAACGTTTTATTCATTACAATAAAAGAATTAGGCAGCGTGTACGTGCCACGAAACCTGGCAGTAAGAAACGCTGGGCGTCGCACCAGTCGCATTGTTGAAACCGCAATAATGTGAAATGGGCCCTCTAAAAATCGCATTGCGACGCGCGCGACTGCACCGACTTTTGTCGTTCCAGTCGCAGCATGAAAAAACCTTTACAGGTCTGACCACCGCCTTGGACAGATGCTCCGCAGCTGCGGCAGACTGAGGGCCGTGAGTTAATTGTAGATATCATTGGGGACGGTGGCGTAGAGATAGAGCATCTGCTTTGCATGCAAGAGGACTGTGGTTCAAATCCCGGTGCGGCGACATTTTTCACCGGATTAAAAAAAATCCGCGTATTGATAAAATTGCATAAACAGGCCTGGAGTGCGGCCTGATCCCGGTGACCAGAACCGGTAAAGTACTGCCTCGACAGAGTAGGATTGGCCACCCTGGGGCAGTACTTGGCCACAATCTCCTATATGAACACAACAATCAAACCCCGGCCCTCAGTCCCCAGCAGCTGCGAAGCACCTGACCACTCCGGTGGTCAGATCTGCTACGCAACAGAGGGTGCTAAGAATCCCTGTTTCCAGACAGGCCGCCATCGGAATCTGAACCTGGCTACGTATAACGCTAGAACGTTATCTAGTGAGGCAAGTCCAGCAGTGCTATTGGAGTAATTCGGGGACAGTAATTGGGATACAATAGGAATCAATGAAGTTATGAGGACGAAAGAAACATATACAGTGCTTACATGCGGGCACGTCCTGTGCTACCGGGGCTTAGCGGGCAGACGAGAACTGGGAGTCGGATTCCTGATTAATAAGGATATTGCTGGTAACATACACGAATTCTATAGCATTAAGGAGAGGGTGGCAGGTCTTCTTGTGAAACTTAACAATACTTAACTGTACTGTATACAATACTTAACAAACAATAACAGAAAAAATTACTGCCCATGCACCCTGTACAGATGGTAAACCAGCGAAGCTGAAATGGGCAGCCCCGGTGTTAATCACTGGGTTAATTCTGACGGTTTATTCAAGTCTGGCTATATTATTGGTTATGTCTGCGTTTCTTGATGAAGTTATGCACACGTTTGCTTTGAGTTTATCACCCTGTTTATTTGGAATGCCACACATCGCGCTTTGCAAGATTACCATTACGGAAAGTGCAATGAGTGGTTCATTGTTAATTCAGCGGGTCCATCAAAGTCTTTCTGAATTGTGTTACGAATTTGTGTTTTGTAACGCATTAATGATAGTATTTATGACTCGGTTATGCACTGTAGTTACCAAGTGACACACCGGCGCTGCACATTTCATTTAATTAAATACAAGGACACAGTTTTTAACCTATTGTGAAGTCGCAGAGAAACTGCTGCACGTGCGCTCTGCTGCTGGAGAGAAATGACGTCTCTTTGGGTTTAGCCAATGGCCCACCACACCTTTCCTGCGAGATAATTAGGACATCATGAGCTTACCTTAACCCCGTCCCCCTCTGTGTCCCTTCCCTGCAATAATACATAGATGAATATACATGCATTAAATGCATGAGCATTTATATGTCTACTCAACCAGAAATTTAACCGTCCATCATGCAAGGCGAATGCGATGGCTCACACCCTCCCGGTACAATTGCTCATACCCCTACACAAAGGTTCTTGTGATCGGATGGTGAGTGTTTTGCCTAGGTATATACAGCTTCACTGTAAAAAAAAATGAGCACTTTCTGCTAGAGACTAAGCCGATCATGAGCCGTACTAACAAATGAAAGTTCATTGAACAACCCGAGTAAATGCTGGTTGACAAGCAATAAATCGAAGTTACACAAAAAAACAGAAGCAAAAACTGATGTGTGTCCATGTAGATCCCAACAGAAAACGCATCCATCTCTGAAAGTGTAACAGATGCCATGCTGACAAGATTCTCGCAGTGTCTTTACATGTACAGCTTCCATAATTTTTCTAGGCAGCTGATCCTCACAGAATGCTAGCTTCTTCCTCTGCAATGCACTCTCGACATCTGAGCGCGCATTGTACACGAAGAAGCTAGCATTCTGTGCTGATCGGCAGCCTAGAAAAATTTCGGAAGCTTTAGATCTGAAAATGCTGGGGGAATCTTTTCACCAAGGCCTCCATTAGAAATGGATGCATTTCCTGTAAGCAAACACACAATAGTTTTGCTTCTCCTTTTTGTGTACGTTTGGTTTATTGCCTGTAAGCCAGTATTTACTCGGTGTGTACATTAAACTTTTGGTTGTTAGATCATCTCGGTTTTCTTGTTCGTCCTACGTGTTTTCTGAGGCTATTTGCAGTCGGGCTATGCAGTATTGTTTTAGACTTCAACAAGTCACTTTAATGGCCCTTCTGATTCTCGTGTGTACCTCATAAAATACTTTTCTAGGCCAATGTAGCAAGAATGTATAGTGTGAAGCACTACCAACATGGTACGCTAACTTCCAAATAAAAGGTTTATTGTAAAAATGCAGTGATCTATAAAGGTTACCAGAAAGTAGTACAGCGATAAAACCTGACATCATCTTGAAATTCAAGATGATGAGCAAAACAAGAACAAGGTGAAAGCAGGAGCCAGCGTTTCGACAAGTGGACCTCGAAGAAGACAAGTCCACTAGTCGAAACGTTGGCTCCTGCTTTCACCTTGTCCTTGTTTTGCTCATCATCTTTTTCCCCTGTAATTTGTATTACTCCCCACATTTTTACAGTGAAGCTCAGTTGAAAGTTCGTCCTCATCCATCTCTAGTGTCATCCTGTTGATATTGGTTCATGCCATGCACCCTTGCAACATTTGTGTGTGTGTGTGTGTGTGTGTGTGCGTGTGTGTGCGTGTGTGTGTGTGTGTGTGTGTGTGTGTGTGTGTGTGTGTGTGTGTGTGTGTGTGTGTGTGTGCGTGTGCGTGCGTGCTTGCGTGGATTTGGATGTGAAATCGGGCCCTTGGGTGGAGGTATCATTCTTCTCCTGTGCAGCCTCATGAATTCATTAACTATAGTGCAACAGAAATACGATGGACAAGAACGAAGTGAACACACAACGCTTAGTTCTTGTCCGTTGTCTATCTGTTGCGCTTTAGTTAATAATGAATGCACACCCGCTCATCCAGTTTTCAGTTATGTCGGGCTTATACGACCGCTTGTGTGCTGGATTATCTGCATGGCTATGTATCCTGTAATTTAATTTCTGGCCATGTGCTTGCAAGTCACGTGTCCATCTCCTGATTTCCCCGACAATCGCGTGTGATGTGCACGCCGATACAGTTTCTGGTGACTCCATGAAGATGTGCAGGGTGTTGTGCAGGGTGTAATCTGCACTACAAGTGCTGCTTTGATTGCTTTCAGTTCAGTTTTTCTAGGTGTAGGACAAGCTAGAATGGCACTCACTTATATGGGATATAGTTTTGTGTAGTGTCATGCTATATTTACAGTGCTATTGCCACATCAGTGTACTATGTGTGCCTGGTGTTTGCTTGCATCTTCATGACTAGCAACCTCCTCTGTGTGTTTGGCAGTTGCATATAGTCTCCTGGCCTAATTGTCTGCCTCCATATTGCACGGTATGGGCCTGTTGCGTTTCAAGTTCAGGTGCTCCCGAGGTTGTTTCTGAAGGGAGAGGTAGTCGTCTTTGCATCTCATATGCTAGCTGGCATATTACCTTGGGACCAGGTTCTGAGCTCTTGGGGCTGGAATGAAGAAGAAGTGTGCAAGAACAAGGCCAGCCAGATCGTCTCTTCAATGCCTGCTGTGCAGCCAGTGGGCCAGCCGGATCACCAGTGCTTGGCACGAGTGTGAGCCGTTCGGGCAACCAGCTGCTCCTGCTCTGCGTCACCTGCCTCCTCGGTTAAGAAGAGACGTTACAAGTGGAACTGTTCAGGGCACCCATTACTATTGGTGGAAGGTGCTGGGTACCCAAGAACATCTACACCCTGGAACTCAGGTCTCGGACTCTGCCTCCCGTCATGCCTGACTCTACCCAGCCGACGCTGCCGCCACCCCCGTTGCCTGCTCTGGCGCTGTCCCGCAACGCCATCCAGCGGTTTTCAGCGGTACGGATGAACAGGACGTCAATGACTGGTTGGCTACGTACGAACGGGTGAGCTTGCACAATCGATGGGATGATACCGCCAAGTTAAATGCCGTCATATTCTACCTTGCGGGAGTGGCTCACCTGTGGTTTAAGAATCACGAAGCCGACTTTCAGTCCTGGTCCACGTTGAAGACCAGTTTAGCTGCAGTTTTCGGTCGCCCTGCCGTCCACAAGTTGCGCGCCGATCAGCGGTTACGAGAGCGAGCGCAACAACCCGGTGAAACATTCACCTGTTATATTGAAGAGGTTCTCGACCTATGCAAACGTGTGGATGCGTCTATGCCGGAAAATGACAAATTGAAGCACATTTTGAAGGGCATCGCCGATGACATTTTCCAAATGTTGATCGCCAAGAGCCCGCGCACCATAGCAGAGCTCATAAACTTGTTCCAAAGCTACGACGAGTTGAGGAGGCAGCGCGAGTTGAGGAGGCAGCGCGAGTTGACCAGGCGCCCCTCAGTGGCTGACGAGGCCCTCTCTTCCATGACAGCCTTCTCTGATCGTTCCTCCTTGCTCACACAAATCCAAGCTTCCGTGCGGGAGGAAGTTGCACGTCAGCTTTCTCTGTTACCCTTCGCTGAGCTACAGCAGCCGCTGCCGCAACAGCCTCCTATACAGCTCGCTCCTACGCTCAGGCGGGTTATTGAAGATCAAGTTGCCGAGGCTCTACCAATGAAGCATCAGCAGTACCCTGCCGCCGCGCCACTTACTTACGCATCCGTCGCCGCGCAGCCCCCTCGTCTACCACTCGTTGCGCTACATCCTCGGCCGCCACCACCCGTTCATAGTCCCGTTCATCGACCTGCTCCTGCCTTTACTAATCCTTGGCGCACGCAAGACAACAGGCCCATATGTTATGCCTGCGGTATTCCCGGCCACGTTGCACGACTCTGCCGCCGCCGCATGCTGCACTCCGATGAGTTTGTGCAGTCACCTCCCTACGCCAACGTGCATCCTTTCCACGACACTTATTTTAGTCGGCAGTCGAACAGGCCACCAGCCGAGCGCCCGGTCCTTACACGTCGTTCACCTTCCCCGCGTCGCCGCTCGTTGTCCCCCATGCGTCGGCGCCCTTCACCCACGCAAGAGGAAAACTAAGCGCCGCAGTTCAGGAGGCAAGAACTGCGTCATCATCGATCTGTACAAGTCCTCCATTGTCGCCTTCGAACGTTGTCGATCTTACTGTTCACGGCGTCCCTACCGTTGCGCTAATTGATACTGGAGCAGCCGTGTCTGTCCTAAACGAACGCCTGTCTCGCGCTTTACGAAAAGTTACGACGCCGCTTTCTGGGTTTTCTCTTCGCACAGCAAGCGCGCAGCCAGTTCAGCCTTCAGCAGCATGCACAGCTAGAGTTGTTATTCAGGGTGTTCTCTATAATGTGGAGTTTGTGGTTCTCCAGTTCTGTTCTCACGACGTCATACTTGGGTGGGACTTTCTTTCGCGAAATAACGCCGTCATCAATTGTGCACGTGCTCAAGTCGAATTATCTCCTCTGTGTGACATCCCCCTCGTCGGCGCCACTTCTCTTACCGCTAAGCTAGTTCTTCGAGAAGACATCGCCATACCGCCGTACTCGTCTGCCGTTGTTCCCGTCTTCTGTGGCGCTGTCTCTGAAGGCGCTTGTCCTCTTCACTCCTTCAGAGCTCTTCATGACCCGCAAAGACGTTCCCCTGCCTTTCGCCGCGCTTGACATTTCAGCCTGTTTCAACGCCATCGTTGTCTGCAATCCGCTTCCTACAGCCCTGATGGCTCTTCGCGGCGAAGCACTTGGCCGTGTTCAGCCTATTGATGACATGTTTATAACCGACGTGCCGGATGCTTCGTATGCAGAGCTCACCGACTTCTGTGTACTTCCACTTCTGCTCCGCCATCACCTGACTTATTCACAACTTTCATTGCCGATGACCTTACTTCCGAGCAGCACTCCGAGCTTCTTCACCTGCTTGCCCAGCTCCGCTCTTCTTTTGATGTCGCTCAGCCTACTCTGGGTCACTCGTCAACCGTCAGCCACCACATCGACACTGGCTCCAACGCGCCATTGCGGCAGCGCCCGTACCGCGTATCCGCCAAGGAGCGTCAGGTGATCAGTGAGCATGTGGACGACATGCTTCAGCGTGGCATCATTCGACCTTCCAATAGCCCGTGGGCGTCACCGGTGGTTCTCGTCACAAAAAAAGATGGTTCCATTCAGTTCTGCGTCGATTATCGCCGTCTCAACAAGATAACGCGCAAAGACGTCTACCCTCTACCGCGCATTGACGACGCTCTGGACAGCTTGCAAGGCGCTAAATTCTTCTCTTCGTTGGATTTACGCTCGGGCTACTGGCAGGTCCCAATGTCAGCAGTTGATCGCCCTAAAACTGCATTCGTTACGCCAGATGGTTAATACGAATTTAATGTGATGCCATTTGGCCTATGCAATGCGCCTGCTACCTATGAACGAATGATGGACAATATCTTGCGCGGCCTAAAATGGAGCACGTGTTTGTGCTATCTCGACGACATCGTTGTGCTCGCCCCTGATTTCAGCACGCATCTTCTTCGCCTTAGGCAAGTTTTGACGTCCTTGACCAACGCAGGCCTGCAACTGAAGCTGAAAAAGTGCCAGTTCGCCGCGCGCAAGCTCATGATTCTAGGTCACGTCGTATCACAAGACGGCATTTGCCCCGACCCATCAAAACTTCGCGCCGTGGCAGAATTTCCGAAACCTAAGACACTCAGAGAACTCCGCGCTTTCATCGGCCTCTGTTCTTATTTCCGACTCTTTGTTCGCAATTTCGCCTCGATAATATCCCCTCTGACACAACTCTTAAGTGGCGCCAGCGACCCATCCTCCTGGTCTCCTGCATGCGACACCACGTTCGTGACCTCACGCCGTCTCCTGACGTCTCCGCCTATACTGCGACACTACGACCCCACCGCCCCAACGGAAGTGCATACCGATGCCAGTGGTATTGGCCTTGGCGCAGTCCTTGCGCAGCGCGTCTGGCTACTCCGAGTACGTAGTTGCTTACGCCAGTCGTGCGCTGACCAAAGCGGAACGCAATTACAGCGTCACAGAAAAAGAATGCCTGGCCATCGTTTGGGCACTCGGGAAGTTTCGCCCCTATTTATACGGCAGGCCTTTCAATGTGGTTACTGACCATCACGCCCTTTGTAGGTTATCCTCTTTAAAAGACCCGTCTGGACGCCTTGCCCGCTGGGCTCTACGCATTTAAGAATACGACATACACGTCATATACCGCTCAGGTCGCAAGCACACTGACGCTGACGCTCTGTCCCGCTCTCCGCTGCCAGCCGACGCGGCCTCCCTCTCCACCATTGAGGTGGTATCCTCGGTCGACATCGACACCTTCGCATGAGAACAGCGCAAGGATCCTTGGGTGGTCTCTCTTTTGGATCTCCTTTCTGGCTCGCCTGCATCTCCCATCTCCCGCTCCCTGTGTCGCCAGGCTGTCCATTTTGCTGTCCGGGATAAACTCTTGTATCGACGGAACTACCAGCCCAATGGTCGCAAGTGGCTCCTGGTTATCCCTAGGACTTTGCGTTCCGACATGTGCGCGTATTTCCATACTGACCCACAATGTGCACACGCAGGCGTTTTGAAGACGTATGAGCGCCTGCGGCAACGTTACTACTGGCGAGGAATGTTTACTTTTGTCCAAAAGTTTGTCCGCTCGTGCCCGCAATGCCAACGCCGCAAATCTCCACCTCATCCGACCCACGGATTATTACAGCCGCTTCCGTGCCCTGCTCGTGCCTTCGACCGTGTAGGTATTGACCTATACGGGCCGCCACCACTAACACCCGCTGGAAAACGATGGATTATTGTCGCAGTTGATCGCCTTACACGCTATGCCGAAACCGCTGCTCTACCTGCAGCGACCACCAGTGACGTTGCATCCTTTCTACTCCATCGTTTCATTCTTCGTCATGGCCCACCTCGGGAGCTGCTGAGTGATAGAGGGCGTGTGTTTCTGTCGCAGGTGGTTGAAGCTCTGCTTGCTCAATGCCGCATAGTTCACCGGACCACCACGGCGTACCATCCTCAAACTAACGGACTTACAGAGCGTTTCAATCGCACCCTTGGTGATATGCTCGCCATGTACGTTTCATCGGAGCATACAACATCATCCTCCCATTTGTCACGTACGCATATAATACGGCTACACAAAGTACCACAGGATTTTCTCCATACTTTCTTCTCTGCGGTCGCGATCCTTCCCATACCATCGATACGGTTTTGCCTTATACACAATACGCGTCAGAATGTGTTCCAGTTTCAGCCGTCGCCCGATACGCCGAGGAATGCCGCCAATTACCCCGAAAGTTCACCTCCGCTGACCAACAACGACAAAAAGTCAATCGTGATGGCGACGCTAGGAATCCGAGCTTCGCTCCCGGCACCCTTGTCTTGTTGTCCCTGCCTTCTACCATGCCTGGACTTTCGACAAAACTTCTCTCGCAGTATGATGGACCATACCACATCGTCGAACGGACCTCTCCCGTTAACTATGTCATAGAGCCGCTTATATCGACATCCGACAAGCGCCGCCGTGGACGGGATCTTGTTCACGTGCGCCGCCTGAAACAATTCTATGACCCGCTCGTCTCCGCGTCGTAAGTCGCCAGGATGGCTCCGCTTTTGCACCGGGGATGATTGTAATGAAGAAGAAGAGCACAAGAACAAGGCCAGCCAGATCGTCTCTTCCATGCCTGCTGTGCAACCAGTGGGCCAGCCGGATCGCCAGTGCTTGGCACGAGTGTGAGCCGTTCGGGCAACCAGCTGTTCGTGCTGTGCGTCACCTGCCTCCTCGGTTACGAAGAGACGTTACCATCGGAACTGTTCAGTGCACCCATTACAAGGCAAAGAATTTGTGCTGCAGGCTGCAACTCTACTCTGTCTAGGTGATTGTTCGTTTGATCTTTCTCATAGAGGCCATCAAGCGCGGTAAAGACGGAAAGACCTGTTATTACGCGATGCCTGCATTCGATCAGTTGTCTTTTTGTGTGCTGCTGGTCAGCCATACCGTACAATACCTTGGACAGAAGCACAGCATCTGCGATTTTCCATAATATCCACTAGCCCCCCCCCCCATGATTTCAACATTATTATTTTCACTAGGCGTAGAATTTGTGTCCTGGCATGGCATACCTGCTTCACCCACGTGCTGGCTCTGCCGTCATGGTCTTGCACTAGCTGAGGATTTGTGGATGTTGATTTTCGGGTATGTTTGTCCAGCTATTTGGAGCACAATGTCCAATCTGGGCTAGCTCTTCATTCTAGCCTTTTTTTCTAACGTCGATGTAAGATGTAAGCGAGAGGCTAGACTGCCCAAGAAAACCCCCAGTGTTGTCGAGAGCTTGTTGCATCCTTCTTGATTTCTGTATAAGATAGCTTTCCCATAGACTGTAGTACACCATAGGCTGTAGTATTTCTCGTATTATGCCTGTGTTGTTTGTGTGGGTGGGCCAAAGGTACATCCAACTCTCACCTGGAGTTTTCTTTTTTTCAAAAAGTTACTGTTTAACTTAAGTGCTCTACCAGAGTTTTTTTTGCTCATCGTTCCTCTTATAAGAGTAGCATGAAGTACTGCTGTTAAAAGCCTCTTCACTCTCTCTTTTCTTTCATAAGCAGTATTACACCATGCCCTGCAATAAAGTTTCTGGTGTTTATGGCCCACTCATACCTGCCAGAAGGGACAACGCTTTAAAAAGGTTTTTTTTGTGCTATGTGTGCGACGTAGTATGAGCATTTATGTCTTGACATTTATACATCTGTAGAACCAGCTTCCTGATACAGTACTTGCTATACCTGGTTATGCTTATTTGTGCAGTGCTGTTGAACAATACATATTGATGCAATGAATGTTTGCACACTCGAATTATCACGTAAGATGGTTGTTTTACAGTTGTGCCCTTTGCTTTCTATTGGTGTTAGATTTCGCACAAGCAAGCCCCGCTATGCAATAGTATTCGGTAGTTTAAAGGTTCAATAAAAGGCGATGAACTAAATCTGGGCGCAAGAGCTTTGTTTTACACATCACTCCCATTGAAATGCAACTTCCATGGCTGGCAAATCAACCCCTCGCCTTGTGTTAGCACCAGAATGTTATAGCCACAGTGGCAGGTGAATAAATTGAAGAACAATATTTTTGTCTATAGACATTTTTTCTTGCCTGTATGTCAGCAAAATTTGGAATAAGTTTATCATTGCAAAAAGCAGCTTGTGGTCCTTTATTGAATAAACCAGTTATTATGTATAGTTGAAATGTAGAAATTTGATCTAAAATTCTCGGGTGATAAGTCCTTGCAGGTAGCATGGTATTTCATTACTTATAGTTATCACAGCGCATATTGTTATATGGGTTTACACACCAATATATGTGATCATAAACTTATTAGAAACATGTAAGGGATGAATGTTTCGGCACATTTGATCAGCTGTGAACCTGCAAGAACTGCTTGTACTTAAAGGATTCATAATCTCACAGGAAGGGATGCAACTGGCTGACTTCACCGCACAGTTTTGATTTACTTTTCTTGAACGTGTCGTTTTCTACTGTTTTATCCCCACAAGAACAGGCTGTTTGCCCGCTTTGCGCATTGTTGCACGAGTTTTATATGACGGTGCAGTCATACGTTGTCACTGTGCCACTGTAGCAAGCGAATAATTTACTTAATGTACTAACTGTAGAGTTAATTACCTTTCAAAGCGAATGTTATTACAGGTGCAGTAAGGATATTGCTCCGGAACAGCCGCCACAGTGAGGCTGCACTGAGGAGGAAAAAGACGACGTGGGTCCGCTTGATATAGCGTCGCCATTTTGGCCTTCCGTTAGCTTCCCTGTAAATAAATTGTATATAGTATTGGGCTCCAGCTAAACGTAACATTAATTTGGTGGAGGTAACACCAAATTAATGGTGGTACCTCCACCAAACGACTCCACGGGACGACTCGCTCGCTGGGCATTACGCCTACAAGAATATACCTTCTCCGTGGTATATATGTGACGGGACGCTTGCACCAGGATGCCGATTGTTTGTCCCGCTACCCCGTCGACGAACCGGCTGATGCGGACGCCACCGCTTGCGTTTTCTCTGTCTCCCAGTTGCTTGAAATCGGCAGCGAGCAACGCCGCCATCCTTCATTACGAGCCCTCATCGACCATCTGTAGTGAACGCCTGGCGACGCCTCTCCCCGGATGTTTCTCCTTAAGGAGGGGACATTATACCACCGCGATCTCGATCCACACGGCCTTGACCTTCTGCTCGTAATTCCGTCACACTTGCGTTCGACTGTCCTCCAACAACTTCACGACGCTCCCCTGGCTGGACACTTGGGCTTGTCGCGCACATACGACCGTGTACGCCATCGATTCTTTTGGGCAGGTCTCGCCCACTCCGTGCGGCACTACGTTGCCGCTTATGAACCCTGTCAGTGCCGGAAGAAGCCCTCCATACCTCCAGCTGGATGTCTCCAGCCGATCGACATCCCACCGGAACCCTTTTTCCGTGTTGGTCTAGACCTTCTTGGACCGTTTCCTCTCTCGGGCTCCGGAAATAAATGGGTCGCCGTCGCTACTGAATATGCGACGTGGTACGCAATCACCAGAGCCCCTTCCGACAAGTTGTGCTACTGACGTTGCTGACTTTCTGCTCTATGACATCATTTTAGTGCATGGTGCTCCGCGCCAATTACTCACTGACCGTGGCCGCAGGTTTCTGTCGGCAGTCGTCGAGGACATCCTCCGCTCCTGCTCGACAAAGCACAAGTTCAGCACGTCCTACCACCCACAGACCAACGGCCTCACAGAGCGCCTCAACCGGACCATCACCGACATGCTTTCAAAGTACGTTGCGACCGACCACCACGACTGGCATCTTCACTTACCATATGTGACGTTCGCGTATAACTCATCGCGTCACGACACCGCCGGCTATTCACCATTCTACCTCCTATATGGCCGAGAACCCGCGTTTCCCTTGGACACTTTGTTGCCCTCGGCCACCCGTTCAACCACTGAATACGCCCGCGACGCGATCGCACACGCCGACCACGTGCGCCAGCTCGCCCGCACCCGTCTCGAGGCCTCACAGGAGCATCAGAGACGCCTCTATTATTGCGACCATCGCGACGCGCACTTTACTCCGGGTTCGACGTGTGGGCCTTTCAGAAAAGCTGCTGTCGCTGCACACTGGCCCATACCGTGTGGTGCGACCAGTGACCGATGTCACGTATGAAGTCATCCCCACCGACCTGTGAGCGTCATCGTCGGCTGCAAGTGACATCGTGCACGTGGCGAGACTGAAGCGATACCAGAAACCTTTCACTTCGGATGTGTAGATTAAGCACCGGGACGGCGCTTCTACCGCCGGGGGTGATGCTACGGAACAGCCGCCACAGTGAAGCTGCACTGAGGAGGAAGAAGACGACGTGGACCCGCTTGACATAGCGTCGCCATTTTGGGCCTTCCGTTAGCTTCCCTTCCCTATAAATAAACTGTATATAGTATTGGGCTGCAGCTACACGTAACAATATAACGTGCGATGCATAGTCAATGTTTATTGGTTTCTGTGCAATAAAAAAAAAAATTAGCGGGCGGCGGCCATTTGGTCATGCATTGTAAGCGGTGCGGGTGCGTACCTGTGTTTGATACCACGTGTGTGCTTGGTAGGGGAGGCACAAGGTGGGGGGGGGTTGAGTTTTGCAAGGCATATCATATTGACAGGGAATGTGATAACTGTGTCAGCCCGACTTCAGTTGCCTTGTCCAAAAAAGAACAAAAATGTACTTACAGAATAGTTTGCCACATTTTGATTAGATTGTGCTTGTACTGTTTTAACCCTGTGTGCGCATGCACCACCGAAATGTATATATGTACCTTCTCTCGCAGTAAAGCGTCAGTTGATGTTTAGCGCTGGTCCTGTCGTCTTCTCTGTCTGTGTGCCTGTTATTTGCGCTAGTCTTTTGAATAATGATACTAGATGGCACTGCTTATTCTCCGGTTTTGTTAAAAAAGCGGAGGCGTGGCCAAGGTGGTAGTTCCGCGGAAGGCGAACGTTTAGAATACGGGCCCTGTAAAGTAACAGAAAAAACAGCGCTTCAAGACGGGACACAAAGGAGGAAACACGCAAACACTGCGTTAACAACTTGAAGCGCTGTCCTTTCTGCGATAATGAATCAACTAGCCCGTCAATCAATCCTTGCAAACCTGTGAAAACCTGACCGCACCTAGCCTTTTCTGATGCTGTCATCAATAGTTACCATGTTCCTTGTGGCCAGTCCGCTTTCGATTGTAATGAACGCTGTTTTTTCGGAAGCAAGCAGTTTAATGTTTTAGCAGTTTTAGTGTAAATATAGCAGTGAACGTGTGCCGCCGAAAGCTTGCTTGGTCGCAAAGGCGATGCATGACGCAGTGTTGGTGCAGATTTAGCGCGTCGCTGGCATAAAGAGAATGCGATGGCACGAAGGGAAGGAAGATAGCGAAAGGGAAACAGCTTGGCAATCGCTCACGGAGCCTTTCCGATGGTGACGGTGCCATCGTGACGAAATCTGGGGCGGTGATATTGACGGCTGAGGCGCCTTGATATTTTTTTTTTTAATACAGTGAAGCCGTTAAGAGGAAGTTTTAGCTCGGGCCTAACTCCGACGCAGCCTTTTCAAACACATATAAAACGTAGAAACGATTTTCTGAGGTTACCCCTCGACCGATTTTAATGAAATTTGTTGGATTCGAGAGCGAAAGGTAAATTGTAGTGACTATTGCAAGCGGAATTTTTATTTAGGGCTTGAATTTTGGTAAACATTTTTTTTATGAAATTCTAAATTGCGAAAGATGGAAGCATGAATTTTACAAATTAATAACTCCGCTTCAAGAACCGATATCGCGGTTCTGTATACAGAAATCATTAGATAATTTAAAGCGGACAAATTCGATATGTCGATTTATTTGGTACGGTGAAGGGAAAGAAGGTGACATGAACTAGAGGAAGATGAAGACTGGCCGTTGCCTGAACGCCACATACACTAGTTGTAGATATACATTATTTTACACTCGGGGGCCTGCTTTCTTCCTGCAACATTTGGTGGAGGTGCGACGTACAATCACGGAACATTGCAGGGGATGTCATCTACCTGCCGCCACAATGGAAAATCAACTGACACAAGCGACAATGCCTCAGCAGCCCGTGCCAACGGTCATCCTCACTCATCCGCGGGACCCGGGGACATATTGTGACACGGACAACGCCGACGTCGAGGACTGGCTTGCGATGTACCAGCGAGTGTGCGATAACAACAGGTACGATCTAACTATGATGCTAGCAAACCTGATATTTCAACTGAGAGGAACTGCGAAGCAGTCGTACGATACACGCGAAGCTGAGCTAACGAGCTAGGATGTCTGCAAAGAAACAACGCGAGACCTGTTGGCCAGCCCTGTCGGTCGTCCGCTGGCAGCAAAAAAGCACTTGCGTGCGGCGCTCCGACGTCCGCCAATTCCTATGTCGTGTACAGTCTGTTTCCCACATAGGGAACAACTAGGAGCGCATTGCATCACGATGCGGCGAGCGCTGTAATCGGGCGGCGGCTTAGAGCAGGCGCAGACGCTATTAGCGGCGAGAATTTGCAGTGGCGCCCTCTCGCGAGTGACGTCACGGCCAGGACGCCGCTCACTCCGGTTCGCTCGGCTGCCGTGCGCGCTCGTTATCTTGGTGTGTGCTTGGGGTATTGGCGGCTTGAGCCGTACTTAAGGCTACACTTATAGCACAACCATAGCGGCGAACACGGTCGGCGATCGTCGGAAAACCGCCGCGGTTGCTCAGTGGCTATGGTGTTGGGCTGCTGAGCACGAGGTCGCGGGATCGAATCCCGGCCACGGCGGCCGCATTTCGATGGGGGCGAAATGCGAAAACACCCGTGTGCTTAGATTTAGGTGCACGTTAAAGAACCCCAGGTGGTCAAAATTTCCGGAGTCCTCCACTACGACGTGCCTCATAATCAGAAAGTGGTTTTGGCACGTAAAGCCCCAAATATTATATTATCGTCGGAAATCTGATCAGCGGGTCAAGCCCGTCGGCTTTTATAGAGCAGTTGTCGAATGTTCCAGACTAATCGTTCGGACCCGCCTGCCTTCCACAAAGTTCTACACCATTCGCGTCAGGTGATGAAATCAGATAACATAGGTTTCGGCGACAACAGACAGCGGATAGAAGCATCGATAAGTTTCCAAAAACTTCGGATACATGCAGGCGTGGCCCACGCTGTGCGATTACATTTTTTAGGCGGCGAAACGTGGTTGCCCGATAAAGATAAGTACACGTGTCAATACATATGTGCAACACTACTAATGAATGGGCCTTCGGCTTCTTGCTGGCTGCAGCGAACCGGTCCAAAAGGCATATTTCAAGCAAATATTTGGCCGGAGCAGCTTGTGTCAGTTCTCCAAGCAGATTCATCATGTCTGTTTCTCAAGCAAGAAGCACCAGTAAATTGCTCAGGTTAGTTGGACGTGTAGCATGGAAAGGGAATTGGTACGTTCTTTTCTGTGGGCTGCAAAGAGCTGTAAACTTCAATCAGCTTTGCTTAAAGTTACCGCCGCTTAAGTTTAGCCGTGAAGAACGGCCAGATTTTGAGAAATTAACCAGTTAAAAACGCAAGTGATACTAGCCGAATCTAAACTGCAGTAGTAGTTAAGTCCTCGTATTACTGGCGAGGGTTTCTGTGAAGAAATGGAAAAATTCCATAATGTACCGTGAATTATTCGTCTTGAACAAACATGTTTTAGCGGGTTAAAATCAAGAAGAATATTATAGAAGTCTTATATAGCCAGCGTTTTATTGTGACACGCACATTGCACCATGGTGGGTATGGAATCATAAATAGATTCTTATGTGCTGTGCCTTTGCGTCTATTCTTTTATTATTCATGTCAGCTACCACTGGAAAGAGCAGACCCGCGCATGAAAAACCCGTAATGAGCTGGTCTTAGCTCCCTCGTGGGGCACCATAACGTTGCCTTCCAGAAATGTATTGTCGTCTAGGAAATAAGCTCCTTGATTACATTTTCGGGAACGAAGACATTGTAAAATATATATTTGAGAGTCCGTGCCCTGATGTCACGCGAACGGCGCTCGCAGCTCGCCTATAGGTCGTTTTCAGGGCTAATATGGGCGGAGTCGTGATCTGCGTCGTCTGCTACGGAGGCGCGCGCTGACCGCATTGTCAGGAAGAGTGCTACTGTCAGAGGTAGTGCAGTGATTTCATGGTTACTGCGGGAACTGAGCTGATATTCTTTTTTAAATGTTGTGCGACGACAAACTCTGGCCCTTATTGGCGAAAATGGAGTTCCATAAACTTCTTTTGGCAGCATGCTTCGTCGGTTCTTTCGAAAAGCTGAGGTAGCGAGTGCGTGACCGTATATTTCTTCACTGTGTGTGCTACCGTAACACGCAGTGACAAAATGTACCAAAATGTCTGCGCAACGGGCTTAGTCTTTATTTGACTCGAAAGAAAAACAAAGCATTCAACTCATGGGGGTAAAAGACGATGAAACAAACGGACACGAATAAAGGAATGTTTTAGGTTAAGACAATGAGCTGGAAGCGATTCTTCTCGAGAGTCATTCACTACACCAGGTGGACCCTACCCACCGGCGCGAAATTGGACGCGTCGCGCTCCGAACTTCACTTATGCTATCTTCGGCTGGTCGTTTCTGAGCGCTCTGGAGCGCTCTCGCGAGCGGCGTTGTCTTCGGCTGGTTGAAAGAGGGTGCCCACCCTGCGTTCGGCTGGTTCTTCTCGATTGCTCTCCTCCATCTTAGAGCGCTCTGAGGCGCTCCGAGCCCTGTCGTCGGAGCAGTCATCGAGATTGAAACGTCATCGCAGCGCCGCGTCGCTGCTGTTGGCGACGGCCCACCGTAACCTTGGCAACCTAGGCCACTGCATGCTGGAGTCTCGACGAACGCTCGTCCCGCCGGCACGTCTGCCGGTTTTTCTGGCAGTGCCGGCAGCTTTGGATAGGCGAATCATCGGACGTTGGCAGTAGTCACGTGGTTTGGCATCGGCAATTTCATCCTCCGAGAGCGAGTCGCACGTTCGGCTTGCGCGCTTGTCCCCTACCTCTGAGCTCGGGAAACGACCGATCTACCCGACTCTGCTTCGGGGCATACAGGCGACCAGTCGAAGATACCATTAGTATCTCGTCATGTCCCCAGCGGCAGCGATGAAAGCGCTCATCCTGGAAGGCAGTCAATTGTAGAGTGACTTGGTCAGTGACGTGTTCATTCGCAGCCCGTCTCACTCGCTGGTGATAGTGGACCAAAGCCTATCCTCGGGTGACTGATAGACAGCCTAGTGCGCCAGCGATGCTTTCAATGAGCCTCACACATTTTAAATGAAGTTGACGCCCGGTGATTGGGGCGGGCACTTCAGGACAGTGACGGCGCGCTCTTCGAGCAGTTCTTGCACAACACGAGTTAAGTTCAGAATACCTGCAGCAGGATTTCAATGTAATATCATCCTGGTGTGCTCATTCAGAAATGTCCTTGAATGTTAAAATGTGTGTTCACGTCACCTTTACAAGGAAATGTACATCCCAGTTGAGCACGTATACCGTAAATAGCACTACTTTAAGCACGGCCCGGGAATATAAATATCTAGGAGTCTATTTAGCGAGTGATTTCAGGTGGTCTAGGCCCTTTCACCATATCAAAGTTAAGGCTGCACGTGTTTTAGGTGTTTTGAGACGAAATTTCAGCGAACTTTCATTTAACTTAAAATAACAACTGTATTTCACTCATGTGCGCTCATTGTTAGAGTACGCATGCCGTTTGCGGGGATCCGTATAGCTAAGAGCTGGCCGATGCGCTTGAAAAAATACGTAATAGGGCAGTGCGATTCGTTCTAGGTAATTGGCATCGGCAACTTAGTATGAAAGAAAGCAAAAGTAAATTTAAATTGGAAGACTTGAAAGATCGTAGACGAAACCTCAGGTTGAAATTTTTTCATAATACCTACCATTCTAAAACGGGAATCGATAAGGAGAAGTACATCCAAGAGCCGTCCTATATATCCCAAAGAAGGGACCACAGTCTCAAAGTACATGAATTTTCCTTTAAATTTCGCTATTCATTTTTTGTTAGATGTATAAGAGAGTAGAACGACCTTCCGCCTATGATTGTATCCATTGTGTCGAATGATGATTTTTACCACGCTTTGTGTAATTAGCATCTGTATTGGTCTCAAATATCATGCTTATTTTATGTATCCCCCCGCTGGTAAGGCCTGTAAAGGCGAAGCAGGTATTAAATAAATAAAAAAATTACCGACGATTACGTTACTTCCTAATGCGAAATTTGAGCGCAGCAAATAAGCTGTTTCACCTTTTCGATAGATTGAGGCAAAGAAATCGAGCGACACATGTATGCGCTATCACAGAATTTTTTTTTTATTTTTCACACGTATTCCTTTAACAAAGACTCCACTAACAGTTCTTGACAGTCATGAAGGAAGCTTTGTGGTCGGAGAAATAGAGTGATATATGTTCGACTTGGTATACCAATGCTTGATTCTCAAAGACGAGATCTATACAAGTGCCTCGCGAGGTTGTCACAGCCGTGGGACGCGTTACGGGCGAGAGGAACGGGATGTTCTCCCGCATAAGTGTTAGGAAATTGCTGTTTGTCTTTATGTCAACATTAAAGTCCCCCACTACTAACATCGGTGTGGATCGATGGACGGTTAATGCGAGTTGCAGGAAGTGCACGACGTCTTTCGTGAGTGCGGTAGGGGCGAAGTAGGCAGCTACTACCAGCAAGCCGTTGGGCAACCTTGCGGCGCACTTTCGCAGTGGCGAACGGCAGCGGCAATTTCGGCTCGGGCGCTGCACATATACAGATCCGCCGCCACCGATCTGGCTCTCTGATTGCCACCGCACAGGGCGAACGGCAGCGGCAATTTCGGCTCGGGCGGTGCACATATACAGATCCGCCGCCACCGATCTGGCTCTCTGATTGCCACCGCACAGGGGTTGCATTGGAGGAGGAGCGAAGAAAGAAATTAAGTTCGAGCCGGCGCTTTGACAACAGGAGACTCGCAGGAAGGGGGGGGGGAGGGGGCGGCGTGTACACCCAGCGGCAAACGATGGGGGCAGAAGCGCGCGCAGCAAGCGGACAACACGATAAAGGGAGGAGGGAAGAGATAGCAGCGACTGAGTGATGCCGCTGACGCCGATAGTGAGTCAACCCCAGCTGCGGAGTTGGTTTCAGGGACAACGCCGCCGATGCCGACACAAACAATATGATACCCTCGCTTCCGCAGCGCTAAGAACCAGGTCTAGCCGTGGGAATGTGGTCACGTATTCGTCGACGTGCTGGGGCCTACGTGAAATAACCGGCGCGTCGGCAACTGAAGAGCACCCTATTCGCCACACAAGAACAGGGGGGGGGGACCCTTTCCTCCTCTTTCTGCATGGTGGCGATGGTGTTCTATGCAGTCACATTATCTTGACTCTCTAGCGGCGTCAGCGGCATCCAGCGGTATCAGTCGGTCGCTGCTAGCGCTGGGGGGATGAAAGGGGGGTGGAGCTGGTTACGAGGCCGACGACAACGCCGACGACGACGCGAAACCCAGGAACGGACGCCAAAGAGCTGCGCTCTAAAAAATAAATAGTGTGGATAGGCGACCTATCGTGTTGGAATATATAGTCGCCTTCCGGGAACGGGTCGTCAAGAACGTATGGAATCAGTACATCGTCTATGACTGACCTGCACCTTTCAGCGATGAACTTACCTTCAAGGCACATCAGCGGGCGTCGCACAACGCTTAGTAAAGAATACCGGCTCATTTCACGCAGTAAGGATGAAATATGCGCAGTAGCACGCTTCCCGACAATGCGGCCAGCGTGCGCCGCTGTAGCAGACGACGCGGTTCAAAACCCCATAGCTCGAGCAACTGCGCCTGCGCGAACTGCTGCTCCCGGCTAACTCGAGCGCTCGCCGCATCGCGATACAAGACGCTCCGAAATTTCCCCTAAGTGTGAAACAGACTGTACATACAGGATGTGCTGGCCCTCTGTCGCAAGGCTGATAACAACATGAACGAGGCAGACAAGATTGGTCACATACTTAAAGGTATTGCAGAAGATGCCTTCAATCTCCTGATGCGTAATGATTGTGCCACTGTGGAGGCAGTTATAAAGGAGTTCTGGCGCTTCGAACAAGCGAAGGGCCACCACGTCGCTCAGATTTTCGACAGATTGCCCAATACCACCGCAACATCTTCTTGCGAAGACCCACCACGGTTCGTTCAGCCGACAGGACCGGAAGAAATAACGCGCATCGTTCGCCGTGAGCTTGAGGCCATGGCTCCGCCTCCAGTTCATTCCGACTGTCGGGAAAGCATGCCCGCTCTCTCCCTTATACAAGCAGTCGTTCGAGAGGAACTAGCAAGTTTTTGCATTCCATCTCTCTGCTCGGTCCACCATACAAACACTTACCCAATTTATCAGGCCGCTTGCTCCCAGACGCAAAGCTTCCCGCCATTCCGTCGCAACTCAGCTGACTAGCGCACAGCGGATAATAAACCCATCTGTTTTAATTGTTCTAATATTGGACACATCGTCCGTCGTTGCCGTAACCACTGGTCTGCCTTCTCGGTGGTCGTCTCCGGGTCACTACCGCCAAGTGCCAGACAATTGTACTTTCTCGCCCTATACGCCGACTAGGAACATCAACGCTCACAGATCTGCACCAAGATCCAGCCGCCCCCCGTCTCCGCAAGTTCGTAGGCCCCGTTCGTCTCTCGTTCACCGCTCTTCGTACCCTTCTGCAACCAGTCGCTTCGCTTCACGAAACTAGGCGGTGCAGCTCCCGGAGGTGAAGCTGCAACTCCGACCCGGCCCACAAATCCTCTGTTGACCCTGCCTACAAGCTACTGAACATTGAAGTTGATTGCGTTCATGTTACATCTCTCATTGACGCAGGAGTGCAGCTTTCAGTTCTGACGCCCGCCGTACCATGCACTGTGTGAGTCGCCGATGGGAGAACTTCACCTGTTCTTGCAATGTGCACAGCATGTGTGAACATTGGGGGCCATTATACCATGGTTTTATTTATCGTTCTTGAGCACTGTCCGCCCGACATAATTCTAGGTCTGAACTTCCTTTCGAAACACTCTGCCTAAATTGACTGCTCGGCAGGTGTTGTACAGCTGGATCTGCCGCTTCCTGCCGACGCAACAACTTGTGCCCCACACCGCTTATGTTCAGCTGAGTTTGCAAGGGTGTCTCCACAGGGGGCTACAAATTCCCTCCTCACGCCCTGTCCTCCCGTACTTGATAGCCAGTACGTCGCGTCGCCGTTTATTGACGTGGTTTTGTAGCGCGATATTGCCCTACCGAGCGCCTTAATCCGGATCCGCGAAAACTGCTCTCGCGTGCCCATCCTAAATTTTGGATTTTCGTTGCATGTGCTGCCACACGGTATCGCCATAGCGCATATCACTTCTTTGGGAGAATTTGAGATTTCTTTTTTGACCTCTGAATCCTTCCTCAGTACCGACGGATCTTTCTCACCCACTGCTTCGTACTCGACGCCTGCAGACGATGTTTGTAAAATGATTGCCCCTGACATTTCTTCGAGCAAACAACAGCTCATCGTCTCCATCTGTCATCTTATCGCGATATCTTTGATTTGGACGACCGTCCACTGGGCCAGACATCAGGGGTGCGATCTTGTACGCGTTCCGAAATAGAACGGAGGCGGTTCGTTCTTTACGTCACGAAATAGGCGGTATGTTCCGTTCCGTTCGTCCGATACCAGACGACACGGAATGATTGACAGCAGATATCACGTCACAATTGACGTCATGGCGTTCGGCACGGTTCAATTTGACGAATTGTATTTGGCTCGGTGGAACGAACCACCTCCGTTCTATTTTGGAACGCGTACAAGATCGCACCCCTGTTGTCACGCATCGCATCAACACCGGTGACGCCAGCCCCATTCATAGGCGGACATATCGTGTCTCCGCAACACAAAGGGCCATCATACACAAAGAGGTAGACAGGATGATGGACAAGGACATCATTGAACCTCCCAGTAGCTCCTGGGCATCACTGGTTGTCTTATTAAAGAAAAAAGAGAACGCGTGACGCTTCTGCGTTGGCTATTGTCACCTCTACAGGATAACAAAGAAGGCTGGCTCCCATCACGGATCCCAATACTTTTCATTATTTGACCTCCGCTCCGGCTAGTGGTAGATTAGCGTCGATGAGATGGGCCACGAGAAAGCGGCCTTCGTCACACCGGACGGTTTGTATCAATTTAAAGACACGCCTTTTGGATTATGCGATGTGCGAGCTACATTCGAGCGCATGATGGACTCTCTCTTGCACGGCTTGAAGTGGTCTACATGCATCGGTTACCTCGACGATCTCTGAGAGCCCCCTGCGGCGCCTCACAACCATACTGACAACCCTCTCCGTGTTTCGCAGGGCTGGTCTCCAGCTAAACTCTTTCAAGGGCCATTTCGGTCGCCGTGAAATTAACATGCTCGGCCATCCCGTAAACGTCACCGGAATCCAACCTAATCCACAGAAAGTTCACGCCATGCGAAATTTTCCTGTACCGTGTTCAACAAACGATGTCCGTAGTTTTCTGGGCTTATCCTCTTATTTCCGGTGGTTCGTGAAACTGTTTGCCGACATCGCTCACTCTCTCACTTAACTTCTTCAAGAAGATGTATTTTTCTCTTGAGGACAAGTGCAGGAGGAAGCCTTCTCCACCCTGATTGAACTGCTCACAATTTTCCCTATACTTTCACACTTTGACCCGTATGCGTGCACTGAAGTACGAACTGACGCGAGTGGTCATGGTATCGGCGCTGTCCCCGCTGAGCTCCAACAGGACCAAGTCCTTGTCATCGCTTATACCTGCCGCCTTCTTTCCATGGCCGAACGAAATTACCCCATTACTGAGGGCGAATCTCTCGCCCTCGTATGGGCGGTCGCGAAATTTCGACCGTACCTTGCCGGTCGGAGCTTCTGCGTCGTAACTGATCTTCACGCCATCGGCTGGCTTTCCTCTTTGAAGGACACAACTGGACGACTTGCACGTTCGGCATTGCGTCTACAAGAATATACATTCTCTATTAAGTATAATTCATATGTACACTGACCACCAGCTTACGCAATGCCTCATGACCTCGAACGTACCAGAATCTTGGAAGAACGCTAACATAATCCTAATCCATAAGAAACGGGACCCAAAGAATTAAACATTATAGACCGATCAGCTTACTGTCCGTTGCCTACAAAGTATTTACTAAGGTTCTCGCAAATAGAATCGGGAAACCTTAGACATCTGTCAACCAAAGGAACACGCAGCATTCCTTAAAGGCTACTCAACAATATACCATATTCACACTATCAATCAGGCGATAGAGGAATGTGTGAAATATAACCAACCCTTATATATAAATTTCACTGATTAAGAGAAAGCGTTTGATTGAGTCGAAACCTCAGCAGTCATGGAGGCATTACGGAATCAGGGTGTAGACGAGCCGTATGTAAAAATACTGAAAGATATCTGCAGCGTCTTCACAGCAACTGTAGTCCTTCATAAAGAAAACTAAAAAATCCAGATAAAAAAAAGGCGTCAGGAAGGGAGATATGATCTCTCCAATGCTATTCACAGCGTGTTTACAGGAGGAATTCAGAGACCTGGTTTGGAAAGAATTCGGGATAAGTGTTAATGCAGAGTACCTTAGTAACTTGTGATTCGCTGATGATATTGCCTTGCTTAGTAACTCAGGGGGCCTATTGCAATGCATGCTCACCGACCTGGAGAGGCAAGCAGAAGGGTGGGTCTAAACATTAATCTGCAGAAAACTAAAGTAATGTTTAACAGTCTCGGAAGAGAACAACAGTTTACGATAGGTAGCGAGGAACTGGCAGTGGTAAGGGAATACATCTGCTTGGGATAGTTAGACTGCGGATCCGGATCATGAGACTGAAATAATCAGAAAAATAAGAATGGGCTCGGTTGCGTTTGGCAGATATTTTCGGATCATGAACAGCAGGTTGCCATTATCCCTCAAGAGAAAAGTTTACAACACCTGTGTCTTACCAGTACACACGGACGGGGCAGACACCTGGAGGATTACGAAAAGGGTTCTACTGAAATTGAGGACGACGCAACGAGCTACGTAAAGAAGAATGATAAGTGTAACATTAAGAGATAAGAAAAGAGCAGATTGGGTGAGGGAACAAACGCGACGTAATGATATCATAGTTTAAATCAAGAAAAAGAAATGGGCATGGGCAGGACACGTAATGAGGAGGGAAGATAACCGATGGTCATTAAGAGTTACGGAATGGATTCCAAGGGAAAGGAAGCGTAGAAGAGGGCGGCAGAAAGTTAGGTGGGCAGATGAGATTAAGAAGTTTGCAGGGACAACATGGCCACAATTAGTACATGACCAGGGTAGTTTAAGAAGTATGGGTGAGGCCTTTGCCCAGCAGTGGGCGTAACCACTGCTGGGCAGCAGCAGTGGTTACGCCCAGCAGCAGCAGCAGCTGCTGCTGCTGCTGATGATGATGATGATGATTATCGAGGTACTGGAAGTGGTGAAGGAATACATTGACTTAAAACAGGTAGTGACCATGGATCCAGATCATGCGACTGAAATATACAGAATAAGAATGGACTGGGGTGCATTTGGCAGGCACTCTCAGATCGTGAACAGCTGGTTGCCATTATCCCTCAAGAGAAAGGTGTATAACAGCCGTGTCTTACCAGCACTCACGTACGAGACAGAAACTTAGAGGCTTACGAAATGGGTTCTACTTAAATTGAGGACGACGCAACGGGCTATGGAAAGAAGAATGGTGTGTGTAACGTTAAGGGATAAGAAAATAGCAGATTGGGTGAGGGAACAAACGCGACTTAATGAGCTCTTAGTTGAAATTAAGAAAAAGAAATGGGCATGAGCAGGGCATGTAATGAGGAGGGAAGATAGCCGATGGTCATTAAGGGTTACGGACTGAATTCCAAGGGAAGGGAAGCGTAGCAGGGGGCGGCAGAAAGTTAGGTGGGCGGATAAGATTAAGCAGTTTGCAGGGACGACATGGCCACAATCAGTACATGACCGGGGTAGTTGGGGAAGTATAGGAGAGGTTTTTTGCCTGCAGTGGGCGTAACCAGGCTGATCACGATGATGATGATGATGATGTAGATGATGATGATTAAGTAAAAGTCAGGGTGCCGGCATAAAGACGCTGACTGCCTGTCACGCAATGCTGTGGATCAACCTCACGATACCGATGCATACTCGGACATCAGCATTCTATCCCTCTCCGGCTTCCTCCATATTGGCAACGAGCAATACAAAGATCATGTTCTTCGAACAGTTATGCAACGTCTAAGTTCCTCGCACACTGACCCGTCCCTCCCGATGTTCACCAGGCGCGATGGAACTTTATGCCGTCGTGGCGTTCGTCCTGATGGCCCGGAGCTCGTCCTAGTCGTTCGCAAACACCTGCGTCTGGCCGTGCTCCAGCAACTTCACGCTGCTCCTACTGCTGGACATCTGGGCATCACTGGTACTTACGACCGCCTGCGGCGCCACTTCTTCTGACCCGGCATTTATCGCTCTGTGCGCCGTTATGTCGCTTCTTGCGACCTGTGTCAGCGCCCGAAAACGCCTGCTATGCCTCCTGCTCATTTGCTTCAACCAAATAGTATCCCTCCAGAGCCCTTCTTCCGTGTGGGCCTCCACCTCCTTGGCCCCTTTCGAAGTTTCATTGAAGGAAACTAATGAATTGCTGTAGCAACAGATTATGCCACGAGATATGCCATCGCACGAGCGATGTCAACCGGCTGCGCTACAGATGTCGCCGACTTCTTACTATGCGACGTCATCCTGCACCACGGCACCCCTCGCCATTTACTCACGGATCGCGGCCGCTACTTTCTATGGAAGGTCGTCGATGATCTGCTCCGCTCTTGTTCCACAGAACACCAGCTTGTTACCGCGTACCATGACCCTCAAACGAATGGCCTCACCTAGGGCTCAAGCACCCACTAACTGAAATGTTGGCCACTTACGTTTCCGCCGATCACTGCGACTGGGGCGTCGCTTTACCATACATCACTTTCGCATACAAGTCGCCCCGTAACGACACTGCCGGATTTTCACCATCTTACTTTTTGAATGGCCGCGACCCCACCTTGCCCTTCAACACGTTGCTACCTTCCGCATTACAATCACTCAACACTGGTTACGCTCGCTATGCTATTGTTTTAGTCGGCCAGGCACGAGAGGTCGCCCGTCATCGCCTCATAGTCACGCGAGCTTCTAAAAAGCGAAGCTACGACCTTCGGCACCGAGGCCACCATTTTTCACCTGGTTCTCTTGTCCTTCTCTGGACGCCTTCACGGTGGGTCGGCTTGTCGGTAAAACTACTTTCCCGTTATTCTAGTCCGTAACAGACCTTACGTCAAATGTCCGACATGAAGTACGAGATCGCGCCAGTTGGTCAGCCTTCAGTGCCTCCCAACGTCACCAGCGATGTTGTTCACGTCGCCAGGCTCAAGCCCTATGTCCCCCCATTAAGTGAGCCTGTATAACTTGAAACAGGAGATAGCTAACCCCGGTGGGAAGGTGATAGTACGGCGAAGGGAAAGAAGAAGGTGACATGAACTAGAGGAAGACGAAGACTTGCCTGAACGCCATATACACCATTTGCAAATATACGTTATTTACACTCGTGGGTCTGCTTTCTTCCGGCAACAATATCTTACATTACTTCATTACGTTGTGTACAACGGTTCTGCAAAATCTGTATTTCCTTATTACTAAATTTTTTGAGATTCACGTGTAATATATCAATTTTGTGCACTTTATATTTACTGTTAGATGCAATGCACATAATTCTGATATCATTTTTCATTGGCTAAAGACACAGTTATAAGCTTTACAATTTAGTTTCCTAAAAATTTGCGATTTTCGCCAATTTTTAATAGGCAAGTGATGACCTAAATCAAAAATTCGAAACAAGAATAGTCCCTAGATTTTAAGTTTTTTCTCTTAAGTGTAACAAACCTTGTCAAATTTGGTGCAGTGGTTCCCAAGAAAAACGAATTCTTCTTTCGCATCTATTCACATACGAGCACTCGAGCTAAAGCTTCCTCTTAAGTACTTTCACGACTATCGTGTGCGCGTGTAGAACAAAATCCCGAAGATGATACAATTCCCGACCTACCCACGACGGATTTCAAGCAGGCAGTAAGCACTCCCTATACGTGGGCTGATCCCGAAGATGTTGCGATACCGTGCCGACCCGCGGCGGAGGTGATGCAGGCGTTCAGTACTTCCTATACGTGGGCCGGTCTCGAAGATGGTGCATTACTGCGCCGACCCGCGGCAGAGGTGATGCAGGCGTTAAGCACTCCCCATACGTGGGCCGATCCCGAAGATAGTGCGATGCCGGGCCGACCCGCGGCGGACGTGCAGTTCGCCATTAAGGGGCACACATATACATCTTCGCTGGTCGTACTTCTTCACAGAACGGAAGTGAACTGCGTTTTCTTCTTCTTGCATTGATTTTGCTTTTAGAAAGACATAATGCTGTAAACAAAATGTCATTCGTTCTCGTAGATCTAATATGGGTTCAAACTCTCAATCCCCTTCATCCGCAAGAGTAGACGTGAGAGGGAAAATGCTCACTAGCCCGCTAGCTCGGTTACACATACACACGCGCGTTCAGGCGCCCGCACGTTGGCACACACTCACACAAACGCACGCACACAGAGGTATTACAGATTCTCGCCCGCATTCACATTTACACGTGCCCACGCAGACATGAGCAAAAATGTATACGCACGCACGTTCGCGCACACTCTGACAAACGCCGCACAAAGAGGTACGGCACATGCTCGCCCGCATTCACATTTGCACGCGCCCACGCAGACATGCGCGCTCACGCACGCACGTTAGCGCACACTAAAACAAACGCACACACAAAGAGGTGCGGCAATGCTCTCCCGCATTCACATTTACATGAGCCCACTCATGCACGCAGGCACAAAAAATGTGCACACGCACACACACACGCACGCACGTTCGCAGACACTCACACAAACGCACACCTACAGATTACGGCACATGCTAGCCCGCATTCACATTTACACGAGCGCACGCATGCACACAGCTACAAAAACGCACGCACGCACACACACATGCACGCACGTTCGCAGACACTCACACAAACGCACACCCACAGATTACGGCACACGCTAGCCCGCATTCACATTTACACGAGCGCACGCATGCACGCAGGCACAAGAATGTACGCACGCACGCACGGTCGCACGCACTCGCAAAAACGCCCACACAAAGAGGTACCGGACATGCTCGCCCGCATTCACATTTACACGCGCCCGCGCATGCGCACACGCATGCACGTACGCACACACTAACACGAACGCACACCCACAGATTACGGCACGTGCTCGCCCGCATTCACATTTACACGAGAGCCCACGCATGCACGCAGGCACAAAAATGCACGCACACACGCACGCGCGCATGCACGTTCCCACACACTCACACAAACGCACACCAACAGATTACGACACATGCTCACCCGCATTTACATTTACACGAGCCCATGCATGCACGCAGCCATAATAATGTACGCACGCACGTACACACACACTCACACAAACGCACACACAAAGATGTACGGCACATGCTCACCCGCATGCACATTTACATGCGCCCACGCATGCACACAGGCGCAAAAATGCACGCACGCAGAACTGAGCGCACACAAACACGCGCATGCACGCAAACGCATTCAACCGCTTGTGCGCACGCATATTCAAATACCGACACAAACACGCGCGCACACGCAAATGCAAGTACACACGCACCCACGTTCACATACACATCCACATCCACATACACTCCCTTTCCTTCCCTGTTGCCTCACAAAAACATACGCGTGCAAACAGACTTAATGACACTCGCTCTGCAATTACCGTGCAAATCTCCAGCTGTAATAAATCGCTTTACTGTTTCAATTTAGCGCCCCTTCAAGCTGAGAGGGTACAAGACCATTTGGTCCTTTCGTGTGACATAATCGCCCATCCCTGACCAAAACACTGCTTGAACGCACTACCAATATTGGTCAGTGTTTTGCTCGGGGATGGGTGATTAAACATGTATTAAACAGTTGCAAGCATGAAAATTCACCCATATTTCGTACTTGTTGGTACCAAATGTTCTTGCTGTTCAGTTTGGTTTACCGTAGCGCATTTATTTTTGCAGTAGTGAAACGGTGCATCACGTTCGTGCAGAAAAATAATGCATCAGTTCTAATAGCTTCCTGACTTGAATGCATTTGCTTGTGTAACCTGCAGTGTGATCTGTTCTAGTGTATAAATGAATGCACAAATATTCTCATTTGTGATCTTAATAATACCTAGGCTGTTGACATGCATTGTAGTTAGGCAGACATCAATTTTATGGACAATAGCAATATTTCTTTAACATGCTGCTTAAGCACCCTCGAACAGACAGTGTACATTTGCATGTGTTCTGTAGTCGCAAATCATTACAACATATATGTCACACATTTTTGCATTTCATATTGCAAAACTTTGCTTTTTCCTTTTCTGATTCAGTCAAAATTTCTGTTCCAGACATGCAGTAACAAGGACGGCACCAGTATAAAGCAACACACTCCACGCACTAAAGAGAAGCCGCTGCCTGCTACAGCAAGGTCATTATGTGGACGTTGGCTACTACTACAAGGTAGACAACACATGGTTCAGAAATAAATATGTTTAATATACGCTGTATTGGCTTGCTGTTTGCAGCAGATATGAATGTTTGTTCATAGTTATGGTTCAGTATGATTGGTTCGAACATAAAAGAAAACACATATAAGTTTGGCTAATCTGAGCTGTATCTTATGTGTCACCGTTTTGCCCCAACAGAGTCTATGCCAAGTACCTCTTGGTCATCGGAGGAGCTCCTATCTGCGCTAACAGGAAGGGGCTGGAGCCGAATTTGCAAGGCTTTTACACCAAGAACAAAGAAGCGCATGGAGAAGAAAATGGATGAGATATGAAGTTTGCAGAGGACTGTGCCAAGACTGAAAAGAGCTTCAGCCACCAATCCACCAGCACGCACATTTGGCTGAGTCATCCAGGTAACTCAAAAAGGACTTTCTAGAAATTCTTCGTCTTCAGATGCACCTGCAACATCTGACCAAGCATGGACGACGCTGGAGAAAAGATCCAGTTCCGTCAGTTTGCCCTTAATCAGCTTCCTAGCCATGTCAATTCCGTTTGTGCCAAGTGTAATTTTTCTTCTTTAAATGCAAGCTTTCTCATTGCCCATTTTTGTTAGAGATCATTCATCCTCATCCAAACATAAAGGTCAACCGATTCTTCGCTGATACTTAATACCAGTCACTGTCTAGTAGCCTAACATATCTGTAGCAGTATCTTCTAGTGTATGTTGTCATGCGCAATTCCTCTCCTGAAATAGCTGATGCAGCATCGGCATGTGTCTTCCATTAACCTATGCACATGTGCTATGCACCATTTTACTTTTCTTGATGTTTTTAGCCTTGAATGCTTGCAGAGCAGAGTGGCTTTTCTCTTGAATGCAAGCTTTCTCATTTTCCATATTCCTAGTCTCGATGAATGCTCCTGTTCCTTGATAGCCTGGGTGTTTGTGCAAGCTACACTGAAGTGATTAATTGCAGAATCTGGTTTTGCTGCCCCACTTGGTGGTGGTCACTGTGTTACGTTTCTCGGATGGTTTCTCGGGGGCCTGGTCAGTTGCATTGGTAAGCAGTCCCTGAAGGGGAGCATTTGCTCCTACAGTCCGCAAGGCAACATAGACTCCCTGTATACACACACCGTAACTGGTGCACCCCGTTCGTTCTGGCCTGCTGCAGCCATGGGCAAATTCTGCTTTTGGCCTACCTGGGCCATGATTTGCTGAAAACGAAGACCAGCATATGTGCTTACATGGTTCTAAGTGTATGAAGTTGATAGCCGTATGGGTGGAAAGGCCCGCAAGAATGGCTGCTGAAGGTGATGCCCCAAAAGCGACTTGTCCACATTGCGTCAAAGCGGGACACAAAGTGTGAGCCACACATAGCGGCCCTTGAAAGAAAATAACTGTTGCAGGTTGGAAAGGAGTTAACGCTAAAATGCCGGGTAGTCCATGTGGCTGTGATGGTTGCGGCAGCAGATGCCTGCGTCACCTGACTGCTTCGCAATGGAAGTTGCTCATCTTCAACGGCAACTGTTGGTTAAAACAGGTGCGAGGCTCTGTCCAATCTGTTTGTACCGCTGGCCGTCGCTCGTTACCAGACCACCACATGCGACAAAGGCAAGCATTATGCCTGTAAGATGGTTCGTGGCCAATGTATAATGTATTGTCCGAACCTCATGCGGTGACTGCTGTTTAAGTTTGCTGTTATGTCACTTGGTTACGGTCGCGGTGTTATGTTTTTCGAATATTGCGGCCTGGTCGGTTGCACTGGGAAGCAGTCTCTCGAAGTAAGCATTTGCTCCTGCAGTCTTCACAGCGACATAGACTCCCAATTTACACACACCGTGATTCGTGCTCCCCGTTCGCCCTTTCCTGCTGCAGCAATGGGCAAATTGTGCCTCTGGCCTTTCTCGGCCGCGATTAGGCATGAACGGAGACCAGCATACGTGCTTACATGGTCAGACGTGTATGAAGTTGGGTGGAAAGGCCCGAAAAAGTGGCTGATAAAAGTGATGCCCACGAAAGCGACTTGTCCATATTGAGACAACGTGGGACGCCAAGTGCGAGCCAGGCATTAGCGGCCTCCGAAAGAAAAGAAACGTCCAGGTTGGAAAGGAGTCAATGCTAAAATGATGGGTAGTCCATGTCGCTGTATAGGCTGCAGCAGCAGATGCCTGCGTCACCCGATTGCTTCACACTGCAAGTCTGCAAGTTGCTCATCCTTAACGGCGACTGTAGCTGCAAAGAGGTGGGTCACTCTGTCCAATCTGTTTCTGCTGCTGGTTGTCGCTCATTACTAGACCATCACGTGCGACGAAGTCAAGCATTACACCTATAGGTAGGCGGCTGAATGTACCGTAAGAGACCCGTGTTTGTGAATGTTCACTGTTGCCATATGGTTCGTAGCCAATGTATAATGTATTGTCTGAACCTTATGTAGTGATTGATTGCTGTTTAATTTTGCTGTTATGTCACTTGGCTACGGTCGTAGTGTTATGTGTTTAGAATATTGCGGCCTGGTCGGTTGCACTAGGAAGCAGTCTCTCGAAGCAAGCATTCGCTCCTGCAGCCTGCACAGTGACATAGACTCCCAGTTTTCATGCACCGTGATTCGTGCTCCCCGTTCGCCCTTTCCTGCTGCAGCAATGGGCTAATTGTGCCTCTGGCCTTTCTCGGCCGCGATTAGGCATCAACGGAGACCAGCATACGTGCTTACATAGTCGGATGCGTATGAAGTTGATAGCCAGATGGTTAAAAAGGCCCGCAAATGTAGCTGATGAAGGCGATGCCCACGAAAGCGAATTGTCCTTAATGACACGTGTACTTACCTTTACTAGCGACCACGTTTCGCCGCCTTACAAATGTTATCGCACAGCGCAGGACGCGCCTGCATGTAAAAGAAGTTTCTGGAATGTTATCGATGGTCCCGTCCACTGTCTTTCACCGCAACTTGTGTAATCTGATTGCATGTATGCGCGACCTGAAGAGTGTAGAATTTTGTGGAAGACACGCAGGTCCCAGCGGTTAATCTGGAACATTCGATGACGGATCTATAAAAGCCGACGCGCTTAACCCACTGATCAAATTTTCTACAATCGCCGACCGTGTTCGCCGCTATCGTTGTGCTATAAGTGTAGCCTGTTTTTGTGGGCACAGGTTCGCCCAATAAAAGTGAGTTTTGTCCTTCACAGTATTGCTACTGTGTTCTTCAACGTCACCACGACGTGACATCTGGTGGAGGTCCTTTTCGTTCATGTACCGGACGCCCCCGACAAGCCGTGATCCAAGCCCGGACCGTAAAGGGAACACCAACGTCGCAAAGAACCAGCGAGGTAGTCGCAGGCTGCAAGGACTGCTCCCGGAGCACGCTCTTCTGCCTGAGACGACCTAGAAGATTGCCACCAAGTCCAGCCCAATGGCAGCCCCGGCGGCCCCCATCGTGCTGCATCAGCCCAGGGAGCCCCCTACGTTCCGTGGTTCAACGTTCGAAGACCCGGAAAGCTGGCTTGAGACATACGAGAGAGTCACTGCTTTTAACAACTGGAACAGCGACGACAAACGTCTTCTTCGCATCCGAAGACGCTGCCAGGACGTGGTTCGAGAACCGAGAAGCCACCTTAACGACCTGGGAGCTGTTCCGAAGCGGCTTCTTGCAGACATTCGCAAGCCGAAGTGTTGTTATAAACCCGGGTGCAGCTACCTAATGAAACAACCGCAATCTTTACAGAAAAAATGAGCCGCCTATACCGCCACGCCGACCCGGAAATGTCCAAGGAGAAGAAAGTCCGTCTCTGATGCGTGGTGTAAAGAAGGAACGTTTCGCCGGAATTGTACGAAGCCCACCGAAGACCGTCGACGAGTTTCTTCACGAGACCACTAGCATCGAGAAAACACTGAAAATGCGGAACCGGCAATTCAACCGCCGCACGAATTCGACAAACTACGCCGGAGTTGCGTCAATGGCCACCGACGACCTGCGCGAGACTATCCGAGTGGTCGTGCGGGAGGAACTACAGAAGCTGATGTCTTCATCACAGCCTCAAGTGGCTTCGATTGCCGACGCCGTACGTGAGGAGCTCCAACAACAACTCGGAGTACGCCCTGAATCGCCTCAGCCGCAAGCAATGACTCACGCCGCTGTAACCCGCCGTCACGTTCCCCCTCCGCGCCCACGGCAGGGCCCAGTGACGACACAGTTCCGTCGCCCAGCACCACCCCCGCCGCCAGCACGCCAAGCCGTCACCTCACGCGGCGTTGCAAGGAAGACTGACGTTTGGCGCGCCCCCGACCACCGTCCGCTTTGCTATCACTGCGGAGAAGCCGGGCACATCTACAGCCGATGCCCGTACAGGGAGATGGGAGTCCGAGGGTTCGCCGTTAACGCGCCACGACCACAGATTGGCGAACGAATTCGTGATATCGCCGACTACCTGGCCGCCACTCAGTGGAGCCCTCGACGACCGTCCCATTCACCGTCACCAGACCGCTACGTGTCGTCGCAGCGCCGACCATACACCGGCCCAGCCCGGGACCGCTCTGCGAGCCCATATCCGGAAAACTAAAAGCAGCAGCCGATGGAGGTGCAGTTGCTGTTCGTCGAACTGACGAAAATCCTCCGACGCCGACGAAGACCACGAAGAGACCATATCAACGACATAATGACACGCCGCCGTCCCGACGAAGTCAGGAAGTCAAGACAGCACCGACGAAAGACGACTTGACCACGCGACATTCCAGCTTCAGTTCAGCACGACGCAGCCATGATCCTACGCCAAGACCTAACTGCAACGCCAGACAAAGAACCGCCGACCTCGACGTGCTTCTCGATGGCCACGCAGTTACCGCCTTAGTGGACAGAGGGGCTGATTACTCCGTCATGAGTGGACACATCGCCACCCAGTTGAAGAAGGTTAAGACTGCATGGGAAGGCCCTAAAATTCGACCGCTGGAGGACACCTCATCACGCCGACTGGAATCGGCACGGCAAGAATAACCATTCATGACCGGACTTACTCTTCCACCTTTGTTATCCTCCAACAGTGTTCACGAGACGTCATTCTCGGCATGGATTTCCTGAATCAACATGGCGCAGTCATCGACCTGAAGCCGAAATCGATAACGCTGTCGCAAGATCAAGCGATATAGCGCGGGAGAGCCCTCGTAGTCACCACGCCTTGAGTGTGCTCAAAGATCAAGAGAGCATCCCGCCTCGCTCCAGCATTGCTACTTCGGTCGGCACCGAAACACCCGCTGACGTAGAAGGCATCATTGAAGGTGACCAATATATACTGCTAGACCACGGAATTTGCGTCGCAAGAGGGATCGCTCGACTGCACGGAGGGAAAACGGAAGTGTTGCTGACAAACTTCAGCCAGGAGTTCAAGCACATCAACAAGAGCACGACGATCGCGTACATCGAGGAAATTCTGGAAACGAGTAATGCGTGTGTCCTCTCGGATTCCGCCGCATCTACGCCGACGACCATGATCCCCGAACCAGACTACGACATTAATGCAAATCTCCCTATGATTAGGCAACAGCAGCTCAGAAGTCTTCTCCGACGATACAAAGGCTGTTTTTCGACGTCGTCGAGGATTCGACAAACACCACTCGCCAAGCATCGCATAATCACCGAGGAGTGCGCTGGACCACTCCGCCGGAGCCCTTACCGAGTTTCGCCGCGAGAACTTGAAGCTATAAGAGAACCAGTCGACGAAATGCTGCACGACGACACCATCGAGCCGTCGAAAAGCCCGTGGGCATCCCCTGTGGTCCTGGTAAAGAAAAAGGACGGAACCCTACGTTTCTGCGTCGATTATCGTCATCTGAACAAGATCACGGAGAAGGATGTATACTCCCTCCCACGGATTGACGACGCATTGGATCGGCTCTGCAACGCTAAATACTTCTCGTCGATGGACCTCAAGTCTGGCTATTGGCAAATAGATGTCGACGAAAGAAATCGCGAAAAGACCGCCTTCATCACCCCAAATGGCCTCTACAAGTCATTGGGGCTGTGCTAGGCGCCTGCAACGTTCCAGCGCGTGATAGACACGGTTTTAGCAGGATTGAAGTGGCAGACCTGTCTCGTTTACTTGGACGACGTCGTTGTCTTCGCCGGAAATTTTGACGATCATCTTAGGAGGCTTGCAACAGTACTCGAGGCCATCAAGTCATCAGGGCGCACTCTGAAGCCAGAAAAATGCCGGTTCGCTTACGATGAGCTTTTGTTCCTAGGCCACGTCATCAGGAAGTCTGGAGTCCGCCCCGACCCGCGGAAGACAGCTGCCAAAGCAAAGTTCCCACAGCCCGGGCGTCGACTTGAGTGGTCTGTTCAGGATGGGCTCTCATCCCTTTCCGCCTTTTGAGAGTTATCTTTTGCTGTGACCTGAACTTCGAGGACTTCACGAGGTTCGGCAAGCTGTGAGGACACTGTGGACATCAGACTTTCCGGTGAGCACCTCGCCAAACCTTTGTGACGGGCCAAAACGTGTGTGAAGTGTGAACGCTAACGGCGGCGGTGAGACGGCGGCCGCTGGTACGCGGAACGCGTAGGCGACGCGGCCGCGACAGATTGCGACGCTTACGACGAGTCCAGCTACGGAAGCGCCGATAACGCCGACGACAACGTTTAATGAGACAGCAGGCCCCGAGAAAACAGCCAACGCGCAACTCACCTCCTCGGACGTGGACGGAGATGAGATGGAATACCAAGAAACCGTTAGTGAGGATTGCATCGTCCTCCAGAGTACCGAAGAAACTGGCGGACCCCATGGACGCCAAGACGACGATGGAGATTGCCAAACGGTTTTGACCGTGCGCTAGAAGAAAGCGCTCGCACGAGCGGGCAAAAAGGCCACTTATTCCGAGGGTGGCTACGAATCATCGGGCCCATCGTTCAAGCCCCCGGTACAACCAGCTAATAAAAGGAAATTCAAGACAAGGCGGCTTCCACCACTGCCTAAGGACGACTTTAAAGTGATCGTGCGCCCTCACAAAGGTCTCCCTATCAGGGAACTCACGGCGCCACAGATCGCAGAAGCAGTTATAAACGCCTGCCAAGGCAAAGTGAATGGAAACCAGTTCCTGCTGAGATTGAAACCAGGATCAAACATTTTTATTATCTGAACCCCTAGAGAAGAGGTGGCGGATATTGCAAGAAGAATTACAGGCCTCACTTTAAACGGTCGACTGCACGCAGTGAGTGTGTACGCAGCAGTAGGCGAAGACACAAAGAAAGGAGTGATACATGGCATCGCTCCTCACACAAGCCCTGAAACCCTGCTAGCCAACCTGCGTCTTCGTGCGCTAGGCGTCGACATACTAAGAGATAGGATGTTGGGTGAAACGAAAACAGCGGCAATTACCTTCTTTGGCCCCATCATACCGCGATACGTCTATTATATGGGAGGGGAGCGTCCCTGCTTCCCATACAAGAATACCATACAATTCTGCAAGACTTGCAAGCAAACGGGTCACAGAACGGACGTCTGCCCGAACCCCCACCTGCCGGTATGTCACAACTGCGGCACCCGGGAGTCACAACCAGACCACGACTGCAACCCTGTTTGCGCCACCTGCGGAGAAAAGCATCTCACGGGATCCAAGGAGTCTAAACGTCGCTTCAAGCTGCCACCACAGCGACCGCAGCCAAAATCACCAAACCGGATGGCCGTCAAAAGCCGAGCAAGACGATCAAGTCATCGTCGCCAAAACGGAGATGGTCTGACACAGACGATACGGACGATGACGATTGGCCTCCACTGCGGACTCAAGGGAACATTCCAACGTCGCAACCCCAAATTCGAAAATCAAGATCACAAGAACGACAGAAGAATCGAGACCAAGGGCTATCTGACCACTCCGCCTCCAGACACCACCGAATGTCCTCCAGATCCCCTACCCCATCCAGGACTTCAGTGGCAATGGGAGACTCGACCCAACATAAGGTGAGCTGGGCGGGGATGGCACGAAAAGGGGCTCCAATAACCGCCCACCCTGAGTACCAAAGAATCCTTTCTGAAAATTGTCAGCTTAAAAAAAAAACAGTAGAAGAACCAAAAATAGAGATGACAACGCTGAAGGCACAATTTGAGAATACCAAAATTGGGCAAGCTAAACCAGCACAAGGTGATAAACCTGCCGCCCAACAGACAACAATTAGAAACATTGAAAGAATGATGAATCAGGTAGTAGAACAAATTCAGGCTCTGCAAACGTTTCAACAGCAGTTATTTGCTGAGGTGCAGAACCACAAAGTTTATGTAGACGAACAAATGTCTAAACTGCAGCAAACATCACGCAAAAGAGCCAGCAGTAACCCCGGAACACCGACGGTGAGAAAGGAAAAAAACGGGGCTGTTTCCGATTCGACGGATACCGAAATCGTAGCTAACCATGGCCAGTAAAACAAACCGAACCACGGACACCGCTGAGATATGGCAATGCAACTGCCGCTCTTTTCAGAAAAGAGCGGCAGCGCTACAAGCTTATTTAGACGCCGCCATTATTCAACCGGACGTCATTTGTCTTCAGGAAGTTGGAAAGGGAGTAGTTAAGCTTAGAGACTACTATACCTTTGAAAATACCATGTATCCTAGAGTGGCGACGCTGGTGCACAAGAATATCGCGGCCAGTGAACACTATTATCCCCAATGCTCAACGGAGCACCAATTGGTCGAATTACACACTACAAAAAGGAGTAAAACCAAAACGTTTATTGGCAACGTAAACAGCCCACCGAAAGAACGGCAGACTGCGTTTCCCGAGATGCTTGAATGGGCGCTTGGACATCTGGAAAAAAAGACAGGTTTATTTTAGTCGGGGATTTTAATGCTCCCCACACCAATCGCGGTTATAGGACCAATACAAAAAAGGGCAGAAACCTAGTAGAAGCAGTAGAGAAATATAACATGCAACTAGAGACCTTACCCCTCGCCCCCACGAGACTTGGAAATAGCGTCTGCGGAGACACCTACCCGACCTCACCTTTACATTTAACGTAAAAGAGGGACAGTGGAGGAACATGGATGAAAATCTGGGAAGTGACCATTATATTTTTAGTTTCTCCATTACGACTCCCAAATTAAAAAAAGCCTTTCAGAAACGCGAAATTTACAGACTGGACTGCATATAGACATTACCCGACCCCTCAGCATCCAATAGATTCAATAGAAGAATGTGCAGACGAAATGATGAAGGCATACCAAACTAACACAAAGCACGTCGCGCTAAGCGAAAAAACACCGGTAGTGGATCCCCACCTCGTTCATATGTGGGAAGACAGGCGAAGTCTTACTATACGATGGAAGAGACAGCGCTTAAACAGAAAGCTCAGAGCTAGAATAGAACAACTGACAGAACAAGCAAATGAGTATGCTAGGCAACTACAAGCAAACAACTGGATACAATTTTGTGACTCGTTACGAGCAACGCTCTCAACAACCAAAACATGGGCAATTTTACGGAGCATGCTTGATCCGTAGAATACAAAAACAGTCACTACTAGAGCATAACGCACATTGGTAGGATAATTTAAGTGGGATGACGCATCCTTAATCCAAACCCTGGCAGACAGATACATCGGGACAGGAGGAGATAACATCGATAAAAGAGAGTACAAAGGCATGGGCAATCTCCAGCTTGATGCACCCATAACGAAACAAGAAGTATATGCAGCCGCTCTAGCATTAATACGTAACTCAGCCTCAGGCGAGGACGGCATCACGAATGCTATGTTAAGAAATATGAGTGATCAGCAACTGGAACGCCTAACCCGGTACTTCAATGAGAAAATCTGGGAAACGGGAGAGCTTCCTAATCAATGGAAGGAAGCGACCATCATATTAATACCTGTCTTTGGTTGTAGTTTCTTTTCTTGTTACTGTTGTCATTGTTATCGGTATACTTTATAGTTCTTGTATCCAGTTTTTCCATATGTATAATGCCAGCCAATATTTTTTATTATTATTTTTTTTCTCTCTTCGTGTTATCCTTTTTCCCGCCCGACCTTGTACTTGCCGCCATACCACATTATCATCGATTCCTCTCCTGTATGTTAACCTGCAAATTTGAGCCGTACGTTGTACACCGACAAGTCCCTTTGTACTTTCTTTATTACCCCCCTTACTCAATGCCCTGTAAAGGGGCCTGTAAGGTATGTTCAATAAATAAATAAATAAATAAATAAATAAATAAACCGCGGAAAGCAAAAACATTGCAGAATCTCAGGCCAGTATCTCTAACCTCCTGCTTAGGCAAACTTTTCGAAAAGGTCCTTCATATCAGGCTTACCAGCTATATTGAAGGGCACGAACTTTTCTCGCGCAACATGTACGGCTTCAGACAACATCTTTCTACACAAGACATATTCGTAAGGCTACGAGATGACGTGCTGCAAAATGTCCCTACAGGGGGAGAGAACATCATAGCAGCGCTTGACTTAAAAAGCGCTTTTGATACGATCTCCCATACCCTCATACTTGAAGAGCTCGAAAGAATGGGCTGTGGAATTAAGATCCACAATTACATCCGCTCTTTCCTTACTGAACGTAAAGCCACAATAGGTATGGAAAATATTCGATCTTCCAAACTCCCAATGCCTAACACAGGCACACCACAGGGTTCCATCCTCTCACCACTTCTATTTAATGTCGCAATGAACCGCTTGGCCCGACAACTAGAGAAAATTAACGACCTCAACTTCACGTTTTACGCAGGCGACATCACGTTATGGGCCTGCAAAGGCTCGTTAGGGCAAAAAGAACAAACTATCCAGGAGGCTATCGACTCGGTGAAGGACTTCGCAGAACAAAACGGTATGCAATGCTCTCCGGAAAAATCTGAGTTTATCCGAATCCACGGGCGTAACTACAGAAACAAACCGAGCATCTACCTAACTATGGGTGACCAGACGTTACCAGAAAGAAATAAGATCAGAATACTAGGACTATGGTTACAAAGCAACAAAAGAGCCACTCACACCATTGCGACTCTAAAATCAAGCACGAGGAGCATCGCTAGACTAATAAGGAGGATTACAAAGAAAGGTAAAGAGCTCCACGAAAACGAAACCATAACACTAGTCCAGGCTTTTATTCTTAGCAAAATAACATACGGACTACCATATCAAGAGCTAACCCCGTCGGAAATCAAAGAAATCGACCTACTAATACGTGGTGCGTATGAGGCAGCGCTTGGGCTTCCTAAGAATGCGGCAAAAGAGAGGGTGCAAGCTCTAGGCATATACAACACATTTGAAGAGTTAAGAGCAGCCATTCTCATGACACAAAGAGAACGGCTATGCCTCACAAGCACAGGTAGAAACGTTCTGTCGCGTTTAGGCTACCCATTGCGACCGCAGCACTCCAAGGAACAAACGACCGCAATGCCGGATCCAATACGCAAGCGCATAGTGGTCTCCCCAATCCCACGCAACATGAACAAAACTTATCACACAGCGAGAAGACAAGCAAGAGCTAAACATCTTCAGAAACCCTTCGGCAGTAATCAAGACGTAATGTATACTGATGCAGCCAGATTTAGCAAAGGACATGTAATAGTGGTAGTTCAACCCACACGCCACGGAACGCTTCACACATCAGCTTCGATATGCACTAGGTGCACTGCAACAGCGGAAGCAGCGGCGATTTCTCTCGCTATCGCATACAAGAAAAAGCAAAACAGCTCAGCTTTAATAATGTCCGATTTGCAAGTGGCATGCAGAATGTATCTACAAGGCAACATACCCCATGTCGCCCTTAAGATCATAGGCGACACATTGAAAGATCACGCAATTTTATGGTGTCCTGGCCACGAGGGTATCTCGGGAAATGAACAGGCACACACTCTAGCTCGAGGCTTTACTAACCGAGCTGGAGATACGCACAACGATGAAAACGATGACCGCCTTCTGGTCCGCGATAAACTGGAGCACCAGCGAAGAACCCGGCAACAGTACGCCCCACCCCACGAACTCCTCAATGTAGAGGAGGCGCAGAAATATAGAGGAATACAGACGGATACCTACCCACATTTGGGTAGATACCATAAAATAAACCCAACCTTGTACACTAACTCTTGCCCGTGGTGCGGGTAATGGCCTTCATTGCCTCACGTAACATGGGAGTGCGCCAAAAGACCTCATGCCATTAATTCACCTTTGGGACTCACCTTGCTAAGGGAGCCCTGGGAGGCCATCCTCGCTCTTGCTGACCTCGAGGCCCAGAAAGGCCTCTTGGACCAAGCTGGGCGGGTCGCGATGGCCACTGGAGTCTTGAAATAGGGGCCCACCCTGCACCGGTCCCTTCCGCCATTTTTTTTGCCCCATCAATAAATGTTTATTCCTCCTCCTCCCACAGCCCATCGACAAGAAGGCAGTGCGTAGATTCCTTGGCATGTGTGCCTACTACAGGCGCTTTGTCAAAGACGTTTCACGCATCGCTGAGCCCCTAAACCATCTAACCAAATGTGATGTCGAGTTAAAGTGAGAGAGAGAGAATCAACATTTATTGATCCCTTAGTAAAGGTTGGTGCGTGCTGGCACCAGACGGTGTGGAACCTTTTTCTCAGGTCCCATATGCGCCCAGCAGTTCCTGGCCCCTAGCCGCCAGCGCGAGTTGTGTCCGTAGGTAGGGGCTGGACTACAAGGTCTCCCATCGCTCGGGGGCGTTGGGGCTGGGGAGGGTGGGGGTTAGAGATGGTGGGGGGTTGTTGAGCTTAGTTCACTCTGCAAGGATGCGTGCTAGAGTGCCTTCTGATCGTCCGCAAAACGGGCATGAAGTGTCATGCTCTGTTGGGGACATCTTGTGCAAGAGCACGGGATGCGCTAGCGACCCCGCTTGCGTGCGTCGCACGATCGTTTGCTGCCTTCGGCTGAGTTGCGGATGCGGACGGGGAAGCCTACATCTGCCGCTTCTGTACATTTGGGTGATGTCCTTGTAATATGTCACGTGGTGCGGCAGCTCTGGCTCGTCCTCGGCCCGGATTTCCAGTGCTCGAGCACACTGGTCGGCGAGTGTTTTGCCTTCCACTGGCGAGTGAGCCGTGACCCACAGGAGCTCAACGGCCCGTCCCGGTGATTTGCGTTTGATGAGGATTGCTAGTGCCACGGGAGAGATGTTCCCCTTTCGGTAGCTTGCGTAGGCGGTAGGAATAACCGAGAGTGACAGGCGGCGAATGAGTTGTCTTGAGGTGTTCGTAAAGGTTGGCTGTTAGTGCGTTGCCAAGGATATCCCGGATCTCGTTGGCGTAGCGGGCATCGAGGTGGGTGACGACATAATCGTACGGGGTCCGGTCTTGCGTGATATGCGCGAGGGAGAACTGGGCCTCGACTTTGGCGAACCGTACCTCGGACGAGTCGGCCCAAAACTGCGGAAGCTTGAAAGCTACACGCCAGACGTCATGCGGGGCAGCGTGTGGGATTACATCTGCCGGGGTTTTGACATCCTCGATGGAGCCGGCAGGATGTTGCTGCACAGAACCATTGAGTTGGTCGTGCCGTTCCTGAAGCTGTAGCACTTGCTTCTGGATCACCTCTTGCTGCGTGTGAAGGTGTATGTTGAGAAGTTCCAGCTGTCGTTGAATGGCGTCTTGTTCTTTCATGGCGATGCGTTCTGGTTCGTTGTCCGGGTCACATGATTAGGCATGTCGTGTCTGCCGAAGGACGAATCGCAACATGAAAGCGCAATGACTCCTTATTCGACTAACGATGGCAGCGGACGGGTATACCAATGCTACGTTCTTCTCAGTAGCGGAAAGTAGAAAGCGGTCCATCCCAGCCGGGCAGCCTGTTTTTATAGCCACCGTTGGTGAGGCATACCTCGAGTGACGCGGCGGTGGCGCTATGTTTTATCGGCCACGCAGTCCAGCGTGCAGCTGTGTTATGCTGGACCGAATGATTAGAAGGCGGAGGGTATGCAGAAATATGCGCGGAGTGTGTCGCCACATGACCCCTCCGCGGAGTGGAGCGCCCTCAGGGCCTGTAAATCTGGGTAGCATACCCGACGCCCATTGAGCGTAGTGATAGAAGCAGGCTGGGGTGTCGGCGGTCGTGAATGGACGTTTCTGGGTGCACCGGTGTTTCCTGATTCGGCGGAATCGGTGTAGGCCGGCTTGAGCCGGTGGATATAGACGCGGACGGCGTTCCCGTTAATGCGCAGGGTGAAGGTTTTGTGGTCGCGACGGAGAACTGGGTTGGGTACGTCCGCTGTAAAGTGGCTGTGAAGGCCGGCGGACGGGGTCGTCGCGGAGAAAAGTGTGCGAGCACGTTGCCAGATCCTTGAAGACGAAGGGGGCGGTGCCAGATCCTTGAAGACGAAGGCGGAGGGCAGCGATATTGCGCCAGAGCCGGTCGATGAAATCGGTGCGATCTGACGTATCGGTGGTGGATGGCGGTGCAGCAAGAAATTAGCCTGGGAGACGGAGGGGTTCCCTGTAGACGAGCTCTGTGAGTGTAGCCTGAATGTCGGGCTTGAAAGTGGCGTGAAGACCTAGGGTGACGGCTGGGATGGGTTCAGGCCAGGTTGAGTCCGGGTGGCACATGATGGTTGCTTGAACTGTCAGTAGATACGCTCAATCACTCCGCTGGCGCATGGGTGGTAGCTGGTGGTCCGCGAGCGTTCGAACCCGATGGTCAGCCCAAGGAGCCGGAAAAGGTGCGATTCAAACTGTAGTCCTCGGTCGGTGGTGACGCGGCGAGGGGGCCCGAAGCGGGGAATGTAGTCGGTGAAGAGGGCCGAGGCGACGTCTTCTGCAGTGATTCCCTCGAGGGGCCATTCTTCAGGCCATCGAGTATACCGATCGATGGTGGTAAGGCAGTAGCGGTAGCGTCAAGCTGGAGGCAAAGGCCTTATGATATTGCTACGGGATAGTATTACCAATGACGAAAAGCCGAGCAGTAAGAAGACGACGACGACGATTGGAAGCTAGCGCGGGCTGTTGCCTCTTGGCCAACTGCGGCGTATTGCCTTGTGAATATACTTGTAAATAGCTTTTCGTCGGTGTCTTCCTGCGTAACATATCTGGTGGAGGTGGACGTTCCCTGTACCTCGTCACTCAGCTTCGCAGTGGACGGTACGTCAAGCCTTCCTTCATGGCTCCCGGCGACGACAACTCGACTCCACCGGCTCCGACACCCACTGCCACTTCGACGACCTACATCACTCTCCCCGCTCCCCATGATCCTGGCGTATTCTCGGCAAAAGATGGGGAAGACGTCGAGGACTAGATCAGCCTGTACGAACACGTCAGCTGCAATAACCGGTGGCACCCTACTATCATGCTCGCCAACGTAGCCTTTTACCTCGGTGGCACACCTCGAGTTTGGTATCGGACTCACGAAAATGAGCTCACCATTTGGGATTCGCTTAAGCAAAAGCTCCGGGACTTCTTCGGCAACCCCTACGGTTACCAACTTGCCGCGCAGAAGGCGCTTTCCGGTCGTGTGCAGACGTCAACGGAGCCCTACTTCACGTACATTCAGGACGTCTTGGCTCTGTGCCGCAAAGTTGACGCACACATGACTGAGTCCGACAAGGACTCCCACATCCTCAAAGGCATTGCCGATGACGCCTTCAACTTGCTCGTAATTAACAACGTGGCGACGGTCGTTGCAGTTATAAAAGAGTGCCGCCACCTGGAACTCGCTAAAAGCCGACGTATCGACCAACAGTTTGCCCGTCTGCCCAACACCCCAGCGACATCTTCCTGTGCTGACGCTCCTCATTCCAACAACACTGGCGATGTTACCAGGATTGTCCGGCGTGAGATCGAGGCCGCCTATCCGGCTGCCTTCGACTCCACGCCCTCCAATGCACCTGCAGTCACTGTTTCCCTGATCAAGGCAGTTGTCCGCCAGGAGTTCGCCAACATGGGTATTCGCCCCATCTGCTCGGTCCATCGCCCTGATACCCACCCGGCTTCTTCTATCCCGCCCAGTCCCACACCTTCTTACCCACCACGTTTCCGCAACCCCTCTCAATGGCGCACTGCAGACGACAAGCCAATTTGTTTTCACTGCCATCGAATTGGGCACATTTCTCGGCACTGTTGCAGTCGCTGGAGTTCCCCGAACCAGTCTACATATACTGCCTACTTCCTACTTCCTACTATACTGCCCAACATTCGCTACGCACCTCGAGCACCTCTCAGCAGTCCTGGACGTTTTTCGGCGAGCCGGTCTGCAACTCAACGCATCGAAGTGCCAATTCGGCCGTCGCCAGATTACCGTACTTGGACATCTCGGTGACGCGAACGGAGTGCAACGGGACTCAGGCAAGATCCATGCTGTTACGCACTTCCCTGTTCCAAAGTGTGTCACGGATGTGCGCAGCTTCATCGGCCTTTGCTCGCACTTCCGCCGTTTCGTGAAAAATTTCCCGGCCATAGCAAGACCGCTAACTGAGCTTTTGAAAAAGGACGCCCCTTTCCAGTGGGGCGATAGAGAGGCTTCTGCATTCTCACTTCTAATCGACCTTCTCTCAACGCCTCGCGGTCTGGCCCATTTCTATCCTTCTGCGCCTACCGAAGTCCGTACGGACGCCAGCGGTCACGGAATTGGCGCAGTACTGGCACAACGCCAGCGTGGCCCCGACCGTGTTATCGCTTACGCCAGCAGGCTCCTCTCGCCCGCGGAGCGCAACTATTCCATCACTGAGCGTGTGTATGGCCCTAGTTGGGGTGGTTGCGAAGTTCCGCCCATACTTATATGGCCGACCCTTTTCCGTTGTCACAGACCATCACGCGCTTTGCTGGTTATGCTCATTCAAAAACCCTACAAGAAGACTTGGTCGCTGGGCCTTACGCCTCCAAGAATATTCGTTCTCTGTCGCCTAAAAATCTGGCCGACTACACAAGGACGCTGTCTCGCTACCCGGTAGACGAGCCTGACGACGCCGACAGTATTACCGCCGACGGCATTTTCTCTTTGTGTGCCTTCGCTAACATCGCTGATGAGCAGTACCGAGACCTATCGCTGCGAGTACGCATCGAGCGTCTGCACTCTACACCTACCGACGCATCCGTTCGCCGATATGTCCTCCAGGGTGGCATTCTGTACCGAAGGAACTTCCTCCCTGATGGCCCTGATCTTCTTCTTGTCGTGCCAAAGCACCTACGACAAACTGTGCTCTTTGAGATGCATGACGCACCCACTGCAGGACATCATGGGGTAACCCGCACGTACGATCGCGTCCGCCGCCGCTTCTATTGGCCTGGTCTCGCTCGCTCCCTCCGACGCTATGTTGCTGCCTGTGATCCCTGCCAGCGTCGGAAAACACCTCAGGTGCTACCTGCCGGTCATCTCCAGCCGATCACCGTCCCTGTGGAACTATTCTTACGTGTTGGATTAGACCTCCTCGGTCCCTTTCCCACGTTATCCTCTGGGAACAAATGGACAGCCGCCGCAACTGATTACGCCACCCGATACGCTATCACGCTGGCTCTCCCTACCAGTTGCGCCACTGACGTCGCGGACTTTCTCTTGCGTGACATTATATTAGTGCATGGCGCCCCGCGACAGCCGCTTACTGACCGTGGTCGTAACTTCCTCTCGAAAGTTATCGCCGACATTGTGCGTTCCTGCTCTATTCAACACAAGCTGACTACCTCATACCATCCTCAAAACAATGGCCCGACAGAGCGGTTAAACCGTACTCTTACCGACATGCTGTCCAAGTACGTTTCGAAGGAATTTCTTCCCGGCACGACACCACCGCATTTTCTCCATTTTATCTACTCTACGGTCGTGAACCAACCTTGCCCCTTGACACGGTACTTCCTCCTGCTGCGACCTCAGCAACAGAGTATGCGCGCGACGCCATCGCCTTCGCCGACCATGCACTCCAGCTTGCCCGTGCTCGACTGACGGACTCGCAAACCACGCAGCAGCGTCAGTACAACGCCCACCACCGTGGCGTACAGTTTTCGCCTGGTGCACTCGTGCTCCTGTGGTCGCCCTCTCATCACGTCAGACTTTCAGAAAAGCTCATTTCGCGATACACAGGGCCCTAGTGCGTGCTGCGCCAGGTGACGCCTCTGACGTACGAAATTGCTCCTGTGAGCTCAACCTCGTCATCTACTCTGGCATCTAGTGATGTCGTGCACGTCAGTAGGCTCAAGACCTACTACACTGCTTCAGAGTCCGGCCTTTAGTCGCTCCGGGACGGCGCTTTTGCCGCCGGGGGTAGTGCTACGGGGTAGTATTTCCAATTGCGAAGAGCCGAGCAGTAAGAAGACGACGACGACGATTGGAAGCTAGCGCGGGCTGTTGCCTCTTGGCCAACTGCGACGTATTGCCTTGTAAATATACTTGCAAATAGTTTTTCGTCGGTGTCTTCCTAAGTAACAATATCAAGGTGGACGTGCTGAAACTGACCAGAGGTCTGGGGTAATGCGACGAGTGGTGAAGGGATATGCCTGGCGTCTTTAGCGTGCTGGCATTGAATGCAGGGGCACGCCCAGGTGTGGCGATCCCGCTGCATGGAGAGCCAGACATAGCGGTCGTACACGAGGCGTGCAGAGGCGCGTATGCCGGGATGACTGAGGTTATGTAGCTGGTTGAAGCGGCCACGGTGATGGGAGAGGGGCACGTAAGGCCTGCTTCGTGCTGTTAATATGTCGCAGTAGATAGTCGTTGTCGATTCAGGTATGGGGACTTGCTGCAGCTGTAGTGAGGACCCACCCTTAAGAACCTCCTGCAGTTCGGCGTGCGTAGTCTGAGCATCGGCGTGGACATCAGCTGTTTTTTTCGAAGGGCTAATAGCTGCCACACGTGCGTCGGCGACCACGTTGTCCTTCCCGCTGACATGTTGAATTTCGATGGTAAACCGGGCAATGAGCGAGAGCTTGTTCTGCTCGACCGGCGGGAGTTTGCCGCAGCGTTAAAACATGGCCTAGGTTAGAGGTTTATGGTCGGGGTAGATAGTGCAGTGCTGCGCTTCGAGAATGTGGCTAAAGTGCTGAACTGCTTCGTATATCGCCAGAAGTTCTCTGTAGTAAGCTGACGAACTCGACGGGGCGGGAGTCGTGGTTTCGGTGGTGGGACTGGCCGCAGAAGGGGTCATTTTTCGAGCTGAGCATTTCTTGGGGATGAACGCCAAGGGATGCCAGGTGTTGCCTACGTGCTGCATAAGGGCAGCGGTGACGGCGATGCTAGAGGCGTCCGTGAAGAGCCATAAGGAGCGTCTGGCAGAGGATGGGAGAGAAGTGTGGCAGTGCAGAGAGCAGCTTTGCATTTTTCGAAAAGTTGCGTTAAAGCCGGTGTCCACGTGACGGGTTGGTTTCCTCGTAAACCAACCAAGGCATCATGGAGGGGAGCCTGGTAGTCGGCTGCGTGTGGCAAGAAACGCCTGTAAAAGTTCAGCATGCCGAGGAAGCGGCGAAGGTCTTTAGCGGTGGTTGGTTGAGTGTAATTTTGCATGTCTGAGATGCGTTGAGGTAAGGGTCGAGTTCTCTCTGATGAAACTTCATGACCGAGGAATTTGACGACTGAAGCGCCGAGCGTTCTCATTGGGACATTGACGAGTAGGCCGTGGTCATCGAGGCGTTGGGAAAGCAGACGAAGGCGCCTGTGGTGTTCGTCGGTGTTTCGGGAAAATACCAATATGTCGTCAAGTTAGACGAAGCAGAATTCGAGGCCGTGGACGACTTCGTCGATGAAGTGTTGAAAGGGTCGTTCAGCGTTCTTCAGGCCAAATCTCATGAAGGGAAACTCGAACAAGCCGAAAGGAGTAATGATTGCAGTTTTCGGGACGTCGTCCGGATTGACGAGTATCTGCATGTAGGCCTTGACCAAGTCTATCACGGAGAAAACGTGGCAGCCAGAAATGCAATAGGCGAAATCCTGTATATGGTAGGCGGGGTACCTGTCCGGAATGGTGCGGGCGTTGAGGGCACGGTAGTTCCCACAGGGCCGCCAGCCTTCGGTCTTCTTCGGGACGAGGTGAAGTGGCGACGCCCATGGGCCGTCGGAGGGACGGGCAATTCTCTCGCGGAGCATGACTTCGAACTCTGGTTTGGCTATGCGTATGCGTTCCGGGGCAAAGCGACGGGCGCGATAGGAAACCGGGGGGACCTGGGGTAATCCGGATGTACTGCACAGTGGTGTGCTGTACATCACGTGGACACCCGCTGGGGCGCGTCAAACTGGCAAATTCGGCGAGGATGGCACGGTACACTGAATTATGTTCGACACTGAGTACTTTGATGCTTGGCTGGTGGGTAGCCGTTTGCTATCCTGGCACAGAATGTCCCGTTCTCGCGTTGATGAGATGGTCGTGGCGGCAGTCCGGAAGGTCGTTATAGTGCGCTAAAGAGTCTGAGCCGATTATTGGCTCGGTGACGTCGGCGATGACAAAATTACAATGAAGATCACGGCGTAGGTTTTTAAGCTGGATGTGCAGGCGGAGCGAGCTGTAACTTTTGATTGTGGACCGGTTTGCAGCGCTGAGTTCGAAAGACATAGAAGGACGGGGACCTTGAAGATGGGCTCGCGGGTAGCAGCAAATGTCGGAACCGCTGTGGACAAGGAGCCGCTGCTTTGTAATTTCGTCGGTGACGAAGAGTCGACGGCCTCCAGGTTGGCAGCGCGCAGTCATGGCTACGAGCTGCCGTTGGCGTTTCCCTGATTTCTAGCGAAGCAGGGTGGTCGACAATGTCGTGCTCTGTCCCCGAAGCGTCGATGGTTGTAGCACCGGTCGTCGTCACCAGGCTGCTGCGACGGGGCAGTGTTCTGGCCACGGCTTTGTGAGTGGCGCGTCAGCAAGTGTTGATCACTGGCGTCGTCGAATGGAGCTGAGCTGTCGGTTGATATCGTCGATACGGCGCGCAAGCTCTCTGGTGTTCAGCGGTGCCGCGACAGCCTGAACCGTGGGCGACAACGGCGGCAAAGGGACCTCGATGACGCCATCAGCGATCCCGGCAAGTTGGTCGAGATGTAGCATAAGCTGAGCCTGCAGAATTTCCTGGACGTGTGGCGGAAGTCGTTGAAGCCAAAGTGTTCGCAGTAAGGAATCCTGGACTTCCATGTTGCCCGCGAGAGCACGCACGTGGCGGAGGAGCTGCGAAGGCTTGCGCTCGGCAAGTTCTGCGGACTGAAGTTGTCGCACCTTCTGGTCTACCGAGAGTGACAGGCGGCGAATGAGTTGTCTTGAGGTGTTCGTAAAGGTTGGCCGTTAGTGCGTTGGCAGGGATATCCCGGATCTCGTTGGCGTAGCGGGCATCGAGGTGGGCGATGACATAATCGTACGGGTACGGTCTTGCGTGATGTGCACGAGGCAGAACTGGGCCTCGACTTTGGCGAACCTCGGACGAGTCGGCCCAGAACTGCGGAAGCTTGACAGCTACACGCCAGACGCCATGCGGGGCAGCATGCGGGATGCCATCTGCCAGGGTTGTGACATCATCGGTGGAGCCGGCAGGATGTGGCTGCACAGAACCATTCAGTTGGTCGTGCCGTTCCTGAAGCTGTAGCTCTTGCTTCTGAATCACCTCTTGCTGCGTGTGAAGGTGTCTGTTGAGAAGTTCCAGCTGTCGTCGAATGGCGTCTTGTTCGTTCATGGTGATGCGTTCTCGTTCGTTGTCTGGGTCACATGATTAGGCATGTCGTGTCTGCCGAAGGACGAATCGCAACATAAAAGCGTAACGACTCCTTATTCGACTAACGATGGCAGTGTACGGGCATACCAATGCTACGTTCGTCTCAGTAGCGGAAGGTAGAAAGCAGTCCTTCTGAGCCGGGCAACCTGTTTTTGTAGCCACCGTCTGTGACGCATACCTCGGGTTACGCGGCGGTAGCGCAATGTCTTATCGGCCACGCACTCCAGCGTGCAGCTGTGTTATGCTGGGCCGGATGATAAGAAGGCGGAGTGGGCGCAGAAATATGCGCGGAGTGTGTCGCCACACAGTTAGAGAATACCTTAGCAACTTGCTATTCGCTGATGATATTGCCTTGCTTAGTAACTCAGGGGACCAATTCCAATGCGTGCTCACTGGGCTGGAGAAGCAAAGTAGCAGGGTGGGTCTAAAAATTAACCTACAGAAAACTAAATTAATGTTTAGCTATCTAGGAAGAGAACAGCACTTTATGATAGGTAGTGAGGTAGGCATTACGGAATGCGGGTGCAGACGCGCCGTATGTAAAAATACTGAAAGATATCTATAGCGGCTCCCCAACCACCTTAGTCCCCCATAAAGAAAGCAACAAAGTCGCAATAAAGAAAGGCGTCAGGCAGGGAGATGCGATCTCTCGAATGCTATTCACAGCGTGTTTACAGGACCTATTCAGATACCTGGATTGGGAAGAATTGGGGATACGAGTTAATGAAAAACACCTTAGTAGCTTGAGATTCGCTGATGATATTGCCTTGCTTAGTAACTCAGGGGACCAACTGCAGTGCATGCTCACTGACCTGGAGAGTGAAAGCAGAAGTGCGGGTCTAAAAATTAGTCTGCAAGAAACTAAAGTAATGTTTAACAGCGTCGGAAAAGGAAAACAATTTACGATAGGTATCGAGGCACTGGAAGTGGTAAGGGAATACATCTACTTAGGACTGGCAGTAACCGCGGATCCGTATAATGAGACTGAAATAATCAGAAGAATAAGAGTAGGCGGGGGTGCATTTGGCAGGCATTCTGAGATCATGAACAGCAGGTTGCCATTATCCTTCAAGAGAAAAGTGCATAACAGCTTTGTCTTACCAGTGTGCACGTACGGCGCAGAAACCTGGAGGCTTACGAACAGGGTTCTACCTAAATTGAGGACGACGCAACGAGCTATGGAAAGAAGAATGATGGTTGTAACGTAAAGGTATGAGAAAAGAGCAGATTGGGTGAGGGAACAAACGCGAGTTCATGGCACCTTATTGGAAATCAAAAAAAAGATATGGGCATGGGCAGGGCATGTAATGAGGAGGGAAGATAACCGGTGGACATTAAGGGTTACGGACTGGCGTAGCAGGGGATGGCAGAAAGTTAGGTTGGCGCATGAGATTAACAATTTTGCAGGGACAACAAGGCCACAATTACTGAATGACTGGGGTAGTTGGATAAGTATGTTGGAGACCTTTGCCCTGCAGTGGACGTAACCAGGCTGCTGCTGCTGCTGATGATGGTGATGAGATACGTGTAAGCCGTTAACCTAGTTCTAGGAAGTGCATGTTTTAGCTTATGTCTGAGAAAGCAAAGTTTCCTGAATGAAGAGTTACATATGATAGAGATGTGAGTACTCCAGCTGAGGTTGTTGGCTATTGTGATTCCCAAGTATTTGTACTCGGTGACTTCCGCAAGCAGTTCCGTACCAATTTGTAGAAACGACAGTTTTTTTTAATTTTCTTTTTGGTCGTTGACATGTATGCTGTTTTACTGGTATTTAATTCCATGCTCCATTGACGACCACACGACAGAATGCTTTAGAGATTAGAGTTTAGTACTAATTGATCTTCCCCGCAGTTAACTTCATTATACAGTTCACAATCGTCTGCATATAATCTAATTTCAACCGGAGATGCAATTTCATTTGTAATGTCATTAATGTATATCAAGAATAGTAAAGGGGCTAGTACGCTGCTATGGGGCACTCCCGTTAACACTGGAAGTTTTTTGGATGATTGATCAATAATTGAAAGAAACTGCATGCGGTTAGTCAGCTAAGCAGCCACCCAATTCACTAAGTAGGTTGGAAGGTGAATCGATTCTAGTTTAATAATAAGTTTGCTTTGTGATACGAGATTGAACGCCTTTCTAAAATCTAAAAATATTTCATCAATTCGACCGGTTTTTTTTCTCATATATAAACGATATTGTCACTAACTTCTCTGTTAAAATCAGGCTTTACGCTTACGACTGCGTTCTGTACGATGAAATAACAACGGAAGACCAACTTATGTTAAACAGGAACTTTATTAAGGTAGTTGAGTGGTGTAGACAATGGCAACTGTGCATTAATTTCTAAAAGACAGTATATATGCGGATAACTTTAAAGAAGAAGCCACTGGTATATCGCAATGGCACAGAAAAGGCCTTTTTGTCAGAGGTAGCGCAATATAAGTACCTTGGCTTGTGCATAACTAAGGATATTTCCTGGTCAAAGCACCTTGACACAGTAATAGCAAACTGTCACCGCAAGTAATTTTTTCTAAGACGCGTATTAAAATCTTCCACACCAACAGGACGTCTATTGGCATACAAAACACTAGTCCGCCCCGTTTTAGAATATGCTATAGTTTTATTAGACCCGTTCACTAAAAGCGATATTGCAAAGCTAGAAAGCTTACAGAAAAAAGCAGCTCGATTCATCTGCAATACATGTGGGCGTAGTTCTATTACTAACCTTTTATCTCGGAGCGGCTTGCCTTCTATGAGTGACAGAAATCGTGCATGTCGTCTAAAATTCTTTTTCCATCTAATAAATGGTCACTACAACATCGACATGTCTCACATTATCATTTATGCAACAGGTTACTCTACCAGACAGCGAAACTCACTAGCTGTAACTCCATTTAGAACACGTGTCAACTGCTTCAAATATTCCTTTTTTCCGAGAACTGTAGTAGATTGGAATAGGCTGGCCGATAAATCTGTAAAAAAGGACTCATTACGGCTTTTCCAAACATGTCTTTAACTTTTTTTTGCACTTGCTGAGATTGTTAGTGATAGCACTGTTTGACTGTATGATTGGGAAAGATCGCTGAAGTAACGTTGAAGTGCTTGTTCTTGCACCAGTTTTTTGCGCCTGTTTTTCGCGCTTGTGTGAAGCGCTTGTGTGAAGCGCTTGCGTGAACAATTGTTTGAGCGCAATTGCCCATCTTTGCATTTATTTTGTATTGTGAACGTACTCGTGTACCACGCTGCTAAGATCTTGTTTAAGATCGCAGTATCTATAAATAAAAAAATGAACCCTAGAAAAATTTTGGACAACTGTTGTTGATGGTGTCACTGTACAATAACCCTTGCGAAAACCATGTTGGCTAGAAGAAAGTATGCTGTTATCCCCTACAAACTTATTAATTTCCTTAGCTATATGTTCCAGTAGTTTGCAACATTCTTCTTCTTTTTTATTAATGCTATTAACCCTCGCTTCAGGGTTGTTACAGGGAGGGAAAATAGTAGAACACAAGCAAATTTGACATTTCATAGCATCAGGTTGGGTGCTCACGATACAAAATATCAATCAGGCATTCAAATTTGTGCACATCCGTCTGATCTACAACATCAGGTAAGGCATTTCACATTTCAATTACATCCGGGAAAAAAGAATAACGAAAAACATCAACACGTGTGTTATAAGGCTTGACGGCTCTGCTGTGGTTTATTCTCTCGTTACGATTTGCAGGGAACTGGGCATATTTTTCATATTTTATCTTCCAACCCTTTGAAGTATCTGAAAAAAATATTAAGTCTGGCTTTTTTCCTTCGGGTTTCCAGCAACTCAAGCCCACACGAACGCAGAGTTGTTGTTACCGAGTCCGTCATTCGGTACCTTGAAGCAATAAAACGAGCAGCCTTTCTCTGAATTCTTTCTAGTTTGTCTATTAAAATGTTTGGTGAGGGCTCCAGACAACGCAAGCGTATTCTAAAGATGGACGTATGAAAGTGTTATAAGCAATTAATTTGGCATCCTACGTTGCATGTTCCAGCTTTTTCTGCAGTGAATACACTTTTGTGAAGCCATCGAGCACAGGTTATCGATATCTTTACGCCAGTCTAAATTATGTGAAATTGTGACCCCTAAATACTTGAATGTATCTATATTTCTTAGCCTGTTGCTCACAATATTGTAAAAGAATGGTGCCCCACTTTTTTGTTAGTAACATGTTTAAAAGTCGACTTGTAATTGATTTCCATGTCCCATTTTTCACGCCAAAGGTGAAGGGAATGAAGAACCTGGTTAATTCTGATTTGCTCGTCAATGTGTGTTACCGTAGAATAAGAAACAGCCGTCAGCAAAAAAGCTTCAATTTCACAGGGAACTCGACAATCTCTGTAATGTTATTAACATAAACCAAGAACAGCTACGAGGTGAAAAGAGACCCCTGGGGAACACCAGAAAGCACTTCTAACGCAGGAGACAAGCACTCGTCCACAGGCACAACCTGCCTGCGATTGTGTAGGTAGGCTTCAATCCATTTAGAATAGTGTCATTTATTCCTGCTTTCTGCAACTTGAAAAGTAATTTGTTGTGTGAAACTATGTCGAAGGCTTTCAAAAACTCTACGCAGATGACGTCAATTTGTTCTTGGGCGTCTATAGCTCAAGTAAAATCATGCATAGTTTCAATGAGCTGGGTTTCTGTAGAGAGTCCCTTTCGGAAACCATGTTGGTGCTGTTAAAAAAAGTCGTTATTTTCAAGAAAAACGAGAACATGCTTACTTATAATATGCTCTTAGACTACAATTGACGGTAGTGAGGGAAACTGGGCAATATATAGTTATTTATTAGCAATCCGTTACCGCTTTTAAGAACAGGAGAATTTCCTAAAAGTGAAGATTACCAAGATGAAAGCAATATTATTCCGTACTAAAAACAGAACGGTGCGTGCAGATCTCGACCTTTGGTTAGCAAACAAAAACATTGAGGTCGTGCCAGTTGTGAAATGTCTTGGTGTTGCTTTGACCAAGTCTCTTAATTGGGATAAACATAGTGAGAATATCTGCGCTAAAATAAACAGGATTAATGGCATCCTATGTCGCCAGATGCACAAGCTTTCCCCTCAAGTGAAAATATTAATTTACAATGCATTTATATTGCTACATATAATTTATTGTCTCATGGTCTGGGGGACAACCAAGCAGAACCAAATGAAAATTCTAATTGCTCAAAAACGAGCAATTAGAGTATTAGCGAATGTACCCTGGTGTACCCATACGGGTCCCTACTTTGCAAGGTTTAATATCATGACAATATCAGAGTTATTCCCTTTCAAGCTGATCTCTATGTATAAAAACGCTGTTTCCACTAAGAATGAGTTCCTTTTATCAAGTCTGAACCTGACTTGTTCGATTCTATCCTACAATACACAGAACAAAATGTCATGGAGTGTACCGTTCTGCCGCACAACATATTGTAAGCAGTCACTGACATGTAATTTATCACATTATCTCAATATTCTGCAAAAGAACCTCGTACTTGAAGAGACTTCATGGCATAAATTAGCCAAACTTATTCCCATGTTTGAATGCACATAGTTTGGGACTAGAGCATATATATAGCTTCGTGTACCTTCATTTTACTTGCATTGTATCTCGGGTGATTGTAAATGAGTTTCCTGTGCATAGAATATGTGGAGTAGTTTTTGTCAAATAAAGTCCATGTGATAGTAGAGGTGTACATTCACGCAAATGTCAGATGTAGATATTTTTGTGGCTGTATTTCTTTTGTGCTTGTGAGTGCGCTCTTCCACTGCTGTTGGGATGAGCTGCTGGGCTATGCACCCCGGCAGAGGGCGCAGGGTGGCTCTCATGCTGCAACAACGCAGCTTTTTGCCTTGCGTCCTCTCTCCTGTGTTGGTGGTGTAACCTTGAGAGAGTTAATAAAATATATTGTATTGTATTGTATTGTATTGAGTTATGACTGCGCAACGCCAGTCTTGTGGCAACGAGTGAGTTTGCAATGACCTAATAAAGATTTTATTTAAGAAAAATGACACCCACTCCATGTATCGCCTAATAAATTGGGCTGGTATTCCATCCGGCCCGCTAGCCTTCTTAGAATCTAAAAGTAGCAGTTGGTTAAACACACCTGCTTGAGTGATGACAAGATTTTCCATCCCACATGAAAAGGAAGATGGCAGGCAGGTGTCTGCGCAATCGCTGCTAGGCGCTGAAAAAACTGATTGAAAGAAATGATGAAAATGAGTCGCAATATTTGCTTTTTGCGTTACTATTACATTGTTGACTTGGACTTTGTTTATTTGTTCTTTTTTGTCATTCAGACAAAGTAAGAATTTTGAGGTGATGTTTTCATAAAGATATTTAATGTTTGGTTAAAGAACTGCTCTTTTGATTTCTTCAGAGCCGTTTTCAAGGCCCTTCGCAATATCCTCACCTCGGCGGATATACCTTGCTTTTTGCGTAAGTGCTTTATTTTACGCTTAATATGGATGATATGTCGATTAATCCAAGGGTTCCGTCATTTTATATTTTTTAGTCGAATTGGGATGAAACTATCAACGCAATGTGTTATGATTTTTTTGAGGCGCTGCCATAGTTCATCAACCGATTCACAATCGCAGACAAGTTCAAATTGGTTAAATGACAATTCTAAAAAATCGAGAATAGATGTGTCGTCTGCCCGACTATACTCCTTAACTTTCACAGGTATAAATGGCTGGGAACGAGTGCTTGCGCTCGACACTATGTGTACAAGAACCATCTTATGATCTGACGGACGATCTTCCACAGACACTGTATAGTTGCCTATTTTATTCGAAAAAAACACCAAGTCCAACAATGACCGAAATTCAGGCGTTACCCTCGTGTTTTCTTTCACGATTTGCTTTATATTGTGCGAGATCATTATTTGAAGCAGCTTTTCGCTACTAGAAATTTCTACGTGCCCGGGTAGTAAACTGTCTCAGCTAATGTTAGGTAGATTAAGGTCTCCGGTCACTATTAGTCTGGTATTACGGTCCGAATGATTGCACAAGAAATCATTCAGCTTATCTAAAAACTCGGGTGCAGTGGCAGGTGACCTATATATTGCGCCAACAAAATATACAGTATTTCAAGTAGTAGCTTAGCGGGAATAAAACCGCGGACACAAGGAAGACAGACAAGGACAAGCGCTACTCACAACTGTTTGTGAGTAGCGACTCATGAATCAGTTCATAATTGACAGCTGCCCTCAAGTTCGCCTCGAAGTCACCGCTTTCCTCCGAGATTCCAAAAAGCAACAAGTTGTTACGCTAGCTGCGGTTTTGATACTCAAATCAATTGTTCAGCCTGGTGCTGAACTATAGCCTCAAGATGCCCAATTCTCTTGTTCGTTTTCTGAATCACAACAAGAAATTCAGTCAGTCGATCTGTTTTTGCGTTTAACTGCACGACGTTCTCGCTTATAATTGTTTGCAGCAGTTCGGTCGATTTAGGCCCAGGATTTTCTTCTGTGTCTCCTGACAATAATAGCAACATCATGGACCAACAGTCAATAAGAATGCAACAAAACTTCCGAGGGCACGGCAGGATAACCAAAAATTTGTTGTCACTTCGGTAGGAACAATCAGTGCACTGAGGACCAACCTGCACAAACAGCAGAAGCGGGTGAGCCATGATGTCCGCAAGCCAGGGGCCGTGACCTCTGATCCGGTCGTAGTCGCGTCGCTCCTTTAGTAGGTATGTTGCTGATGACGTCACACCTTGCAGCTCGTATCCCACGAATGAAAAGTTCGTTGCACGTGGTCAGAGTGAAACACCAAAAATGGCATCATTCCAGCGCTAGTCTTCGTTATCCTGGCTGGCATTTCATGCAGGATCCACGGCAGTACCTGCACAAACAGCAGAAGCGGGTGAACATGATGAAGTTAGTGAAATGGGACGATAACGTGTAACTAGTGTGGCGTCGCCTTTCTTCAGTACAGGTACAACACGTGCCAAGAGCCAATCTCAACGCAGGGTAGCTGAATACAAGGACACTTGAAAATAATGACTATAAAAGGTGCTAATGCTTCGGCATGCTTCCTCAAAAAACGTTGGTTATGTCATCTGGACCTGGAGAGGATTTAGTTTTAAGGTTCAGTAGCATCGAAACAACACCTGGTAATGACACAATATGTACAGTTATGAAGTGTAGTAGTATCAGAGCTAGAAAATACACTGTGGAAGTATTCACTAAAATATTGCGAAATATTGTGATTTTCATTGATGATAATCCCACGGGTACAATATGGCTAATTTCCTTATTCTTTTTTCTTAGAAAGGCCCAAGTTTTTTTCTGTGCGAAGCGAATAAATTTAGCAGTGTATGCTGGAAGTAGGACGCTTAGCATGCCCCAACTTTTGGTTTAAGTTATTTTTGATTTCTTGGATTGCGTCACGTGAACCACACAGCCGTTTTAAGCGCTTAGCTCTTCTTTTAAGGTGTAAGACTTCTCTTGTAATCCAGGGAGTAACTTTAGATGTTCGCTTAGTTCTGCTCGGAATAAAATGGTTGAGGCAGGGATTAACAATTTGTTTAAAAGTCTCCCAAAGTACAGTATTATCATGCCCGTGGAAATTGCCAAGGCATATTTCAAGGTAATCTAGAACGCTTCCATCATTGGCTCGAGATAAGTCTTTAATAGTAATTGTCTTGTTTTTACTGACTTGACACGAGTTCAACGAGCATGTGAAATACACGATTTCATGGTCAGAAATACCAGGTTCAACAGGGACAGAAAAATTTTCAATGAATCGACTTACAAAAACAAGATCAAGGACCGTCGCCGACTGCCGTGAACGCGTGTCGGATGTTTGACAACCTGTTGAAAGGTGGGAAAGCATAATATTGCGTAGGTAGTTCACGTGCAATTTAAACTCGTTGAAGGAAGATACATTCTCCCAATCAATGTGTGGGAGATTAAAATACCCTATCAGGAGCACATGATCCCTTGTAAACGACGCAATATGTTTACGAAGATCACCGAGGAATTGCGCAGGTGAGTCAGAGGCTCGATAAACGGCAAACATTAAGAATGTTTTACCGCAGCAAGAAAATTTAAATGTAACAGCTTCTAGGTTACTGGCGTGAAGTAAAGGAAGAGAAGTTACATTTTTGTTTACCAGAATTGCTAGTCCGCCACCCCTCGATGACCTATCATGACGATAAGCCTGATAAGACGGGGGAAAAAGAACTGTGTCACCAATGCGTAATGCAGCCACGTTTCGGTTAGCAGAACTACATGAGGATTGTAAATCAAGATAACCGATTCAATTTTTTCAGTTTTGTTAACAATGCTGCGAGCGTTAATGTTTGAAACCCGTAATTTTTTTACTGCAACCGTAGTGTGTCAGCCATTCTCTGGAGTAGCTTGATTACCATGAATTTGTCATCAGAACTTATCATCCACTCGCAGTCTCTCATTAATTAAGCTGACTTTCTTGCCCTGTTCCTTCTCAGCTTTTGCGCTGTTCCAAAGAAGTGTTCGCTTACTCAGAGTACTTCGCGAATAGTCATTCTGGATAGATATTCTGGTGCCTTTTAATTTGTTAGCATTTTTCAACACAAGCTGCTTTTCATTAAAATCTTCGAAATAAATTATTACCGTCTTTGTTTCCCTTGCCTTCCGAGACGATGGATTCCACCAACGGCTTTACATTGAATGTGAAGCTTTGCAGCAAAAATTTCGTCAAGAACTTGCATTTTAGGACCGATTCTGTTTCATGTGGACCTTCAGGAATACCGAAGTCTACCATGTTTGAGCGCCCACTCCAATCTTCTAGGTCAGTTAATTTCGCTTCCGAATGTTTAACTGTTTGTTCAAGGTCGTCGACACGCGAAACTATCTTTTCCAACTCAGCAAACCAGGTTCAAAGATCAGCCACGAGTTTTGCCATGCTAGTCTGTTGTTTCCTAAGTGCTGTTACATCCGTTACCACTTTATTTTGACCTGCAAATTGTTCCTTGAGCATGGATTCAATGGAAGTGTTACTGCCGCCAGAGGGGCCGCGATTTAACTCAATATCTCCGCACACTATGAGCAAGCACACACAACGCACATTTTTGCCAATAGAGATGCACTGTTGGGGTCACGGCAGGACCACAAGACCAGGATAATCACTCTTAATTGTGCTATAGTAATCACTAACCTGCATGAAGCAGAAGAATGGCTTATAAATCCACATGCTTGTTGATGGTCCGCCCTGCCCACTGAAACTGCGCAGCTGGGATCAATGCTTTCTAAGGCAGCGCGCCGACGTCGCGTGACGGCCAGGTGACTGCTGTGTCAGAGTATCTTGAGACTGCGAATGGGCGTTATCACGAAGGCTGTTATGCGGCACTAGGGGCATCGGTGAAGCAGTTGTGATCCGGGGGCATACTTGACGGTTCGACAAATACGGCGTGTGCAGTCCTGCGCTGGCTGCATGTTGTTGCAGAATTGATGCGGCCAGACCAATATTGTGCACCTGCATGAAGCGGAGGATTGGCTTCTAAATCCACATGCTTGTTGATGGTCCGCCGTGCCCACTTAACGCGTGCTGTATTCTGTATATGCTGTATTGTGAAAGTAACATGGTGTTGGATGTCATTTTCATGGCGTTTTCGATGTACAGCTTGCATACTGCAGCCCTGAAAACTTAGCTCACCTCATTAAGGTAACAATGTCACCGGTCGCTGCTCGGGTCATGTTCGGAACACGAGCAGTGGCGCAGCTACGCGTCCGCGAGAGTAGAACGAGATGGCCGACCCAGATTGCAGGCGCGCCAGCGCTTTCCTCTCGAAGCGGATTCTCCGGTCGAATGCTTTTCCTCAGTCGCCGTAACGCCCTGTGCAGTTCTTACCGAGCCCCTTCTGTCGTTTGAATTTCTATCTTTTTGTGCACCGCTTCCTCGGCCCCCTTTTTGCCTTTCCCGGTGCATGTTCTTTGTTGCCTTGCTTTCAGGGCATTCTTGCTGCCATAGACGAAAACGAGAGGCACGTCCCCGTCCTTTATGCGGGTCAGAGGCACGTCCGATACACTCCCTCTTGCGATGCATGTGATGCAAGACCATCTTCAAAAGAGCGGGTACATTCTAGAGCCGTGCATCATGGGGCTTAAACAGTGCTGCAGTTTCACAAGTTTAGGCTCAGCGAATTGTGTGCACGGATGAAACAAGGCGCAAATTGGCTATGTACAAGTGACCCACTGGAGCAAAGCAACCCAAAAATACTACAGACAAATTTTCTGATGAGCAATAAAACTCCTGTGCTGTTGCATAAGAGGCGAGACATTGCTTATTTCTCATTTTCAAAGTAAAAGCGCGAAAGTAAAACTCGGACGCGAAAGACGAACAGAAAGAAAACACAGGGATAGTTTACGCTGCAGGCAATAGACACTTTTATTCGATTTAATAACAATGTACATCTAACAAATGATAAGAACAAAATATTAAATTGGTGTGTCGTCTTCTTTCACGTCCGTGTCGTTTTTTATGTCACGCAATATCATTTGAGCAATGGATTACCAACTTGCCCGGAATGCTGCTCTCATTAAAAATGAAAAATCAGAAAAAAATATGAAAGAAATTATTCTAAGGCCACAAAGAAAGTAAGAGACGCAGGGCATGCTAATACCATTGGCTTCCACGTTCTTCATTAAAAATAAGAATTCTCACGGTGAAAGCGCAATTGAAGGCACGATAACGTATTTGGTGTTGCAATGTGTCATGTACGATGCTTCGCTGGTATTCCTTCTTTAGTAAGTACTCCTGCCTCCAATCAAGCACCACTGCAAGTTGGTGAACTTTCCACAGTGAGCGGGAGGATGGCTTTTCATGCTTTAGCCCCCTCGTTTGCCCGAATTAACTCTTTTTTCAACCCGCCGTGGTTGCTTGGTGGATATGGTGTTGGCCGGCTAAGCGTGAGGTTGCGGGATCCAGTCCCGACCACGGCGGAATAATTTCGATGGGGCCGAAATGCAAATGCAAATGCTTGCTTAAGCAAAGCAAAGCAAAGCAAGCCTCGCAAGCAAGCACGAGCAAGCGAGCGAGCGAGGAAGCAAGCAAGCCTCGCAAGCAAGCAAGCAAGCAACCAAGCAAGCAAGCGAGCGAGCGAGCGAGCGAGCAAGCAAGCAAGCAAGCAAGCAAGCGAGCGAGCGAGCAAGCAAGCAAGCAAGCAAGCAAGCAAGCAAGCAAGCAAGCAAGCTACCAAGCAAGCAAGCGAGCGAGCGAGCGAGCGAGCGAGCAAGCAAGCAAGCAAGCAAGCAAGCAAGCAAGCAAGCGAGCGAGCAAGCAAGCAAGCAAGTGAGAGGCAGGCGAGCGATCAAAGCAAAGCAAAGCAAGCAGCAGCAGCAGCAGCCGGCGCCGCCGCCCTGCAGGACGAAGGCCTCGTCCTCCAGCAACCACTGTAGGTGCACCTTAAAGGACCGCAGGTGGTCCAAATTATTGCGAAGTCCCCCACTACGATGTACCTCACAATGAGATCGTGGTTTTGGCACGTAAGAACCAGGTCAGTCTTTTTTACCTCTTTTCTTTTTATAACGTAAGAATGTTTGTCTGAAAGGCTGAGATTGAAACGGTTGTCAATATTCGTAATGAAAATGACTAATATTTGTTTGATTTTTTCTATTACCGTGGCTACCATAGTTCACTCTGCTAGCGATTTCGTGAACAAGTGCTTAAAAATATTGACAGTCTTTGCTCTCGTCTGTCATTGCATACTTCCCAGTTTCATGTTATTTCTACCTCAGAAACATGGCTCCGTTCAAATGAATTGCCCCGTATACCCGGATATTCATTCTTTTCCACTCCTCGAAGTACGATAAGTAGGCGAGGTGGCATTGCATTATTTGTGAGGTCGTCTATCACGTGCTGTCATGAAGGAGTACTTTTACTCATACGCGAATGAATTTGATATGTTTGTTGTTAATTCGCAATGCTTTGTTGCAGTTGTAAATTGTCGTGCTCCTAACAAGAACAAGTCAACTTTTATGTAACATTTCTAACATTTATTAGTTTACTTAACCAATTTAAATCAACGAATAAACATACGTGCAGACTTCATTATTGATGCAATAAATGAACATGACAGATAATATTATAATATTGTTAGATCATATGGATTCCATAACGTCATTAAAATCCCAACATGTATATCTCGATTGACATCCACGCTGATTGATCATATATTGTTCAACATTAACTCCAATTCAAGCTGGTGCAATGTTTATGATTCGGCTATAATGTATCATTCTGCTGCCACCATCTTTTTCATTAATCCGCTCATTCTCAGGGCGATTATAATGTTTCTCAACGAGTTAACTATCCAGTAGTACGTGTGGGCCTCTCCTCTTTAAATATAGATCAGCATAAAAATGTAAATAAGCAATTTGACAGTTTCAGCAAAGCGTTGTGTGATGTGATGAATTAGTGCAATCGTCAAACACCTAAGAAAAAAGATATTAAAGCTTCTGTATTAATTAGATAATAATTATTCTTTATTAAAATATTAAATCATCAACGTAACGAAATATCTTGATAATGCTATCACCTAAGGCTTTCTCTAAGCAGTTGTCAACCTTACTCAGGTAAATGTTGCTAAGAATAGGGGCCACCTTTGAGCCAATACAAATGCCTGATTTCTGCAGAAAAATGCCATTTCTCCACCCAATCAGCGTCGACTTCAAGTACATTGGAAGAATTTCTAGAAAAGCTCCCGTGGAAACACCGCATCTGTCAATAAAAGTCGACTCTCGCACTTGTTCTTTAATGCACTCATTTACGGAATTTAGCAAGCCGTCATGCGGCAAAGAATAATACAGGTCTTCGATATCCAGCTTCGAAAGCTGTACAATCACCAGGATTTTCCTCTCTCAAATACTGAACTAGGGCCTGAGAATTACTTAGGCAAAAGGGGTCTTAAAAAATTAGTGAAGCTAGGCAGTTCTGTAGGTGATTCCTGGTGACCACCCAATCACCAGTACAATCACCAGAGCAATTGCAAACCTTTGTCTAACAAATGCGCTCAAAAAATCGTGCATTCACGCAATGGAACAAAGTTTTCGTCGGCAGGGTGACCGGCCTACAAGGGCTGGTTACCCGTCACACCTTCTTGTGTTCGTTGCACAAAAAATGAGCAAGAACGTAAAACTCGAGCGTGTCCATGGCGAGTCAGGTGGCGAGAAGCCAAAAATGAAAAAAAAAGCGAAGGACCGTGGCCCTGCCATACGTGCACAACTTATCTCGCCGCTTGAAAAAGATTGGGCACAAAGCTGGAGTTAATGTGGTGCTTACTGCCCCGAAAAAACTAAAAAGCCTCTGCCGACGCGTCAATGCTGAAGAGCCGATAAACCAGCAAGGGTGCGCGATGAATCACCAGAATCATTTTGTGGAGTGCTCAGAAGCCGTGGTGTATTCAATACCTTTGAAATGTGGAAAAAGGTATATAGGGGAAACTTCGAGATGCACAAAAGAAAGACTAAAGGAACACAAACTTAGCGTCGAACAGGCTAACAGGAATCTAGGCATCCATGTCAGGGATTGCCCCTCAAAAGGTTGCGCCACAGAATTCTGACGCTGTGAAGTGCTGAAAAAACACAATGACCAGCTGGTCCGGGATATTATTGCGGCAGCCGAGATTACCAGACTTCGTGACCAATGCGTTAGCACGCCGTCCTTGTTACTGACACAAAATAGAACTTGAGCTTTTGCATGTGCAACCACTATCTTGAGTGCAAAAAAGAAAAAAGTGCATGTTTCGCATGATGTGTGATCACGTGACTGCGACACGTGTGGGCAATGGTTATAAGAAGCCGTGTTTCTTTCAAAATACACGTTGTTGAAAGCAGCGCTTGTGGTGTCTCCTTGTCTCGTCTCGTGCCTACATTTTGCGCTGCTAACAGCAGCTAGGAGGGAGCTGCCCGTCGCGCGTGCCGTGGCTCCTGAGCAACACCCTCGAGAGGTGTTGGCCGGAGCCGCGCCGAACAGGTGTTTCTCGCCGTTCATATGACGACCTCCCCGCCTCGGACTCGTTCCGTGGCGGCTTCACTGGGCTATATAGCGGTGCGCTACGCGTTGGTTGATCATTCTCGCCATGGAACTTACCCACGAAGTGTCTATATCTGAATCTAGTTGCACTACTCCTTCGGAACAGTTAAATTCTAAGGCGAAAGCTAAGCAAGCTAGGGAGAATGAGAGAAAGATGTTGCAACGTGAACAGGAAACGTTGCTTTCGCAATTCAACCAGGTTTAACGAGAGATAAGCCATTGCCAATTTTTATTCGTAATGACACCAGGAAATTATGCCTGATGCCAGCAGCGCTCAGAAGTGAATTCGTTAGCGCACATAATGTTCTCGCTCAACTTCTCTGATGTACCGTACCACTGAGGTGTTTCGTGTATAATGTAATAGAATCCATTGCAGAGGCAGAAGTGCACGGCTTGGCACGTGCGTTTAAGCTCATGAACTTGACTTGCACCAAAAAACCTGTCCATGCTTTCACACTTGCTTCATAGGAAGCCTACTGCACTAACAATATGCCGGCTGTTTTTAACTGCACCAAATAAAAATACTAACCAAAATATAAGTCTTGGTGAGATCATTTTATCATTCGAGTGTTCATATTGGTAACCTTTAGATACGGATAAGTTGAGACATTGCGTGCGTAATTAACGAAGCTACGTTAATTATATTTACAAGTATTGATCCTAAATGACTAAAGAAAATGAGTAGTTCGGAGCCCGTCCTCGAGATTATCTTGCCGGGCTAAGACATTTTGATTAAACATGCTTCTGTAAGGGCTATGCGAACAAATATTTTCCAATTAAGCGGTCTCAGAAAACGTAACCGACGCAGAAAAAGAAAGTCTGTAAAGTCAACCTGACCGCACGTAGCCTTTTGTGATGTCATGAGAATGTGGCTCCGTAGGCGTGTTCCTGGTGGCCAGTCCGCATTCGATTTTGATTAAGAGGAAGCTTTAGCTGAGGCACAACTCTGACGCGGCCGATTCAAATACCTGCACAACGCAATAACTTTTTTCTGGGATAACCCCTGACCAATTTTAATCAAATTTGTTTCATTTGAGAGAGAAAGTTAAATTCTAGTGGCTGTTGGAAGCGGAATCTTGATTTAGGGCCTTAATTTTCAGATCACTGAAAGCGGACAAATTTTATATGTATTTTGATATTTTACGTGAATTTCTTGCGTTGTGTACAAGAGTTCCGCAAAGGCTGTATTTACATATTACTAGTTTTTTTTAGATTCATGTGTAATGTACCAATTTTGTCCGCTTTAGATGTACTGTTAGATGCAATTCACATATTTGTTACTCATTTTTCTTTGCTGAGTTACCGCGTTGTAAACTTGATAGTTTCGTTTTCTGAAAATTTTCCATTTTTGTCACTTTTTAATAAAAAATTGACGACCTAATTCGAAACCAACAGTCACTACATTTTAACTCGTTCTTTCAAATGCAACAAACCTCGCCAAATTTGATGCAGTGGTTGCCCAGAAAAACGAATTATCCTTTTACAAGAATTGAGATACCGGCACCCGAGCAAAAGCTTCCGCTTAAGGCTGTTTATTTGAAGGCAACCAGTTCACAGATTTAATATCAATATACCAGCGAACGTGTGCCGCCGGAAGCTTGCTTGGTCGTAGAAGCGACGCATGACGCAATGATGGCGCAGGTTTAGCTCGTCGCTGGCTTGAAGACGGTGAGCTGCCGGTAGCGGCTCACGTCGCCGTGCTGGTGGTGACGGTGCCATCGTGACGAAATCTGAGGCGGCGATATTGACGGCTGAGGCGTCTTTCTTGCTTCTTTTTCGCCTTGAGTTTCACTTTCAGAAGGAGATAGTGCTATAAAAGCAGAGTCATTCGTTCTTGTCTCGTAAATTTAAATACGGGTTTAAATAAACACTATGTCAAACACTATGTCCCATTCAACACACACACGCACACACAAAGAGAGAGCGAGAGAAAGATACGACATATATTTGTCCGTATTGGCGTTTATACGCGTCCACGCGTGCACACATGCGCAAAAATGTACGGACGCAGGCAAATGGAACTGCATGCATACACAAACGCGCGTATGCTAGCACGCGCATACACGCACTCGTGCGCGCGCAGATTCAAATACGGAGACACAAACACGCGCGCACACGCAAATGAAATTACACAAGCACGCACGCTGAAGGCGTGTACACGTATATACGCTCCCACCCCTTCCTTGCTGCCTCTCAAAAACATGCGCGTGCAAACAGTCTGAATGGCGCTCGTTCTGCAATCACCGTTCCAACTTCAGCTGCAATAAATGGCTTTACGGTTTAAATTTGGCACTTCTTCTAGTCGAAACCATTTGCTCCTGTCGTGTGACCATAGCCGCCCATCCGCGGAGCAATACACTGCTTTAGCGCACCCCCAATGTTCCGACTAAGTGCCATTAATGCATATATTGTTACAAAAGACTACCCTCTTGGCGCAGACAGTTGAAACTTGTTGACACTCGGCTATTATAATAAAATTGTATGGAGTTTTGCCCATTCAGTTACGCATGTGAATTACACACAGGATGGTCAAGGTGCAACGCCCAGAATTCTTGAGTATGTCCATGCTACAAGGCACGATAATGTATATTTTTTTAACGTAACACAAAGACATGCGCATGCTTATTGTTATGGTGTCCAAGGAATAAAACATGAGCATAAAAGCAACGACTTAACAAATACGCAACCCATTCCTACGTTTTAGGAAGTCAAAATAGAATATATAGTATTTGAAGAGCCCTCCTGAAGAAACCAAAACTGGAACCAAATCGTGAGTTTTCTCTTTCGGCCATCAGGTGGAAGACTGCCGAACTCAGTCCTAGGCGGCGTTAAAGAAACAGCATCATGGCGTCGAACCGCTGCCAGCATGACGCGGAACGATAGGTGCTAGCAGTTAAACGACTCGGCCATGGTTTGCGACCTTGCCGAAAGTGATACGCTCGGTTATTTATAGATACCACGTGAACTTGCCCGACGGTGTTGTAAAAATTGTTTTTGGGAACAGTGTTACGCCATGTGTAGAGAGTCAAGCTAAACATCAATCAAAAGCTGAGTGTCCGGACTACACACACTGCACTGGGTATTACGATACACGCCATAGTTTTATCACAGGCATCGTTCTTGCCTGAAAAATCGAGTACTAATTTTCATCGTTTCCATAGGCTTCCATTGCTAAATCTTTACCGCTGAGTGAAAAAAAAATTTGCTTACCATAGCGAGATCATTGCATTTGTCTCGTGTGGATTGTCTTCCAGAACACGTCTGTCACCTGCCTTTTTCAATAATCGACCTGCAGCGTTTGTTATTCGCGAAAAACCAGCTCGTTCCATTGAAGACGCTCTAGCTTCGTGCCGGGCCCGCTAGTTGGTACGTGTCCAGGAAAGCTGGATATGCCACGTTAAAAATGTTTCAACCAGCTCAGATTTGCACGACAACTTTGAACACAATATAGTTTCGGCTATGTTTAGCGAATGTCTGAGTTCTGATTTATTATGCTCGCAGAAATCGCGTACTCAAGATATAACTGTCGTTACTGTGCCTAGGCACAGTAACTGCCGAGGTTGGTAAAAACCCCGCAAATACAATTACGCGCAGCAATGCGCGCTACATAAAAGCTAGACCTGCACCTCGAGTGAAGCGCAACTTTCGTGCCTGAGCCCAGCAACGGTATCAACTACAGCGAAAGGAGTGCGCCAAGCAATGTGCGGAGACGTCATAATAGATCTAGCCTGCCAAACCAGAAGCGTGAACGGCGATGCTCAGACAACACGAAGCACGGGATTCGTAGCAGCGAGTGGACTTGTCCAACTACAACCATGAAGAAAGGAATTCCTTTCTCTATGCTACAACCATGACGAACGTTATTTAGTGCGAAGCAAGGGTGCAGGCGCTCGCGCTTCTCGCCAAATGTTCCGAAAAGATACGAGTGACTTCAGCATAATAGCCACTTACCTCACAAAGACGCAGGTCCCGCACATTTTCAAAGTTTTTTCGAGCCGATCCAGTGCAGCCAAATCTTTCAGCGAGCCGCGTTACTTCTTCCGACGAACAGTCTTTTCCCCTTACCTCCTCAGTTGTTGCACCCATAAGCACAACACAGGCTGGGCATCGCTGCAATACGCGCACGGCGCCAGCGCTAGCGAAACGCTCTCCGCAAAAACTCCACCGCCAGAAATGAACCAAAGCGCTATTTTTATACCCGGAAGTGGCGCTGGCGTCTGCTACGGATCGAAAAAGCGCGCACTATTACGTGACCACTGCGCTTCGACCAATAAGAGGGTCGACTCGCCGGAGGCGCGGCAGACGAGAGTGAAAGCGGCAAATTTCAGAGGAATTCGCTACCTTTATGTTTTATTCAGGTGCCTTACGGTGATGGAGTATGCAACGTTACCACTCCCCAGGTTGGGTGGCCGGAGATTTTAATTGCGAAAATAACATTGTGAACCTTCAAGTGGCATTTCCTCGCAAACTAAGTCTTTTCTTGGCACGAAACAAGCGTTGTGGTGTTTCTGGAATGGTTTTTAAACAGTTCACGACGACTTAGTATGAGCCTTTAGTGGGCCTTTAATGAAGAGACTAGTAATTACGTAGCGTCAATTCAACAGGAATTTACACTTATATTCAAGCAATATGAATACCTAGGCGTATCCATAAACGAAGGAAAGACTTACTCAAGACCCCACCAAGAAAAACTGAAAATAATAGGGAAGCGGAATTCTGCAATAATGAAATACATAGCACTGTGGGTCCACAATAACCAAAAGGTGGTGCGTGAAATGTGCAAAGGAGTATAGGAGGCAGCGATAACGTACACAACCACCATTCTATGTTTAAAAATGGGATATCTTGTTGGGGTTTGAAGTTAACCGAAGATTGGTAGGCGGGTTGGCTTTGGGAGTCCACAGTAAAACCACAAATGAGGCAGTGCAGGGTGACATGGGTTGAGCCTCTCTTGAAGTCAGAGAAGCGCACAGCAAAAGTAGTTTTAATGAAAGGCTCAGGAACATGGATGAAAGTAAATCGGCAGCTAAAGTGCACAAGTAAATGTATGTGAAAAGCATAGACAAAGAATGGAGGAAGAGTTCAACAAAGTTGGCAACCACGGAGAGTAATTGAATCTATAAACAGATGACCAGGAGCTATAAGAAAGAACGGGAGACGTACGGAGACAGGTAATTGAATGCAAAGACTGAAAACAATAAGGACCATGGAGATTTACAAGAATGAGACGAAATTAGAAATAAAAATTTGTAGGATAACACAAAGGGCAGTGCCTTGCTATTTGAGGCTCGAGCCGGTTGCCTAAGGACAAAAACATACTGGAGAGAATATTTGGAAATGAGTCAGGCATGTGTATGGTGCAGGAAAAATCCGCATACCACTCAGCACATTCTAATGAAATGCGAAGGGATTACGCAGTGACACCCGTGGGTAACGTACACATTCCAGAAGCGCTTGGCTGGGTGGAAGACTTAACCGGTCAGCTGTCGAGATAAGCAAGAGACGTTTAGAGTATTCGTGGAAAAAAAGAAGGGAAAAGATTGTTCCGGCCGGACCTTTTACCATCACAGCTAGCCATACAAAGTGGACATTGGAGAGAAAAAAAAAATTCGGGAAATGTATACAAAACGCTAGATGGGGGATGTAGATGTACAGCATACGTAATTATCAAGCGAGCTATATTTGTCACCATCATCGTCGCTGCCGATTGGTACTCATTTTGCGGCTGCCGCAATCTCGCACTCACTCGAGTAGCTGCCGCTTTCCGTTCGCGACAGCATCGCTCGCCGCGCAGGGCGTCAACTCGCTGGTGTTTTTGTCGCTACTGCGGATGTCCCCCTTAAGCGGGTTGCGAATTCATCTGGTGAAGAGGTGTTTTTTCCCGCCCCCGCATCACAAAGCGAATTTTCGTCTCTTCAGATGTAGGGGTCGGCTTGTCGTAAATGGCTACTTATTTCCTCTATGAAGATCGTCAGGTCGTGAAGATTGAGGTTCCACCGCTGCGGTGATGAAATGTTAGAGCGTCCATCTAGCTTGCGAGAAGTACTAGGTTGGAATCCGGGTGTCTCCGGAAATGTGCCGTTTCGTTCTAATGGGAAGAGGTGTATCACGACCTGGCACTGGGTCTTTGTATGGGTTCTTATGTTGAACGGGGGCCCTATAGATTTTTCGACGGTATCGGGGCACCCTTTGTCCCGACCACAGCTGTGGGTCGGGCATCTGCCATGGTTGTGCGGTTGTGAAAGGCAGACGAGTTAATAATAATAATAATATATCGGGTTTTACGTGCCAAAACCACTTTCTGATTATGAGGCACGCCGTAGTGGGGGACTCCGGAAATTTTGACCACCTGGGGTTCTTTAACGTGCACCTAAATCTAAGTACACGGGTGTTTTCGCATTTCGCCCCCATCGAAATGCGGCCGCCGTGGCCGGGATTCGATCCCGCGACCTCGTGCTCAGCAGCCTAACACCATAGCCACTGAGCAACCACGGCGGGTGGCAGACGAGTTCCGTTGCTGGGTACACATCATTACAATAGGGGCAAGCGCGCTTACGGCCGCGTGCTCCGCAACTGCGGGAGTTCCAGAAATTTGGAAGGACAACCACCTATTGGGGAGTAGGCAGGATGGGTCCGCCAGAAATTTCTTGAAACAGTCTTGGAGTTTTGTTTCCAGCAAGCGTAATGGTCTGACCCTCTCTCAAGTAACGCAGTCCTGGAAAGTCCAACGCCGGCACAAAGGACTGCTTGTACCCGTCTTATAAAACGGTGGGTGCCCGGCTATGGCGGGTGCCCGGCTATGGCGAATTAACGACGCACGTCCCGCAGCTGAGCTGGGCATCCTACACATTGTGCCACAGCTGTGATTTGCGCACAACGCTCGTGAAGGTGGTCAAAAATGGGTTGAGGAAGAGCTCCCATATTGTGATGGTGCACAGACTCACCATTCTCGAACGATGTCCTGGCACTGTCTTCCAATGAGAAATAAGCATGTCGTGATTTTCCGTCGTAGTTACAGTTATTAAATAAAGCGATCCTTTCGTAGTTCTGCAGCCAGCCACTACGGAAGATGGGTTGATCGTTTGGTTCCTGCAGCGCGGTCGCTGCTGATGTACACGACACCGAGGCTGTAATTTAGCAAACTACTGTGTTTGGCTAGTTGGTGCATGGATTTCGATGACACTCTTTCTGCCCGTTTCTTCATTTCCTAACGCTTTGCGCCGCCAACGTCTACGCGCCGTTATTATGGTTGTTGACTGCAGCGTCATGATATTCGGCGCCTTCTAGGATTGAAGTGCATACTCCGGTGGTATTCATAGCCTGCGGCTAGCTCAATGATACGCGGCGACGGTGATATTGTCGTCACTGTTTGGGTTTTGTTTTACAGAGAGAGTCCGGCCCACAACGAAGTGCCTTCACCAGATGTTACATCGGAGTGACAGTGAAAAAACAAACTGGCAAATGTGCAATCCACGAAATTACCTATTACTTGGCGAACTTGGGCCCTCCAAAACAGGCGCTACTCAGTGCATAATGAAAAGTCTAGCACGATCGTCGAAATTTGATCTGCTGGCCTGATGCGCCGGCAATTTACACGACGTTTAGAAGAAGTTGTTGGGCGAGTTGCTAGATATTAGCGAACATTGTTTAACTGCGCGAACAAACGGACTACAAAAACAGCATGGGACATGGACGGGCGCAGTCCATGTCCGTCCGTGTCCCATGCTGTCTTTGTGGTCCGTTTGTTCGCGTAGTTAAACAATGTTCGCTAATTTACACGACTCCGCGCAGACTACCGCGTAATCGCCTGTGCTCGCCTGCCTTCAGGAAGGTACAACGCCATTTACGTTGCATATTCATTCTCATTACATGGTTTGGCGAGAATGTATACACAAGATCAAATCGGCGACAGCAATCGAGAATGTTCCGATAAACGCGGGTGGGCCTTGCGCCAAGCGACAACTTTAACGTTTGTCAGCAGGTGAATGACGGATCACCAGGCAATATGTAAACCGACGTATGCATGTAAATACTAGGCAGCACAACACAACAGCTCCTCAGTTATTGTCAAGACTTCGACTACCGACACAGGCACGCACGCAAGCACATATTCGTTAGACTGCGAAGGACCCGCGTAAAAAAATAATTGCAGTGTTGTGCGATCACGCTCAAATTTTTGATTAAGTCGTTAACAGTTTTTATTTCATCGACACCCCGTTAAAATTTGTTTAAAAGCACCAGATGTTTTCATTATGCAAAAAAGAAGTGAAGCATGCAAACAGGACACTAGAGTAGAGAAGTGGACAACACGAACGCCGACTATCAACTGAAGGGAGCACGCAGGCGAAAAAAAGGAAGAAGACACAAAACTAATCTGCGCATGCTCAGGAATGGTAATACCACGTGTTAGTCGGGTACACGTACCGGTCTTCGTGAGAGATAACTTTTAAGGCACTTAATCTCTTCCTTATGTAAGGTAATCGAAGGGTGACTCACGCACGCACCTCCACCGTATGTCATGCCTCTACCATAAGACGCGTATCTTCATTCTCATGCCTGTACAATATTGCGCATTCATCTAACCCTGGCGTGCAGTTACAATCTCGGGAATGTAGCGAAAGATTAGAAGGTGATCCACCGGTTAACAACCTTTTATGTTCCATTAGCCTCTGATTGATACACCGTCCCGTTTGCCCTACGTAGAACTGGCCACAGCTAAGGCGAATTTATAAACCACACCCATACGACAATCAGTAAAACTGTTGTTCTTATTGTGCTTCACTGGACAAATATCTGTTCGTTTTTTGCCTTTTACCCGCTCCTTTTTATTCTGTACGGCAGCGCATATCTTACCTAGTTTATTGGGAGCAGTGAAAGCAACATTAACATCATATCTACTAGCAAGTTTTTAAGCCTGTGCGACACTGAATGAATATACGGAATAGCCACTACTCTTCTTTTGCTATTACTGCTTTCTGTAATCACGTCCGTCCCTCTCGAAACCGACTTCTTTAGGCGCTCAGCCGCAGAGGCCACCGCTACACTAGGATAACCTGCTTCTAATAGGCGCCGGACCTGCGCATTAAAACTGGCGCTCGCTTTGTGTATGCAGGATCTGGTGAGATAATACTTGAGGCATGACATGGCAATTCCGTTTTTTACTAATTTAGAATGCTTGGATTGAAAGTTTAGCAACGGCTTCGAAGATCTTGGGGAGTACTGCCAACAAACATGATTTTGTTCGAAGATCAAGGAAATGTTAAGAAACTGAATTACGCGTCGCTGAGGAAATTCCTTGGTAAACTTTAATCCTCCCCATAAAGTTTATATTGCTCACTTATTGAGGTAGCAGCGGAATCGAATTCTTCCCTATTGCAGAAAATTAGGTAATCATCAACGCAACGAAATATCTTGATAACGAAATCCCCTAAGGCTTTCTCTAAGCAGTTGTCAACCTTACTCAGGTAAATATTGCTAAGGATGGGGGCAACCTTTGAGCCAATGCAAATGCCTGATTTCTGACAGAAAAACGCCATCTTTCCACCCAGTCGGCGTCGACTTCAAGTACATTCAAAGAATTTCTAGAAAAGCTCCCGTGGAAACACCGCATCTGTCAATAAAGCCAACTCTTGCACTTTTTCTTTAATGGTCTCATTTACGGAATTTAGCAACCCGTCATGCGGCGAAGAATAATACAGGTCTTCGATATCCATACTAAAAGCTGTACAATCACCAGGATTTTCCTGTCTCAAATACTGAACTAGTGCCTGAGAATTACGTAAGCAAAAGGGCTCTGAAAAAGCCAGTGAAGCTAAGCAGTTCTGTAGGTAACTAGCGACACAGACCTGCCACGTCCCTTTCTCTGACACTATAGCACGAAAATGAATTTCTTACCACGATTACCACCCTACCACGATTATGTCTTGACAATTGGCAGCAGCAGCCGTGGCAACAAGGACACACCACTAAGCAGTACTTTTTTGGCTACGCAGATCGGAGCACAGTAATCGGCAAGCGCTGATTTCAACCGCCGTTGTGCTGACAAGCATACGGCTATCTTGGCACGTGGACTTCACGCCTACCATCCCCGCCAGTCGATATCACCGTGGCCACCTGGTGACACCTCGCAACGCTACCACTTAACTGGACCGCTCCGTGGCGCCGCCAGCACTATAAAAAAGGGATCCGTTTCGTCCTGCGCTTCACTTGGCAGCAGCAGCCGTGGCAACAAGGACACACCACTAAGCAATACTTTTTTGGCTACGCAGGTTAGTCTTCGCTTTTATACGGCATTAACCATTCTGTTCTTAACTTTTGTCACGCCTGCTGCTGCCAAAGTTACTCCCGTGGTTTTTTTTAGCAATGCCTAGTAATGCAGAACTTGCTCGCGATGTTGACGCCCTTCGGAAAGAAATCGCAGAAATGCGTGAAAGTTTGCGCATGATGAACCACCTGTACGAAGAATCAAGGGGAAAATGTGACGCTGTGAATGCAGAGAACAAAACACTCGCAACGGAAAATGAAAAGCTGGCTAGAAGGGTAGCGGACCTCGAGCAGTATTTTCGTACAAACAATGTCGAGATCTGGGGTGTGCCGTCCTCACAGGGCGAGAATTGTGTCGCTGTTCTACAAAAAATCGGCGACAAGATTGGCTGCCCTGTGGCACCATCTGACATTGACATTGTTCACCGCGTCCCTGCGAAGAAGGATAAACATATTATGCACGCTTCTGTTCCCGCACTAAGAAGACTGATTTCATAAATAAGGCCCGAAAAGCACGACTAAACACTACTACTCTCGGCTTCCCTCCATCTGGAGAGGCGAAGGTCTTCATTAACGACCACTTAACACAATACAACAAACGTCTGTTTGCTCAAGCCCTCGAACTAAAAAAGCAGCACAACTGGAAATTCCTATGGACGGACAACTGCCGCATCAAAGCACGAAAGACAGAAGGAGGCCGCGTGTTCGTTATTTCTAGCACACGCGACCTTTCGCTAATCGCCTCGTAGCTGTCCAAGCCTTCCGTTTTTACATCTAATCAAATAAATATTCCAAACAATGTATTTTTCTTCAGAAGAACTAAAACGTTCACTAAATAACAGCAGGCTCACCCATAAATCCCTGATACACTTCAACATACGTAGCCTCTCAAAGAACTATGATAACATGATAGATTTCTTTTCTAATCTAAATAACCCTTTCACTATCATTTGCCTGTCAGAAGTATGGCTGACAAACGCTGATAGCAAGCTATTTGGTATACGCGGATACACAATGGAAGTATGTGTCCGTAAAGATGCTCGGTATGGTGGTTCAGCAATTCTTGTCCAAGATAACCATCCATATCACCGTCGCCATGATCTATCTTTCTCGTGCCCTAACGTTGAATCTGTATTTTTGGAATTCGATAAAACTTTTCTTTCAGCTAACAGTCGAAACACAATAATTGGATCAGTATACCGTTCTCCCTCATCTTGCTCTGCAAACTTTTGTTCTCAACTAGATGCTATCTTGAACATCATTGCAAACGAAAACAAAACTGTTGTCATCCTCGGTGACATAAACATAGATATTACTAACCGCAATGATAGTCATTGCTCTAATTATACCAACTGCTATGCGGGATATGGCCTAGATTCATTAATAACCGTACCCACAAGATGTCCTCCGTCCGGATCTCACACTTTAATAGATCATGTATTATCTAACTTACACCTAGAGCATTGTGCTGGCGTAGTCACTGTTCCCATAACAGACCACTATCCCATATTCGTTCTATTAAAGTCTATTAACACACCGTACCAACGAAACATAAAAACGGCAAACTTTCACACCACTAAGATCATTAGTCAAATTGCTGAAATCGACTGGAACCCGATTCTTTCTATAACAGACCCAATCCTAGCATTCGAACAATTTAACAACAAAGTTAAAAGCGTGTACTCGGAGTGTACTAACCTAACACAACATACTCACTGGTTCTCCGCCCCTAGAAACCCATGGATAACAGGATCCCTCTTAAAAAGTATTAAAAAACGTGACAACCTCCACAAAAAATTAAAACGCCAACCTTTTAATGTAATTTAAAGTCGCGGTACATAACTTATTCTAAAACACTTACCAGACTCTTGAAAGAAGCCAAGCGTTCCTACTTCGAGACAACGGTTGTTAAACACACAAATAACACCCGCAAAACCTGGGATACCATTAGGTCATTTCTTCATCTGTCTTCACCAAACCACGCACTGAACCAACTTAATACAGGAACAAGGGTAGTAACGGAAGCCACTGACATCGCAAATGAATTCAATACTTTTTTCTGTCCTACACATGATCATTCACTGGACTGTATACCACAGCCAGTACTCAGGCAAACCCCTTATTCATTTTACTTGTTCCCTACATCACCCAAAGAAGTATCTGATTCAATCGCTAGTTTACGAACTACAGGTCCCGGCCTTGATAATTTACACCCTTCTAAATTCAAATTAGTATCGTCCCATATCGCCGATGTACTCGCGCACATTGTTAACTGCATGTTCATAACAGGCGTTTTCCCCGATGAATTAAAACACGGTAAAATAACTCCCATATTAAAAAAAAGGTGACAAAGAATTAATTTCAAACTACCGTCCTATCTGTATGCTATCTTTTTTTAGCAAAGTCATTGAGAAACTACTTGCAACATGCTTAACAAACTACTTTCACAAATTTAATCTTCTCTCGCCTGAACAACACGGGTTTCGTAAAGGTTATTCGACGGAAACAGCTATAACATCATTCAGTGACAAAATAAAACATGCCCTTGACAACTCCCATATTGTTGGTTCAGTTTTCATTGACTTCAGTAAAGCATTTGACACCATCTGTCATAACATCCTTTCTTACAAGTTAGAAGCTCTGGGCATTCGTGGCCCAGCTCTTACGCTCATCCGCAGTTATTTGACTAACAGAACTCAAGTTGTAAATTTCGGAGGTTCACTTTCACGTACTAAACCAGTCACTAGGGGTGTCCCACAAGGCTCACTTTTAGGCCCTCTACTTTTCCTGGTGTACATTAATGATCTTCCTCACTGTTTAGCCAGTACTTCATCTATTCTATATGCTGACGACACGACTTTATTGACTCATAGCAAATGCATAAATACTGTAATAAAACGACTAAATTCTGACCTAAGCAACTTATCTGCGTGGTGCACAAGTAACAAACTTCACATCAACCCTTCGAAAACTCAGTTTATGCTTTTTCAGACACATAAACGCGTCATCGCACCCGCGCCACCACTCGTCTTACAAACTCATGTTCTCTGACCTGCACATGAAGTTGTCTTCCTTGGCGTCAAACTTGATCCCCAACTAAAATTTAACTTGCATGCTGACATGGTCTCAAAAAAAATTGCCTTTGGAATAAGAGTACTAATCCTAACGCGCTCGTATTTTCCACAAAACGTTAGAACTTCACTTTATTACGCATTTATTCACTGTCACTTGCAATACTGCATCTCAGTTTGGGGAAACACATATTGCTCGCACATAATACATCTGCAGCATTTACAAAATCAAGCCTTGAGGATCATTACTTTCTCCAGTTACATGTCACATGCAGTACCAATTTTCAGTTCCTTAAAAATACTACCATTACGTTACATGCTCCAGCTCAAATTGGTTTTACTAATATACCGCACACTAAATCATGAAATAATTTTAGATACATTTAATAACTCTGCTCTTACCAACACTAACAATACGAGAGTTTCCTCTAACAACAATTTTTTACTCCCTCGAATACACACTAATTATGGAATGTTTACTTCGCTTTTTACGGCCATTAAATACTGGAACAAACTACCACCCCATATTAAAGCCTGCCGTACAACATTAACATTCAGGAGAGAGACGAAGAAATATTTACTAACGACACTACTGGCTACTGATTCATTACTATAAGTATATATTGTGTACAAATCTATTTCCCAGTTTTCAATGATTCTGTACTTACCTATTGTATCGACAGCCTTTATTTATTCGTTATTCTATATCTTCCTTTGTCTTCTTTTTTAATCCTTTCTTAGACATTTCAAATTTTTTGTCGCATAGCCTATATAACATTTGTACTTTGCGTATTGTAAGCATATATTTATTTTTAATTATCTGTTGCAATAACCCCGTGTTCTTTGACATGTGTGGTTTCCTGTGTTTCATTAACGTGTCAATTACCACATATTTATTTATGCATACGCTGTATCTGTTTTATTTGCTGTGTTTTGAACTTCAATTATTGTAAGCAACTTTTTTGTATTTGTTTATTTTTTCATTAACTTCGTGTTTTCTGATGTCTGTCGATGCTATGTTGCCAAAATGTATTAATTCATGCAATGTGAAATTACTAATAGGAGGTCCCCCTGACAGTTCTTGTAATTCCGGGACCTCCTTCTGTACTAATGATGAATGATGAAATAAATAAATCATCAAGACATTATAAAAAAGGTCAACCGCACGTTGCTTAACTACCCAAGGCTTGAGTTTTACTGGCTGTAAATTATTTTCTATGGCTGAAATCGCTTTTTCTGAAAACATGTCATCTGGCACAATTACGAAATAACCTTCCTTGTCAAATATTACCGGTCTAAGTTTATGATCCACAAGATAATCAACTAACGGTCGGACACGGTCAGACGTCTTAAAATGAGAATTTGATTGTTTAATGCTAGCAATGCAATACGAAATAGAGCGTGAGCGTTCTTCTTCTGGGACTAACTGGGTTATGCAGTGCGGTATGCTTAAAACGTCAACGGGTTTCATGTTAGGCTTAAAACAGTGCTTAGGACCTAAAGCAAGAGTTCTTCTATGGTCATCACTTAGGATGGCGTCTCCAAGAACCAGTACGTTATTTGACGGTGAATTATTAGAAAGGTGTTTCCTCTTACTTTGTTGAAGCTCCGGAAGTTTCATCCTCCATAGGAAGTCCGCGTGTTGGACGGCTAACTTATTCCAATCGGTGTAGGGGCGGTTCCAATGGCGACCGTCTCCAAGGGCCGTGCAATGGACCCTTAGACACTCCTGGTAGAACCTAACTTAGCGCCACGATTCAGCGGAATGAATAGCTCCAATCCTCCTAGCATTCCCAGTTGATGGTTGAAGGAAGCCGCACATCATTTGAACTTCCAATGGGACGACACGATTACGACTAAACCACGACATGGTTCTAGCGCGAAACATACATATCGCAATTAAGGAAGCTAACGAAGCAGGATTGTGCAGATAAGTAGGGGAGCATGGAAAAAGGCTCAGAGTACTAGAAATGAAGCTTAGAATGACAGAAAGCTGAGCTAGTTGGTAAGGATTCATTATGCAAAAAAAGAAGTGAGGCGTGCAGACAGGACACAAGAGCAGAGAAGAGTTCGAGCTATATGTGGAAGCAACGACAGTAAAGAAGGTTCCGAAAAGTGATCCTTAAGCTGCACTCTTGCTGAGCTACGCAGGAGACGAAGCGCTCGACATTTTCAGCAATTTCCAGTACGGCCCCGGTGAAAGCAAGGAAAGCTACGAAACTTTGGTGCAGAAGTTCGACGCTTATTTCTCCGAGGTGAGCAACGAAATTCATGAAAGATATGTTTTTGTACAAGGAGCCAGATGGAGAAGGAACCTTTTGAGGAATTTGTGCGAGACTTAAAGAAACAGGCAACCCAGTGCGATTTTTGGGATCAGCACGATTCACTGATTAAAGACCAAATTGTATTTGGTACGAACGCCCAACGCTTCGTGAAAGAATGCTCACCGAGAAAGACCTAACGCTACTAAAAGCTGAAGAATTGTGTAAGGCTGCAGAATAAGCGGCACTAAGGAGCCAAGTTTAGAAAAAGTCGGAAGACGAAAAAAACAGCAGCAACGCGGTAAAAAGCGGTGTCGCGATAATCAAGAGTACTGCTGCAGGAAACGAAACCGTAAACATAGGCTTAAGCAGTGTCCAGCGTTCGGTAAGGTATGTTATTTTGCCGCCAGTTCAACCAGTTTGCAAGTTGTTGCCGGAAGTCGACCGCCGTCAGTGAAATCGGTAAAGTCAACGAGAATGACTTTGAGATTCTTGAACCCGACTTGTTGAGGCGTTCAGCCTCAGTGGCCACTGCCTATTAGAAGGAGGTTATCCTTGCGTAACAGTGGCCACTGTGGCTGAATGCCTCAAGACGTCGGTTTCGAGGGAGACGGACGTAATTAGAGAAAGCAGTAATGGCAAAAAAAAAGAGTAGTGGCTATTCCGTACGCGAGTAAGAGCTTCAAGGTGGATGTTCTTTCGGAGCATTGGCCTAAAGCTTTTAGTACTCTGCACATCACCTGTCTCTGAGCACTGTATCGCGGGTAGACACAGGTAATATGTGCGAGCGTCTCGTGGATGTTACATGTGTCGCACGTGGGGCTATCGGCCATTCCAATGAGGAAAGCATATAGGTTCGTAAAGGCAACGCCTAGCCACAGACGGTAGAGCATGGTCAGTTCACGTCATGGTAACACAGGCGGGAGGTGTATCCGTATGTCCGGAGACAACGAACGCAGCCGACACATGGTGAAAACATTTGAGTCCCACAGGGGCAAAGTGCACTCAAGGGACATCACTCGCAGCGCAGCCGCAGCGTCTTTTCGCGAAAGCGGAATGCAGACTCGTTGACCACTTTCATGTGCAGATCGGGCGGCTTCGTCAGCGTGGTCATTCCCGCTGATGTTACAGTGTCATAAGCTAGGTAAGGTATGCGCTGCCGTACAGAGGAAAAAGGAGCAGGTAACAGGCAAAAAACGAACAGATATTTGTCCAGTGAAGCACAATAAGAACAACAGTTTTACTGACTGTCGTATGGGTGGGGTTTATAAAATTCCCTTTAGCTGTGGCAAGTTCTACGTAGGGCAAACGGGGCGGTGTATCAATCAGAGGCTAATGGAACATAAAAGATCGTTAACCGGTGGATCGCCTTCTAATCTTTCCCTACATTGCCAAGATTGTAACTGCATGCCATAGTTATATGAATGCACGATATTGTACAGGCATAAGCATGAAGATACGCGACTTATGGTAGAGGCATGGCAGATCTATAATGGTGGAAGTGCGTGTGTGAGTCAGCCCTCGAATTTCTTACATAAGGAAGAGATTAAGTGTCTTAACAGTGTCTTAACTCAACTGACACGTTGTTATACCAATCCAGAGCTCAAGCAGATTAGTTTCGTTTTCTTTGTTTTTTTTTTCGCCTCAGTGCTCCCTTCAGTTGATAGTCAGTGTTCGTGTCCACTTCTCTACTCTTGTGTCCTGTCTGCAAGCCTCGTGTTTTTTTCATAATGAATCCTTACCAACTAGCTCAGCTTTCTGTCATTCTAAGCAAAGCTTTTCAAAGGTTTTCTTCTACCTTCCCGACATTCTCGTTGCAGGTCGCCCAGATGAAGAGCACAAACACCACCTTCGTCTTTTATTTGAGCGACTGGATGAATACTACCGAGTCATAAAGGCCCAGAAATGCATTTTCCGAATTGAAGCCCTGAATTTTCTCGGATATCGCACTTCACCCCAGCGCATCAAGCCACTGGAATCACGGGTGCAGGCAATCGAGGTCTTCCCCTCTCCAACCTCCTTACGCGTGTTGTGCGGGTTTCTGGAGCTCGCAAATCTTTACAGGTGCTTGATGCCATCCTGTGCGCAAGTTCTTCAGCCACTTACCGACCTGCTGTGTCGCGACTCGAAAAATAACGCCTATCTGTCACTGGTCCTCGGAGCACGAACACTCCTTTCAGGAAGCCAAAACGAAGTTGGCGGCTGCAGTGTTATTGATTCATCCGTTGCTCGACACGCCAACTCACCTTATCGTTTGTGCGTCGACCTCGACAGTGCGGGTAGTACTGCAGCAGCACGATGGCACAGAGTGTGGCTTCTTCTCAGGCGCGTCAAAGTTACAGAAGCTCGTTTTAGCGCCATCAGGATGGAGATATTCGCCATCTGGTGCACTGCACGTCTTTTCATTCCGTGTTCACACAGGATACCTCTTCAATTCCACCTTTTAGCTGTGACTCATACCCTCCTATTGAAGACATCGTCGTCTCTAGTTCTGGTGTTCTGAACATTATACTCCATTTAGATACTAAAAAGAGCTGCGGCCCAGATGACATACCCAATTCCTTCCTCGTTCACTACTCACTTTGGACAAACAGGTACCTCTCCGTTATGTCCCGCAAATCATTATCCACCGCCACTGCTCCTCAATCCTGGAAGCTTGCTAAGGTCATTCCGATATACAAATCCGGTAACGGTCAGCTTCTGCGGAACTACCGACCCATTTTCTTAACTTCCCATTCATGCAAGTTACTCGAGCATATAATTTTTAAACACATCACAGAATTTCTTGCAAGCCACAATATTCTATCCAATTACCAGCATGGTTTCCTTCGCGGATATAGCACTGCTACCCAACTAATCGAATTCACGCGTGATATTTGTCAGTCATTAAATTTAGGCGGACAGATTGACGGCATTTTTGTTGACTTATCCAAAGCTTTCGACACTGTTCCACACCCAAAACGCCTCTACAAGCTTAACTCCATTCTAAATAACCCTTCTCTGGTTGGTTGAATACATAGCTTCTTAACCCAGCGTTCTATGTCGGCGCAGTTTAACGGCTCTATTTCCTCGCATGTCAGTGTTTCATCCGGTGTCCCACAAGGTTCCGTTTTAGGCCCGCTTCTTTTCTTATTATATATTAATGACTTGCCGCATTGCATGTCCGTTAATATTCGTCCTTACGCTGATGATTGCGTCCTCTATCATAATATTACCACACAAATGGGTCATTATTTACTTAATGACTCCTTTTCAAAATTTTTGTACGTGGTGCAAGGAATGGCAAATGAGCAACAATTTCTCTAATACTGTGTCCATGTCGTTTTCCAGACGCCCATTTCCATCACTTTTCACGTACACTTTCCATGGTCAAGATTTAAAAAGAGTAAGCGAATTTAAATTCCTTGGTCTTCATTTTTCTCATGACATGTCATGGTCGAAGCAGATTGATATCATATGTAACAAATCTTTTAGACGTCTCGGTTACCTCCATCGTTCATTGCGTAAGGCTCCAAAGCATACCAAACTGCTGACGTATAAAACACTTATTCGCCCCATTCTTGATTATGGCTGCATCATATGGAATACTCATATGAAATCCGATATTAAAAATTGGAATCAGTCTAAAAGAAACCAGTGTGCTTCGTTTTTCGCAACTATACCCGAGATTTTTCCCATTCTTCCCATTACACAGCTACAGGTCTTACAGTTCTTTCATTTCGTCACCGCTTAGAATGCATGAAACTTTTACACACGCTGGTTCATTCTGGGCACCTTGTTACACTTGTGGGATGTTATGTCTGCCGAAGGACGAATCCCAACATCAAAACGTAACGATTCTTTATTCGACTAACGATGGCAGCGGACGGGCATGCCAACGCTACGTTCGTCCCAGTAGCGGTAGGTAGAAAGTGGTCTTTCTCAGCCAGGCAGCCTGGTTTTATAGCCACTGTCGATGACGCATACCTCAAGTGACGTCGCGGTGGCGCTATGTTTTATCGACCATGCAATTGAGCGAGCAGCTGTGTTATGCTGGGCCAGATGATAAGAAGACGGAGGGTGCGCAGAAATATTTGCGCGGAGTGTGTCGCCACATCACCCCCCCCCCCCCCCGCGGAGTGGAGAGCCGTCAGGGCTTGTGAAAATCTGGGCAGTGTACCCGACGTCAGCTGCGTGAAGTGACAGAAGCAGGCTGTGATGTCGGGGGTCATGGATGGACGTCTGTGGATGCACTGGTATTCCCTGGTTCGGCGGAATCGGTGTAGGCCGGCTTCAGCCGGTCCATAGAGCCGCGGATGGCGTTCCCTTTAATGCGCACGCGGAAGGTTTTGTCGCCGCGACGGAGAACTGGGTAGTGTTGCAAATGGGTCGCACGCCCCAAGGGTAGCGTTGGCCTGGCGGCCTGGGGCACAGCTGGAAGCATCCGAAGGTCCTGGCAAAGGATGAGTCGAATGCTAACAGAACAAATTGTTTATTTTAGCATCGCAAAAGAGCGACCGGTCAGGTCGACCGAAGTGGAGAAACGGGAGACCAGGTTACTCGACGGAAGAAATCGAAGCCTCTCTCTTGGCGTCCGGGGGCAGCTGCTTTTATACTCTCGGAGTCGAGGGCAAGAAGGAACGGCTTGGGAGAGGCGCCCGTGACGGCGGCGCACGGACACGTTGAGACAAGAAGTGACGCATCCGCCGGGCCGGCGCCGGTCAGACCTCCTCGCTTCACAGTTGGGGAGCTCCTCTCCCCGGCTGCCGCAATTTGAGAAGCGTGGGCACCAACATGCACACACACTCACACACACACACACACACACACACACGAAGACACGTGGCATTGAAACATGCCTGGACGCGCATAGCAGGAGGCGTTGGGACAGCGATGAACTGGCCAAAATGTCCGCCGCTGTGAACGAAGCCCCAGCGTCCGTTGCATCCGCGCCGGCTATACCGCACGTCAGAGGCGAAACGTAACAGTAGGGTCCACTGTGAGGTGGCTGTAAAGGCCGGCGGACGCTGTCGTCGCGGAGAAAAGTGTGCGAGCACGTTGCCACATCCTTGAAGAGGAAGGGGGTGGTCTTACAGTGGTGAGCTGCAGGTGACGGGCGGAGGGCAGCGATGGTGCGTCGGAGCCGGGCGATGGAATCGGTGAGATCTGACGTCGCGGAGGTAGATGGCGGTGGAGCAAGAAATTCGCCTAGGAGACGGAGGGGTTCCCCGTAGACGAGCTCTGCGTGTGTAGCCTGAATGTCGGGCTTGAAGGTGGCGCGAAGACCTAGGGTGACGGCTGGAATGGCTTCAGGCCAGGTTGAGTCCGGGTGGCACATGATGGCTGCTTTGAACTGTCGGTGGAAACGCTCGATCATCCCGTTAGCGCATGGGTGGTAGCTGGTCGTCCGCGAGCGTTGGAACCCGATGGTCAGCCCGAGCAGCCGGAAAAGGTGCGATTCGAACTGCCGTCCTTGTTCGGTGGTGACGCGGTGAGGGGGCCCGAAGCGCGCAATCCAGCCGGCAAAGAAGGAACGTCTTCTGCAGTGATTCCCTCGAGGGGCCATGCCTCAGGCCCTCGGGTGTACTAATTGATGGCGGTGAGTCCGTAGCGATAGCGTCCAGCTGGATGCAAGGACCCTATAATATCAAGGTGGACGTGTTCAAACCGACCAGAGGTCTGGGTGAATGCACCGTGTGGTGAAGTGACATGCCTGGTGACTTTAGCGCGCTGGCATTGAATGCAGGAGCGCGCCCAGGTGCGGCAATCCCGCTGCACGGAGGGCCAGACATAGCGGTCGGCCACGAGGCGTGCAGAGGCACGTATGCCGCGATGGCTGAGGTTATGTTGCTGGTTAAAGAGGCCACGGCGATGTGAAAGGGGCACGTAAGCCCTGCTTCATGCTGTTGATATTGACACGTGTACTTATATTTATCGGGCGACCAGGTTTCGCCGCCTAACAAATCTTATCGCACAGCGCGGCACGCGCTTGCATGTATCCGAAGTTTCTGGAAAGTTATCGATGCTTCTATCCGCAGTCTGTTATCGCCGAACCTTGCGTTAGCTGATTTATTCGCCTGACGCGAATGATGTAGAATTTTATGGAAGGCACGCGGGTCCCAACGATTAGTCTAGAACATTCGACGACTCTGTATAAAAGCCGACGCGCTTGACCCGCTGATCAGATTTTCGACGATCGCCGACTGTGTTCGCCGCTATCGTTGTGCTTTAAGTGTAGCCTGTTTTGTGGGCACAGGTTCGCCCAATAAAAGGTAGTTTTGTCTTTCAGAGTACTGCTACAAAGTTCTTTCTTCACGGTCACTACCACGTGACATCTGGTGGAGGTGCTAGTGCGTTCATGTACCGAACGCCTCCGCAAAGCCGCGATCCAAGCCCGAAGCCCGAGGACAGAACCAACATCGCCCAAGACCAACGTGCTAGCCGCAGACTGCAAGTACTGCCCCCAGAGCACGGACTTCTACCTGAGACGACAAAGAAGATCGTGGTCAAGACCATCCCAATGGCTGCCCCAGCGTCCCCTGTTATCCTACAACAACCTCTGGACCCACCAACCTTCCATGGAGCAGCGACTGAAGACCCGGAATCATGGCTGGAGACCTACGAACGAATCGCAACATTCAACAACTGGGACTCCGACGAGAAGCTGCGGCATGTCTACTTCGCCTTAGAAGACACCGCCATAACTTGGTTTGAGAACAGGGAATCGACCTTGACAACGTGGGACCTGTTCCGTAGCGGCTTCCTACGCACCTTTACAAGCGTCGTGCGCAAGGAAAGGGCCGAAGCTATGCTGGACGCCCGAGTGCAGCTACCAAACGAGAACGTTGCCATTTTTACGGAAGAAATGAGCCGTTTGTTCCGCCACGCCGACCCGGATATGGCCGAGGAGAAGAAAGTCCGCCTACTGATGCGTGGTGTAAAGGAGAACTTTTCGCCGGGATGGTAAGAAGCCCACCGAAGACCGTCGAAGAGTTTCTTCGTGAGGCGACGAACATCGAGAAGACACTTGAAATGCGGAACCGGCAATTCAACCACCGTACAAGCTCTACCCACTACGCAGGAATTCAGTCACTGGCCACGGACGATCTGCGCGAGACCATCAGGGCCATTGTGCGCGAAGAACTGCGCAAGGTCTTGCCTTCGTCGCAGCCTCAAGTGGCCTCGATCGCCGACATCGTAAAAGAAGAGGTGCACCGATCGCTTGGAGTTCCTGAGGTGCAGCCAGAAACGCCGCAGCCTCAGCCGCAAGCGATGAGCTACGTCGCCGTCGCCCGCCGTCAAGGTCCCCTTCCACGACCACGCCAGGGCCCCGTAACGCCGCAATTCCGTCGACCACCACCGCCAGCACGCCCACCCGTCGCCGAGCGCAGCTACCCAAGGAAGACAGACGTTTGGCGCGCTCCTGACCACCGCCCGCTCTGCTACCACTGCGGCGAAGCCGGCCACGTGTACCGCCGATGCCCATACCGCGACCTGGGATTGCGAAGCTTCGCCGTGAACGCACAGCGTCCGAGGGAAGGTGAACGCCCTCGTGACATCGCCGACTACCTCGCCGCTACTCAGTGGAGCCCTCGACGACCGTCCCGTTCGCCGTCACCAGGCCGCTACCTGTCGCCGCAGCACCGACCATACACCGGCCCAACCCGGGGCCGCTCTGCGAGCCCATATCCGGAAAACTAAAAGCAGCAACCGATGGAGGTGCGGTTGCTGTTCGTCGAACTGACGAAGATCCTCCGCCGCCGACGAAGACGACGAAGAAACCATCTCGACGACCTAATGACGACACGCCGCCGTCCCGACGAAGTCAGGAAGCCAAGACGACACCGACGAAAGACGACTTGACGAAGCGACGCTCCAGCTTCAGTTCAACACGACGCAGCCGTGATCGGACGCCACGACCTAACTGCAACGCCAGACAAAGAACCACCGACCTTGACGTGCTTCTCGACGGCCACGCAGTCACTGCTTTAGTCGACACAGGGGCCGATTACTCCGTAATGAGTGGACACATCGCCGCCCAGTTGAAGAAGGTTAAGACTGCATGGGAGGGCCCTCAAATTCGCACCGCTGGAGGACACCTGATTACGCCGACTGGAATCTGCACGGCAAGGATAACCATTCATGACCGGACTTACCCTGCCACCTTCGTTATCCTCCAACAGTGTTTTCGAGACGTCATTCTCGGTATGGACTTCCTGAACCAATAAGGCGCAGTCATCGACCTGAAGTCGAAGTCAATAACGCTGTCGGAAGATAAAGCGATACCGCCGGAGAGCCCTCGTAGTCACCACGCCTTGAGTGTACTCGAAGACCAAGTGAGCATCCCGCCCCGCTCCAGCATTGTTATTTCGGTCGGCACCGAAATACCCGCTGACGTAGAAGGTGTCATCGAAGGCGACCAACGTCTCCTGCTAGACCGTGAAATTTGCGTCGCAAGAGGGATCGCTCGACTGCATGGAGGGAAAACTGAAGTGTTGCTGACAAATTTCAGCCCGGCGTTCAAGCACATCAACAAGGGCACGACGATCGCGTACATCGAGGAAATTGTGGAAAACAGTAATGCGTTTTTCCTCGATTCCGCCGCATCTACCCCGACGACCATGGTTCCCGAACCAGACTACGACATTAATCCAAGTCTCCCAGTGATTAAGCAACAGCAGCTCAGAAGTCTGCTCCGACGATACAAAGGGTGCTTTTCGACGACATCGAGGATACAATAAAAGTATTATTGGCCGCGCCTGACCGCCGACGTCGCCCATTATGTCAGAAAATGCCGAGACTGTCAGCGACGTAAGACACCGCCGACAAGGCCAGCCGGATTACTACAGCCAATCGAGCCTCCTTGCCGACCATTCCAGCAGATCGGGATGGACTTGCTGGGACCCTTTCCGATGTCAACAACCGGAAATAAGTGGATCGTCGTGGCGACAGACTACCTCACCCGCTTCGCTGAAACTAAAGCACTGCCGAAAGGTAGCGTAGCCGAAGTGGCGAAATTTTTTGTCGAAAACATCCTGCTTCGACATGGCGCCCCAGAAGTCCTCATCACCGACAGAGGAACGCCCTTTACAGCGGAGCTCACCCAAGCCATTCTGAAATACAGTCAGATAAGGCACAGGAGGACCACGGCCTACCACCCGCAGACGAATGGTCTTACGGAGCGGCTGAATAAGACCCTCCCCTACATGCTAGCGATGTACGTCGACGTCGAACACAAGACATGGGATGCCGTCCTGCCATACGTAACATTTGCTTGCAACACGGCGGTGCAAGAAACAACACAGATCACGCCGTTTAAGCTGGTTTACGGCAGGAACCCGACGACGACGCTCGACGCCATGCTGCCCCACGTCACTGACGAAGGGAATGTTGACGTCGCTAGCTATCTCCAGCGCGCCGAAGAAGCCCGACAGCTCGCCCGCCTGCGGATCAAGAACCAGCAGAGGACCGAGAGCCGACACTACAACCTCCGGCGACGCTTTGTCGAGTACCAGCGCGGTGACCGTGTTTGGGTTTGGACCCCTATACGTCGACGAGGACTGAGCGAGAAGGTTTTGCGTCGCTATTTCGGACCATACAAGATCATCCGACGTATCGGTGCACTGGACTACGAGGTCGTGCCAGACGGCATTTCGCTGTCACAGCGACGCCGCTCACGACCTGAAATTGTCCACGCTGTGCGGCTCAAGCCGTACCACCAGCGTTGACGAACTTTGGGATTTCGCGTATTACCTTTGGACTTTGTTTCTTTCCGTTGTTTTGTTACTTATGTTTAATAAGTGTCCTTTTGTGTTTCGCTCTCTTTGTAGCATCGGGACGATGCTTTTTAAGAGGGGGGTATTGACACGTGTACTTATATTTATCGGGCGACCAGGTTTCGCCGCCTAACAAATCTTATCGCACAGCGCGGGGCGCGCTTGCATGTATCCGAAGTTTCTGGAAAGTTATCGATGCTTCTATCCGCAGTCTGTTATCGCCGAACCTTGTGTTAGCTGATTTATTCGCCTGACGCGAATGATGTAGAATTTTATGGAAGGCACGCGGGTCCCAACGATTGGTCTGGAGCATTCGACGACTCTGTATAAAAGCCGACGCGCTTGACCCGCTGATCAGATTTTCGACGATCGCCGACTGTGTTCGCCGCTATCGTTGTTCTTTAAGTTTAGCCTGTTTTGTGGGCACAGGTTCGCGCAATAAAAGCTAGTTTTGTCTTTCACAGTACTGCTACAAAGTTCTTTCTTCACCGTCACTACCACGTGACAATATGTCGGATTAGATAGTCGCTGTCGATTCAGGTATGGGGACTTGCTCCAGCTGTAGCGAGGACGCGCCCTTAGGAAGCTCCTGCAGTTCGGCGTCCGTAGTCTGAGCCTTGGCGAGGACATCAGCTGTTATCTGCGAAGGGCTAATAGCTGCCACACGTGAAAGCGCGTCGGCGACCACGTTGTCTTTCCCGCTGACATGTTGGATGTCGGTGGTTAACTGGGCAATGAACGAGAGCTGGTTCTGCTGGACCGGCGGGAGTTTGCCGCGGCGTTGAGAAAAGGCGTAGGCCAGATGTTTATGGTCGGTGTAGATAGTGCAGTGCTGTGCTTCGAGAATGTGGCGAAAGTGCTGAACTGCTTCGCATATCGCCAGAAGTTCTCTGTAGTAAGCTGGCGAACTCGACGGGGTGGGGGTCGTGGTTTCGTCGGTGGGACTCGCCGCAGAAGGGGTCGTTTTCCGAGCTGAGAGTTTCTTGGAGAAGAACGCCAAGGGATGTCAGGTGTCGTCTACGCGCTACATCAGGGCGGGGCTTACGGCGATGCTAGAGGCGTCCGTAAAGAGCTCCAAGGGAGCGTCTGGCACAGGATGGGGGAGAAGGGTGGTGGTGCAAAGAGCAGCTTTTCATTTTTCGAAAACTTGCGTTAAAGTCGGTGTCTACGTGATGGGTTGGTTTCCTCGTAGACCAACCAAGACATCATGGAGGGGAGCCTGGTACTCGGCTGCGTGTGGCAAAAAACGCCTGTAAAAGCTCAGCATGCCGAGGAAACGGCGAAGCTCTTTAGCGGTGGTTGGTTGAGTGTAATTTTGCATGTCTGAGATGCGTTCAGGTAAGGGTCGAGTTCCCTCTGATGAAACTTCATGGCCGAGGAATTTGATGACTGAAGCGCCGAGCGTGCTCTTTGGGACATTGACGAGTAGGCCGTCGTCATCGAGGCGTTGGAAAAGCAGACGAAGGTGCCTGTGGTGTTCGTCGCTGTTGCGGGGAAGACCAATATGTCGTCAAGATAGACGAAGCAGAAGTCGAGGCCGCTGGCGACTTAGTCGATGAAGCGTTGAAAGGTTTGTCGGGCGCTCCTCAGGCCATAGCTCATGAAAGGAAACTCGAACAAGCCGAAAGGAGTAATGATTGAAGTTTTCGGGACGTCGTCTGGATTGACGGCTATCTGCATGTAGGCCTTGACCAAGTCTATCACGCAGAAAACGTGGCAGCCAGAAATGCAATGGGTGAAATCCCGTATATGGTAGACGGGGTACCTGTCCGGAATGGTGCGGGTTGAGGGCACGGTAGTCCCCACAGGGCCGCCAGCCTTCGGTCTTCTTCGCGACGAGGTGAAGTGGCGATGCCCATGGGCCGTCGGAGGGGTGGGCGATTCCCTCCCGGAGCATGCCTTGGAACTCTACCTTGGCTATGCGCATGCGGTCCGGGGCAAGGCCACGGGCGCGAAAGAAAACCGGGGGGCCTGGGATGGTCCGGATGTAGTGCACAATGGTGTGTTGCACATCACGTGGCAACCCGCTGGGGCGCGTCAAACCGGGAAATTCGGCGAGAATGGCGTGGTACGGTGAATTATGTTTGACGCTGAGTACCTCGATGTTTGGCTGGTGGGTAGTCGTTCGCTGCCCTGGCGCAGAATGTCCCGTTCTAGTGTTGATGAGACGGTCGTGGCGGCAGTCGGAAGGAGGTTGTAATGCGCCAAAAAGTCTGAGCTGATGACTGGCTCGCTGCCGTCGGCGATGACGAAATTCCAATGAAGGTCACGGCGTAGGTTTTTAAGCTGGACGTGCAGGCGGAGCGAGCGGTAAGTTTTGATTATGGACCGGTTCGCCGCGCTGAGCTCGAAAGACGTAGAAGGACTAGAACCTTGCAGATGGGCTCGCGGGTAGCAGAAATGTCGGAAGCGTTGTCGACAAGGAACCGCTGCTTCGTAATTTGGTCGGTGACGAAGATGCGACGGCCTCCAGGTTGGCAGCTCGCCGCCGTGGCTACGAGCTGCCGTTGGCGTTTCCCTGATTTCTAGCGAAGCAGGGTGGTCGACAATGTCGTGCTCTGTCCCCGAAGCGTCGATGGTAGTAGCATCAGTCATCATCACCAGGCTATTGTGACGGGGTAGTGTTCTGGCCACGGCTTTGCGAGTGGCGCGTCGGTAAGTGTTGATAAAGTCGTCGTTGAATGGAGCTGAGCTGTCGGTGATATCGACTATACGGAGCGCAAGCTCTATGGTGTTCAGCGGTGCGGCGCTAGCCTGAACAGTGGGTGATAACGGCTGGCACGGATGCCTCGATGACACGATCAGTGATCCCGGCAAGTTAGCCGAGAGGTAGCGTAAGCTGAATCTGCAGAATTTCCTGGACGTGCGGTGGCAGTCGTTGAAGCCAAAGTGTTCGCAGTAAGGAATCCTGGACTTCCATGTTGCCCGCGAGAGCACCCATGTGGTGGAGTAGCTGCGAAGGCTTGCGCTCGGCAACCTCTGCAAACTGAAGTTCTCGCACCATCTGGTCTTCCGAGAGTGACAGGCGGTGAATGAGTTCAGTCTTGAGGTGTTCGTAAAGGTTTGCCGTTGGTGGGTTGGCAAGGACATCCCGGACCTCGTTGGCGTAGCGAGCATCGAGGTGGGCAACGACATAGTCGCAGTGGGTCCGGTCTTGCGTGCTGTGCGCGAGGAAGAACTGGGCCTCAGCTTAGGGGAACCATATCTCGGGTGAGTCGGCCCAAAACGGCGGAAGCTTTACAGCGACACGCCAGACGCCGTGCGGGGCAGCGTCGCTAATGCTATCTGCCGGGGTTATGACGTCCTCGGCGGAGCCGGCAGGATGCTGCTGCACGGAACCATTGAGTTGGCCATGCCGTTCCTGAAGCTGTTGCTCTTGCTTCTGGATCACCTTTTGCTGCGTGTGAAGCTGTCTGTTGAGAAGTTCCAGCTGTCGTTATAGGGCATCTTGTTCGTCCATGGCGATGCGCTGTTGTTCGTTGTCCGGGTCACCCGTGTGGGATGTCATGTCTGCCGAAGGACAAATCCCAACATAAACACGTAACGATTCTTTATTCGACTAACGATGGCAGCGGACGGGCCTACCAACGCTACGTTCATCCCAGTAGCGGAAGGTAGAAGGCGGTCTTTCTCAACCAGGCATTCTGTTATTATAGCCAGCGTCGATGACGCATGCCTCGGTTGACGTGGCGGTGGCACTATGTTTTATCGACCAGGCAGTCCAGCGTGTAGCTGTGTTATGCTGGGCCAGATGATAAGAAGACGAAGGGTGCGCAGAAATATGCGCGGTGTGTGTCGTCACACACTAAATAATTATTTCAACTTTAGTCCACGTTCTATCACTAGGAGTTCTCACAGTCTCAACCTCACCCCTTTCTTTTGCCGAGCGGAGATGTTCAAGTACAGCTTCTTTCCATTGGCCATTGAGCTCTGGAATTCACTACCTGGAAGCATTTGCTCCTTACCCATGCAAGAATTCTGGGCAACGATTTCATTTACTTGATATGGATAATTTTTGTGCCTGCACATTGTTTCCTCGCTTTCCTTTTTTTTTCTCCGCTCCCCACTACCCACTCCTGCAATAGCCTCACCAAGGCTGCAGTATGTGTCAATAAATAAATAAATAAATAAGTAAATAAATAAATAAATAAATAAATAAATAAATAAATAAATCCCAATTTAAAGTTAGCATGCCAATGCTGAACTGGAGCTAAAGGTGAAAAACTTTGGGGATGTGCCGACAATTCAGAACTCAACGGCGTCACTACTGAAGCCTCTAACAGGTGAAAACTTCAAACCTGTTTCCATGAATGATAGCAACGGCGGAAACAGTGTATTCTGTCTAATGGATAGTGTGTCGATGGTGACTACACTGATGTATCTTAATGGTTTTAAGATTACATCTTTTTAAGGTACAGCACGAATTTTCGGAACTAATCCCATATAGACTCCTGCTGCGCTTTCGGCGCCATATCGTAGTTTAACACCTATCAAACTCACGTTTTTTTTCGTCGCTTTTTTTGTTCCATTCTCGTCTCTGTTTGTGCATGTGCTTTTTTTCTCCAGGTTTCCTTTCAATTTTTATATCTTTCCTTACCCCGCAGCCGGTGTAGGGTGAAAAACAGTATGTTTGTCTTATAATTCAAAACTGTCCGCATGTCATTACTATCTGTCTGCATATGGCACACTTTTTTTCAAACATCCACATTTTTTGCTTCCATTGTCAATATGTGACATATGCCCGACCTCTATTCATATTTTATGGTGTGCGAGTTAGGGACTGACTCAATTTTATCGCCGACGACATACCGTTTTTTTACTTCAAATTTATACCAGCGCTAACACATGCATACACAAAGGACCAAGGGCGAGATACACGCGCTCGTGTCTCGTTAATGTTCCTTTGTGGATGCATGTAGTAGCACTGTTATAATTTTCACATCAAGTATGCAGCAACTGGCCCACAAAAAAGGTTTAACGACACACAGGTTGTGATCTCATTTAGTGGTGCCATTTCCGTTTCCTGGAGTTATTTCCTATGTGAACAGGCCGCTTGAAAAAGAGGTCTGCCACAAATACGTGGTATTCAGCTTTGTTGACGGTCGTTTTCGTTTTATGTGACAACGCGAATTTGTTCTGGAAGCGATGGATTTCTATTCTTTATAGCCGTGCCGTAAGCTCTGCTCCTTTGCCATCGGCTTCAACATAACTTGTTTTCGGCTTAACATTAGACATAATGGGTTCATTCTGTCAGCTCGCTACAAAGCGCCCAACACAAGCAGGCATACAGGCTAGGCTTTCATGCATTTCTGACCTCGTTATATGCTCATCGCGGCAGGGGAAAGCCCAGTCTGACAAGTTTTCGTGGTGGGCGACGCGCCTTCGAGGAGGAGGAAGTGAACGAGAGCCGCCAGAATAAAGGCTCGCTTGGAGGTCCGGGATTTCCCCCACTCCGCTTACTGTACGCGTGTGGGAAACCCACGTTCGCCTGCGACGTCACCTGCCGCGCCAGACGAGTCATGCGTGGCTCTTTCTCGTCGAAACGCAACTTCCTTCTGCTCGGAAAGTTTCGTGTTAAAATGTGTGCGTGGCCCTTTCTAGGGCTTTGATTCCTACTTTTTAAAATATTACTCCCCCAACAACTCATCTGTATGCTGACTACCAATAAAGTCTAGTGTAACACCATGACATGGTAAAAAGTGGCAGCCACCGGAGCACACTTTCTCGTTTTCTGCCTAGCGTTCTTTGTTTCCAACAGTCCTGCCTTTTAAGGCGAACAAATGCATTATCCCTGGAGTACAAAGATCAAACGAAAATGGATATTCGAACGACATGATAACTATGGTTGTCCAAAAACAGTCCCCACACATGCATGCATATATACCATATACACAAAAATAAAGAAACGTGATATACACGTATATATATATATGTATATATATATATGTATATATATATATATATATATATATATATATATATATATATATATATATATATATATATATATATATATATATATATATATATATATAGGCGGGTGACCGCCTTTCACTGTTTAGCAAATGTTATCACTCACTGAATGACGCGCCTGCATCGCCTGCATGTATCGGAACTTTCTCGAATGTTGTGGATGGTTGGTATCAGGTGCACGTCGTCACCGAACCATGTGTAATCTCACTGTATGCATGCGCAATGCGAATTGTGTAGCACTTTCTGTAATACATGGCGAGACCAGCGATTACACTGAAACTTTCGATGACTGATCTATACAAGCGGACGCGCATGACCCATTGGGCAGAGTTTCGACGATCGCCGACTGTGTTCGCCGCTATCGTTATTTGAGTGTAACTGGGTTTTGAAGACACAAGTTCGCGCAATAAAACGCGTTTCCTCAGTAATAGTTTAGCTGCTTTCTTCACCGGCGCTACTACGTCACTAGAGTGCGTATATATATATATCTATCTATCTATCTATCTATCTATCTATCTATATATATATATATATATATATATATATATATATATATATATATATATATATATATATATATATATATATATATATATATATATATATATATATATATATATATATATGTATATGAGAAAAGAAGCATCCGGGTAAATATTCACAGTGAGGTAGACCTACGCATGAAGCGGTTTATTGATGTTTCGGCGGGGGTCCGGCCTTCATCAGAAATTCTGATGAAGGCCAGACCCTGGCCGAAACGTCAATACACCGCTTTATACACGCGTCTACTTCACTGTATATGTATGTTTCTGTATGTCTTCCAGAAAGTGCTACACAATTCGCATTATGCACACAAACAGTCAGATTACATATGGTTCCGTGAGGACAGACACCTGATACCAACCATCCATAACATTCGAGAAAGTTCCGATACATGCAGGCGCGTCCTTCACTGAGTGATAACGTTTCTTAAACGGTGAAAGGCGGTCACCTGGTAAAGATAAACAAATACATGTGTCAATACCCCCTCTTGAAGAAGCATTGGCCTTATGCTACGAACACGAAAGCGAGAAACAAAACCACGCATAATTAAAAGAATCAACAAAATAACAAAGAAATCGAAGGCCCTAAGTTCATCAGCGCACGTAGAAAGGCTTAAGACGCACCACGTGGATGACTTGAGGTTGTGCGCGGCACAGCTGTGATTGCGAAATGCGGTATGGCACTGCCAGTGCGACAATTCGTCCGGTGATGTTGTAGAGTCCAAAACATTGCCGTTACAGTTTCTCGCTAAGTTCTTGTGGTCAAGACCCAAACACATACATCGGGCTGGCATGCGCCGTAGCGTCGTCACAGATGGTAGAGTCGGCTGTCGGTGCTCTGCTGGTTCTTGCTGCGCAGACGGGCGCGCTGGCGGTAGGCGGTGACGTCGAGATTCTCTTTGTCGGTGACGTGCGGCAGCATGGCGACGAGTGTGTTGGCTTCCTGCTGTAAAGCAGCTTGAACGGCGTGATCTGCGTTGTTTCTTGCAGCGCCATGTTGTAAGCGAAGGTTATGTACGGCAAGATGATATTTCACCTCTTGTGTTTGACGTGGACGTATATTGTAAGCATGTCGGCGAGGGTCTTATTCAGCCGCTCCGTAAGACCATTCGTCTACGGGTGGTAAGCAGTTGTCCTCCTGTGGCTTGTCTCGCTGTATTGCAGAATCGCTTGGGTGAGCTCTGCTGTAAAGGCTGTTCCTCTGTCAGTGATGAGGACTTCTGTGGCACCATGTCGCAGCAGGATGTTATCGACGGAAAATTTCGCCACTTGGGCCACACTAACTTTAGGCAAAGCTTTGCTTCGGCGTGGCGGTTGAAGTAGTAGACAGCCACGATGATGCACTTGTTTCCAGATGTTGAAGCTGGAAAGGGTCCCAACAAATCCATCTCCATCCCCTGAAACGGTCATCAAAGAGGCTCGATCGGCTGTATAATCCCGCCGCCCTTGTCGGTGGTGCCTTGCGTCGCTCGCAGTCTGAATATGTCTTGACGTAGCGGGTGACGTCGGCGGTTAGGCGCAACCATAGTACTTTTCTTGTATGTTTGCGAGCAGCGTTTGCCGCTTGAATTCGACATCACATTTATCTAGATGTGTCAGCGGCAGATCAATGCGTTAAACGTCCTTGACAAAGCGCCTTTAGCAGGCGCGCACGCCAAGCAATCTACGTACTGCCTTCTTGTCGATGGGCTACTGGAATGTTGCGATGGCATCTAGCTTCTGCGAGTCGGCGTGGACTGCAGATTTGCTGATAGCATGGCCCAGGAACAGAAGCTCACCGTAAGCGAAGCGGCACTTCTCCGGCTTGAGAATTAGCCCTGATGACTAGATGGTCCCTAGTACTATCACAAGCCGCCTAAGGTGATCGTAGAAATTCCCGGCGAATACGACGTCATCCATGTAAACAAGACAGGTGTGTCACTTCAATTCGGCTAATATCGTGTTCACTACGCGCTGGAACGTTTCACGCGCCAAGCGTAGTCCGATAGGCATGACCTTGAACTCACAGACGCCGTCTGGCGTGATGAAGGTGGTCTTCTCGTGATCCATCTCACCGACTTCTATTTGTCACTAGCCAGACTTGAGATCCATAGACAAGACGTATTTACCGTTGTAGAAGGTGATGACCACGGACTACGGTGGCGTAGCCCGCCGTTGCCGAAGGGAAGGTGACGGCGGGCTGCGGTGGCGTAGGTCATTGCTTCCGGCTGATGCCTCAGCGATTCGAGCACTTTGAGGTACTGCTGAATTTCCTCTCTGGCAATGGATGATGCTTGAGGCCTCGCCGAAAAGAACAACTTCTGAAGCTTCCCCCGCACGACCGCTGCGATTGTCTCGTGCAAGTCATGTGCCCAGTAACGGAACTTCGGCGTAGTTTGCCAAGCTCGTGAGGCGGTTGAATTGTCGGGTCTGCATTTCCAGTATTTCCTCGATGCTGGTGGCCTCGCCAACAAACTCTTCGGTCTTCTGTGCGTTTCGTATTATTCCGGCAAAACGTTCTTGCTTCACCCCACGCATCAGTATGCGGGCTTTCGTCTCGCACATTTCCGGGTTGGTGTGCCGTAGTAAACAGCTCATTCTTTCTGTAACGATGGCAACGTTCTCGTTAAGTAGCTGCACTTCAACATCCAATACACTCAGGCTTCCAGTGCACTCAGGCTTCGGCCCTTTCTTACCGGAAGACGCTCGTGAACGTCCTGGGGAAGTTAATGGTTACTGCGGAACAGGTCCCGCGTTGTAAGGGTGGATGCCTGGTTCTCGAACGATGTCTTCGCGGCATCTTCCAAGGAGAAGTACATGTGGCGCAGCTTATCCTCAGAGGTCCAGTTCTTGAAGGTTGACAACCTTTCAAAAGTCTCGAGCCAGGTTTATGGATCGTCCGAGGAAGCTTCACGAATAGTAGGTGGCTCCCTGGCTTGTTTAAGCACGATAGGGGATGCTGGGGCAGCCTTTGTGGTTGTTGACTTGGCCACGGTCTTCCTGGTGGTCTCAGGCAAACGTTCTTGCTCCGGGGGCAGTCTTTGCAGCCTGCGGCTACCACACTGGTGCTTGGTGACGTTGGTGTTTTCTTCGGAGTTTCGGCTTGGATCACTGCTTGTTGGGGGCATCCGGTGAATGAACGCAAATCACCTCCACCGGATGTCACGTAGTGGTGACACTGATGAAAACAGCAAGGCTCTGAATGATGAAGCTTGCGCTTTATTGGGCTCACCTGTGCACTCAAAAGCAAGTTACACTCAAGGATCAACGATTGCGGCGAGCACAGTCGGTGATCGTCGAAAATCTGATGAACGAGTCAAGAGTATCGGCTTTTAAACATGTGTCATGGAATCTTCCAAGTAATCGCTGCTGCCCGCGTGTCATCCAGAAAATACTACGAAATTCGGGTCACACATACATGCACTCAATTGCAGAAGGTTTGGCGACAACAGACAGCGGATTGAACCATCGATAACATTTGAGAAACGTCCGATACACGCAGGCTTGTCCTGCGCCTAGGGCTTGTTAGACACGCAGGCTTGTTAGACATTCACACACACACACACACTCATACATACATACATATATATATATATAAATATACATATGTTATATGCTGCTATATTATCAAGCAAACACAGACACAGAAAAGGGGGAATAGCGACGTATTAGTAGCTGAAGGTACAAGTGACGGGCTACAAAGACAGGCAATTCAATTTTCCTACACATTCATTCATACCACACGCGACGGTATCAAACTTATATATAAGGAAGGATTCGCGGGCTTCTCTATTGGGGCAGTCAGTCTTAAATGATGATGCTAGTATGCCTCGAATATTTCTAGCTTTACGGTACACTGCTTTAGGCGGATCAGAGAATATGTTTTTGAGGCGTTCACTTTGCATTAGAATATTGTGGTGTTTCCTTATTACATGCGAAACACTTGGGACTGACGCACTGTGGGTTAGGAAAAGATTTGTCTGGGGTGAGGGAGTCGGTTTGTTCTTAATGCAAAGAAGCGTCCTTCGGTCATGCACGTCCGCGTGTTTTATTGCATCGTCAATTAATTGTGTTCGGTAATTTGTTTGGCTAAAGCGTGTTTTAGGGTACCGCAATTCTTTTGAAACTCTGATTGCTCAGAACAAATTCTTTTAAAACGTAAGGCTTGGCTATAAGGAATGCTAGTCTTGCAATGTTTAACGTGACTGCTATCGAAGTGCAATTATTGACATCTATCTCTCGGATTTTTGTATAGGGCAGCGGATAGTTTATCATTTAGCACTGAAACGCTGACGTCAAGGAAGTTAATAGTAGATGCAGAATACGTGTGAGAAAATGATATAGATGGATGGGCATTGTTAAAGTCAGATATGAAAGAAAGCAGTTCCTGTTCCCCATGAGGCCAAATCAGAAAAACATCGTCAATGTAACGTTTGTAATAAAAAGGTTTTAACGTCCTGGTTAGCAAAAATTTATCTTCTAGCTGACCCATAAATATATTGGCGCAGTTCGGGCCAATTCACGTACCCATAGACGTCCCACTAGCTTGCACATAGTGCTGGCCTTCAAATTCGAAGTTATTTCGTTCTAAAATAAGGGCAAGCAAAGTTGCCAATGTGTCGCTATCGATGAGTTTCTCGGGTGATGTACATTCGTAGCAATTGACGACTGCCATGATGCCATCAGAATGTGGAATGTTAGTATACAAAGATGCTACATCAAGTGTGACCAAAAGAGAACCTTGAGGAATAATGAGATCGATTATATCCGACAGGAAGTGGGTAGTGTCTCTTACGTAAGAGGCAAACGTAGCTGGGATATGACTAATCAAGGAATCTAGGTAGCTGGACAAATTTTCTGTGACTTTACCTGTACCAGAAATGATGGGGCGAGCTGGGTTGTTTATCTTATGTATTTTAGGTAAAAGGTAAAAACGACCAGCAACAGGACTTAGTGGAATTAGAGAATGAACCGCATTGTCAGGCACCTTTTTTCTTCTTGACGATATCTAGCACTGTGCTTTCGATCAGAGATTTATATTGCTCAGTGGGGTCATGATCAAGGCGTTTATAAAACGTTGCGTCTGCTAGCTGTGTGTGGGCCTCTGCGGCGTAATCGGACTTATTCATTATGACAACGGCACAACCTTTGTCAGCAGGCTTATTGACGATGTCTTTCCGAGAGGACACGGTATCTAGTGCTTTCATTTCGCTGGCGGACAAATTACGGCGGAAGGGTGCTTGTTTTTGATACAATTGTAGAACGTCTCGTTGTACTGCTTTGATATACCTGTCCAAAAATCTAGCGCGCTGTTTAGGAGGGACACAGCGCTTGCCAGAGGGTAACTCGTGTTTCGAATCGCTTGAATTAGAGCGGTCATGGAAGCATTCGCGCAAGCGTAAGTTACGGGCGAAATTATCCAAATCTTTCAGTTGTTGAAATTCATTATGTCCACCTGTGGCTGGACAAAAATTAAGACCACGACGTAGAACACTGCACTCCTCAGCTGTTAGCCGAATGTTCGAGATATTAACAATAATATTCTGCTCCTGATGAGTAAACCTACTAACTAAGGATGACGAAGAAGTGCCGGAGTGTACTTCTAGAGGTTCGGTTTGAAAAGGGGCAGAGTTGAATATCTTGTCCTGGCTTCCATAAGAGCACACAACACCGTCACGGGACAGTTTCGTGGCTTTCATTGCGTAGATTTCGTTCCGTTTTTTGGTTGCGAATGCCTCTAATGCGGCGGATTGGTTAGAGGACAAGTTTAAGCTCGCAGCAATTTTACTTTCTTGGTTCATGAATTTCTTACTGGAAGAACGATAGTGATCTAACACAACACGGGTGAGTTGTAGTGAAGCATTTGTTCCCATGTTATCCCATCTAGCTATATTGCGCTCAGACATGTCCGACAGAGCTGGTTTTACAACATTACGGAGACCCTTTGGTGCAACAGCCGCAGATAGGTAGATATTTAGCGCATCTACATGTAGAGCATTGCGAATTCTTTTTTCTCTAACCTTCCTTAGCCTAAAAACAAGAAAGGGGCTGGCAGATGGAATGGCACACTGTGGTATAAACTTTTTTAAAACAGGGTTGAAGTGCCTCAGACAGGCTGGCCAACGTTTCGATAGGTGGACCTATCTTCGTCAAAGGCGGCCTCGTCATCCTCGGCGTGTTAGTTTTAAAGGGTTAGTGCAGTGACGTCACGTGCGGGTGTTGTTGCTGGCGGCTGGTTTTAAAGAGAGAGATTACAAGAGGGAACAGGCGCTGTCGTCCGACGTCTGTGAGCCTCATTCTCAAGACGAAGGGACAAGAGCGTGAGAGTGGGCACGCGGGGAGGAAAGAAAAGAAATAGAAGCAGAAAAAAGGGAAAAAAAAAAGCAGGGGGGTGCCAGGGCCGTACCAAGACACAACAAAGGAGGGGGGGAGTGAAAGAAAAAGCAAGAGAAAAATGAAATCTTTAAGAAATATGGGGGCTTGGGAGCGTGTTGGGGATGCGAACGGTTAGGAGGTAATCCGAGGGAGTCGTTGGCGGCATGTTTTTGAGGCATTAGAACGGCCGGTCAAGCAATAGGTCGAGTAATTTTGAAATAGTTAAGGTGGCGACGGGGAGTCTGCGGTGCAATGTGTGGGGAGAATGAAAGGCAGCGGCATGGTCTTTCAAGGGGCACTGACCCACGCGCTTAACGTAGGTGTCGTAGAAATTCATTTCAACAGAGGTAAGAAATATGGTTACACGGAGACACAGCCTTTAGTCAATTCGCCGGTACATCGTCCACGGTTTTCGTGTGGGCTCTGCGAAACTCGCAGCAGGGACCTTTCGGGGAGGAACCTGTAGCGTCCTGTGCTGAAGAAAAAGGTGCCTGACAATGCGGTTCATTCTCTAATTCCACTAAGTCCTGCTGCTGGTCGTTTTTACCTAAAATACATAAGATAAACAACCCAGGTCGCCCCATCTTTTCTGGCATAGGTACAGTCACATAAAATTTGTCCAGCTACCTAGATTCCTTGATTAGTCATATCTCAGCTACGTTTGCCTCTTACGTAAGACACTCTACCCACTTCCTGTCTGATATAATCGATCTCATTATTCCTCAAGGTTCTCTTTTGGTCACACTTGATGTAGCATCTTTGTAAACTAACATTCCATATTCTGATGGCATCATGGCAGTCGTCAATTGCTACGAATGTACATCACCCGAGAAACTCATCGATAGCGACACATTGGCAACTTTGCTAGCCCTTATTTTAGAACGAAATAACTTCGAATTTGAAGGACAGCACTATGTGCAAGCTAGTGGGACGTCTATGGGTACGTGAATTGGCCCGAACTACGCCAATATATTTATGGGTCAGCTAGAAGATAAATTTTTGCTAACCAGGACGTTAAAACCTTTTTATTACAAACGTTACATTGACGATGTTTTTCTGATTTGGCCTCATGGGGAACAGGAACTGCTTTCTTTCATATCTGACTTTGACAATGCCCATCGATCTATATCATTTTCTCACACGTATTCTTCATCTACTATTAACTTCCTTGACGTCAGCGTTTCAGTGCTAAATGATAAACTATCTGCTGCCCTATACAAAAATCCGACAGATAGATGTCAATAATTGCACTTCGATAGCAGTCACGTTAAACATTGCAAGACTAGCATTCCTTATAGCCAAGCCTTACGTTTTAAAAGAATTTGTTCTGAGCAATCAGAGTTTCAAAAGAATTGCGGTACCCTAAAACACGCTTTAGCCAAACAAATTACCCAACACAATTAATTTACGATGCAATAAAACGCGCAGACGTGCATGACCGAAGGACGCTTCTTTGCATTAAGAACAAACCGACTCCCTCACCCCATACAGATCTTGTCCAAACCAACAGTGCGTCAGACCCAAGTGTTTCGCATGTATTAAGGAAACACCAGAATATTCTAATGCAGAGTTAACGCCTCAAAAACATATTCTCTCATCGGCCTAAAGCAGTGTACCGTAAAGCTAGAAATATTCGAGAAATACTAGCATCATCATCTAAGACTGACTGCCCTGATGCCATCGGATGCCATCCTTGTGGAAAACCGCGATGTAAAGTATGCCCCTACATGGTCACATCGCAACCGGTTACTAGTACGTCTTCAAACGTTTGTTTAAAAATCAAAGGCGATTTCAACTGCGACATAAAAAACGTAATATACATGCTTGAATGTACGCTCTGCAAAAAACGGTACATCGGAGAAACAGACGGGCCTTTCAGATTCCGCTTTAGCAATCATGAAGCCCACGCTAACACGTTGCCCAACCTGCCCATCTCAAGATATGTGCACCTTCCTGACCACTCAATTGATAAACTGAGTGTCACGTCGCTTGAATCTGGATTTCGTTCAAATTATGATAGAAAAGTCCGCGAATCCTTCCTTAATATATAAGTTTGATACCGTCGCGTGTGGTATGAATGAATGTGTAGGAAAATTGAGTTGCCTGTCTTTGTAGCCCGTCACTTATCCCTTCAGCTACTAATACGTCGCTATTCCCCTTTTTCTGTGTCTGTGTTTGCTTGATAACATAGCAGATATTGAGCATATATTGACGCTTTGTTGTCACGTGGCGATTGGTTTTTACAATTCATTCCGATGCGTTTTCATGCTTTGTATTTTAGATTATATGTTTGCAATCGCCATCGTTCCATACACTTGTCAGCTATGCTTTGAACGATTCAGATGCATTTTGTTCGCCCATTTTATTCGTTTTTCATGTAAACGTATCTTCATTTGGTCGATAAGCACATCTATATTAACTGTACTGACACCTTGCAATGTATTCTGATGAAGGCCGGACCTCGGCCGAAACGTCAACAAACCGCTTCATATGAGCGTCTACTTCACTGTGAATGTATGTACACACACACATATATATATATATATATATATATATATATATATATATATATATATATATATATATATATATATATATATATATATATATATATATATATATATATATATATATATATATATATATAAATCGTCGGTTAAACATTGTGGTGCTTTATTTGTTGCAGATTTTAAAGACTCGGTTTTCTGAGCGAGTTGCCACCACTGTTTTTAGCCAATAATCATGGGCCGCCATTTGCCCCTAGCACCACTGGCCGCCGTGATATGCCAAATATATGGAATAAAGAAACATACACGACATTGTCGGAAGGCACATTTCTAACCCGATGCTGCAATTATTAGGCCGCGGACGTTTTTTCTCCTTTATTCCAGCTGGGCTACAAACGTAAATAGGTGTTTGTGATCACAGATCACACTCGTTTTATGTGTGTTAAAGCAGGTAGCATTGACATCACATCCTCATCGCAGTTGATCATCTTAGACACATCACGTATTCTTATAACCAATTCGACAAAGTACTCATGCACAGATCGGCCTTTAACATCACAGTGACTGTATGCCAACAAAGAGTTTGTTGGAATACAAACCTTACTAAAAAATAACGCCCATCTAATATAAAACATCTTCAGGCGGTAAAAAACGAATGTCACGTGGGCTGGTGGGTAAGTTTATTGTTAAACTTCTCTGTAACGAATATGGCAATATTACACCAATGTGCTCCCGGACGATTGGAAGATCGGTGAGGTGGTTCCCTTGTACAAGACCGGTAGTCAAGATAACCCTGATAACTATAGACCCATTTCACTAAGTAGTATGCCTTGCAAACTCATGGAGCATGCCATTTATTGTCACCTGGTAACAATTATGGAAACAAACTCTTTCTTCACTGCATAAAAACACGGGTTTAGAAAGAATTACTCCTGAGAGACACAACTTTAGTCTTTCACTGACGACCTATTTACCGCTTTAGATAGTTACTCCTTCTTAGACTGCCTTTTCATCATCATCAGCCTGGTCAAGCCCACTGCAGGGCAAAGCCCTCTCCCATACTTCTCCAACAACCCCGGTCATTTACTAACTGTGGCCATGTCGTCCCTGCACACTTCTTAATCTCATCCGCCCACCTAACTTTCTGCCGCCCCCTGCTACGCTTCCCTTCCCTTGGGATCCAATCCGTAACCCTTAATGACCATCGGTTATCTTCCCTCCTCATTACATGTCCTGCCCATGCCCATTTCTTTTTCTTGATTTCAACTAAGATGTCATTAACCCGCGTTTGTTCCCTCATCCAATCTGCTCTTTTCATATCCCTTAACGTTACACCTATCATTCTTCTTTCCATAGCTCGTTGCGTCGTCCTCAATTTGAGTAGAACCCTTTTCGTAAGCCTCCAGGTTTCTGCCCCGTAGGTGAGTACTGGTAAGGCACAGCTATTATATACTGTTCTCTTGAGGGATAATGGCAACCTACTGTTCATGATCTGAGAATGCCTGCCAAACGCACTCCAGCCAATTCTTATTCTTCTGATTATTTCCGCCTAATGATCCGGATCCGCCGTCACTACCTGCCCTAAGTAGATGTATTCACTTACGTATTCCAGTGCCTCGCTGCCTATTGTAAATTGCTGCTCTCTTCCGAGACTGTTAACCATTACTTTAGTTTTCTGCAGATTAATTTTTAGACCCACTCTTCTGCTTTGCCTCTCCAGGTCAGTGAGCATGCATTGCAGTTGGTCCCCTGAGTTACTAAGCAAGGCGATATCATCAGCAAATCCCAAGTTACTAAGGTATTCTCCATTAACTTTTATCCCCAATTCTTCCCAATCCAGGTCTCTGAATACCTCCTGTAAACACGCTCTGAATAGCATTGGAGAGATCGTATGTCCCTGCCTGACGCCTTTCTTTATTGGGATTTTGTTGCCTACTTTATGGAGGACTACGGTGGCTGTGGAGCCGCTATAGATATCTTTCAGTATTTTTATATACAACTCGTCTACACCCTGATTCCGTAATGCCTCCATGACTGCTGAGGTTTCGAAAGAATCAAACGCTTTCTCGTAATCAATGAAAGCTCTATATAAGGGTTGGTTATATTCTGCACATTTCTCTATCACCTGACTGATAGTGTGAATATGATCCATTGTTGAGTACCCTTTATGGAATCTTGCCTGGTCCTTTGCTTGACAAAAGTCTAAGGTGTTCCTGATTCTATTTGCGATTACCTTGGTAAATAGTTTGTAGGCAACGGACAGTAAGCTGATCGGTCTATAATTTTTCATGTCTTTGGTGTCCTCTTTCTTATGGATTAGGATTATGTTAGCGTTCTCCCAAGATTCCGGTACGCTCGAGTTCATGAGGCATTGCGTACACTGGGTGGCCAGTTTCTCTAGAACAATCTGTCCACCATCCTTCAACAAATCTGCTGTTACCTGATCCTCCCCAGCTGCCTTTCCCCTTTGCATATCTCCCAAGGCTTTCTTTACTTCTTCCGGCGTTACCTTAGGGATTTCGAATTCCTCTCGACTGTTTTCTCTTCCATTATCGTCGTGGGTGCCACTGGTACTGTATAAATCTCTATAGAACTCCTCTGCCACTTGAACTATCTCATCGATATTAGTAATGATATTGCCGGCTTTGTCTCTTAACGCATACATCTGATTCTTGCCAATTCCTAATTTAATTTTCACTGTTTTTAGGCTTCCTCCGTTCCTGAGAGCATGTTCAATTCTATGCATATTACACTTCCTTGTGTCAGCTGTCTTACGCTTGTTGATTAACTTCGAAAGTTCTGCCAGTTGTATTCTAGCTGTAGGGTTAGAGGCTTTCATACATTGGTGTTTCTTGATCAGATCTTTCGTCTCCTGCGATAGTTTGCTGGTATCCTACCTAACGGAGTTACCACCGACTTCCATTGCACACTCCTTAATGATGCCCACAAGATTGTCGTTCATTGCTTCAACACTAAGGTCGTCTTCCTGAGTTAAAGCCGAATACCTGTTCTGTAGCTTGATCTCGAATTCCTCTATTTTCCCTCTTACCGCTAACTCATGAATCGGCTTCCTATGTACCAGTTTCTTCCGTTCCCTCCTCAGGTCTAGGCTGATTCGAGTTCTTACCATCCTGTGGTCACTGCAGCGCACCTTGCCGAGGACGTCCACATCTTGTATGATGCCAGGGTTAGCGCAGAGTATGAAGTCGATTTCGTTTCTAGTCTCGCCGTTCGGGCTCATCCACGTCCCCTTTCGGCTATCCCGCTTGCAGAAGAAGGTATTCATTATCCTCATATTATTCTGTTCCGCAAACTCAACTAATAACTCTCCCCTGCTATTCCTAGTGCCTGTGCCATATTCCCCCACTTCCTTGTCTCCAGCCTGCTTCTTGCCTACCTTGGCGTTAAAGTCGCCCATTAATACAGTGTATTTAGTTTTCACTCTACCCATCGCCGATTCCACGTCTTCATAGAAGCTTTCGACTTCCTGGTCATCATGACTGGATGTAGGGGCATAGACCTGTACAATCTTCATTTTGTACCTCTTATTAAGTTTCACAACAAGACCTGCCACCCTCTCGTTAATGCTATAGAATTCCTGTATGTTACCAGCTATATTCTTATTAATCAGAAATCCGACTCCTAGTTCTCTTCTCTCCGCTAAGCCCCGGTAGCACAGGACATGCCCGCTTTTTAGCACGGTATATGCTTCTTTTGGCCTCCTAACTTCACTAAGCCCTATGATATCCCATTTACTGCCCTCTAATTCCTCCAATAGCACTGCTAGACTCGCCTCACTAGATAACGTTCTAGCGTTAAACGTTGCCAGGTTCATATTCCAATGACGGACTGCCCGGAGCCAGTGATTCTTAGCACCCTCTGCTGCGTCGCAGGTCTAACCGCCGCCGTGGTCAGTTGCTTCGCAGCTGCTGGGGACCGAGGGGCCGGGGTTTGATTGTTGCGTTCATGTTGGAGGTTGTGGCCAAGTACTACACCAGGGTGGCCAATCCTGCTCTGGTGAGGGAGTGCGTTACCGGTTCTGGTCACCGGGATCAGGCCACACTCCAGGCCTGTTTGCGCAATTTTATCAAGACGCGGTTTTTTTTTAATCCGGTGTAAAATTGTCGGCACCGGGATTCGAACCACGGGCCTCTTGCACGCGAGGCGGGTGTTCTACCTCTACGCCACCGCTGCACCTTGCCTTTTCATAGATTCTGCTTAAAACATTCAATTCGGTATGTCATGAATTACTACTCTTTAAACTACACCCGCCTGATTTAGAGCCTAACGTACTAAAATAGATAGAGTGCTTCGTGTCTGCGCGCACGCAGTTCATAACAGTTCAGGACCACAACTCTGTTCCTCGTCCTGTCACATCCGATGTACCACAGGGGTCAAGTCTAGGACCCTTGCTCTTTCTTGCTTACATTATTCGCCAACCTTCCAACATAAGCTCGTCCATAAACTGCTCCCGGATAATTGCTTTATTTATCGTGAGAAAATAACTGGTAATGACCATCTGACGCTTCAATCCGACCTAAGTAATATAAATGCATGGTGTGAGACTTGGTTAATGAAGCTGAATAGCAATAAATATAAAGCAATGAGAGCTACTCGCCGTACTTCTCATGATCCCCATGCACTTATTCTCTTAATATTGTTCCCCTAATTCAGGTTTTCACTTACAGATACCTTGGTATTTATATTTCTCAGAAGCTTTACTGGCAATCTCCTGTTAATCACGTAACTACCATTGCTAGGCGTACTATTGGTTATATCAAACGTAATTTTAGTCTAGCTGCAACGAACTTAAAGTTCTTGCTTTATAAAACACTAGTTAGGCTCAAGCTTGAACATGCATCTTCCATAGTCAAGGGTAAAACGGACGCCAACCAAAAACCTTAAAAGTAAAGAAGCCAAGGCGGTACCGCTTGGCTTTCATTGTGAACAAGACGTATAGGAGCTGAAACGTCTTGGTTTCTTTTCTTCTAATGTTTTTGATCGGCGTCTGTTACACCCTTGACTAGGAGCAATTGCGACCAGACGAGTTTTCATGGAACTCTTGTATTCATGTACCTTCCCTTTGGGATCCTCATGTCAGTTCACTTAACCTCAGCATAGAAGTCACTCAGAACCGTGCAGCACGTTTATTTTGTCTAACTGTTCGCTTCCCGCAAGTGTCACTTCAATGAAATTCAATCTTGATTTGCCTAACCTGTCACTTCGTCGCAAAATTTCACGACTTTGTCTGTTTTATTATATCTATCATTAAAATCCCACCTTAGGCGACTCTCTATTGTTACTACCATTGTACATTTTTTCCAGAAACTATCATCACTTCAAGGTTGGCGTGCCATGTTGCCGCAATAACCTTCATTTCAATTCCTTAATTCCCACAACAAGCGGCGACTGGAACCACTTTCCCGCTTCCGTTGTTTCAGTCGGGATTGCCAATGATTTCAAAAACTCCCTTGTTAACAACTTGTTGTAACCCTACTATGCAGCTAAAATGCATATTCTTTTTTTCAGTTTGATACTACCTACTGCACTCTGTAATGTCTCGGCCCTGAGAGAAAATAAACGAAATGAAATGAAAACATGTTCAACATTTATTGCTTTGTATCAGTGAAGACACCTGCTTGCCCGTGGCACATAAATCCCTCTTTCCTTTAACCACGTTTTAGCGGGCACGGTTCTGGCACGAAGCGGTTCCAAGAATAAAGCAAAATGTAAATGAATTATCAGACGACACTTTTAAACGGAATAAAGTACTTGTGTGATAACTTTCTGCTCTCGCGATGTCTTACGATTATATTCTATTGCCGGAATTTCATTTCCTCGAGCGTACGCCTTTTCTTTTGTGAAAGCTTGCTTTCTTGTTGCATCACTCTAGAGATATTTTTCAGCTCGCGCACGTAAATCGCACCTTTTATTTTTCCTCCGCTGAGCTTTCTAGTTTTACAGCAAAGCTGTTTATGGCTTTGAGTTCCGTGCATTTTTGTGTCCCCCAGCAAATGCGTGTGATCAAAAACCATCATCACCAGCAGTGGCTCGTGCCACTGCCCGCACATCCGCCGTTTTCTTGCACAGCTAGCTACGTTGCCGCTCATCGTGCTAGCGTTCCCATACTGCCCCTCCCTCCGCGAAGGCCCTGACGCCACTGGCCCACCACCAGTCTGTGCGGTGATTTTGGTCTCAAATTCTTCGCCTCAATATATCGCGAAATGAAAGCAAGAAACTCAGTGCCCTCCCGCTCTGTGAAAAAGGATGACCAGCGAAGTTTTCTTTGTATGTGGGTCACTTAATGGCAAACTGCACCCCCGCCACGGCTCGGTCTGGCATTGCACTATCTTCAAGATGAACCTACGTATGGGGAGCGCTTAACTCCTGCTTCAGCGCAGCCACGGATCGGACAGGTATTGCACTATCTTTGACACTGGCCCACGTGTGGAGAGTTTTATGCCTACACATGGACACGATCCTAGGGGAACTAGCCCTTAACCCGCCGTGCTTGCTGAGTTGCTATGGTGTTGGGCTGCTGAGCACGAGGTCGCGGTATCGAATCGCGGCCACGGCGTCGTATTTCGATGGGGGCGAAAGCACCCGCGTACATAGATTTAGGTGTACGTTAAAGAACTTCAGGTGTTCGAAATGTCCGGAGTCCCCTACTACGGCGTACCTCAAAATCAGAAAGTGGTTTTGGCACGTAAAACCCCATAATTTTTAACTAGCCCCTAACAGCCTCGCTGTTATTGACTGTAAAATTGGTTACGTCTTTGTTTCTTTTAATAAAGAAATAAAGAAATAAATTAGTATTTATTTATTTATTTATTTATTTATTTATTTATTTATTTATTTATTTATTTATTTATTTATTATTGACAACGACGAACGCGGGAGCAGATGCGCAAACGCTTAGGCACAGAAGCACCGAGGGGCGCCAAGGAGCCACTTGTGGAAGAAGACGGCGATGCTGGAGCCAATCGGGATGATGGTAGTTTTGTCTTAACACACGGAAACGATCTTAACATCTTCGCTGTAAATGCGTATAACGAATGTATAAAACGAAAAAACGCGGATGCATAAAAATAAATGTGTATGCCTACCTTTTGTCAGAATGACCACCGGTGGGGATAATAAATGTGCTCGTACCGTTGCTAAAAATTCTGTGTCACCTCTTTGTCGCGCGTACACGGTTTGGCCGGTCATCTACTTTCATGAAGTGGAATAGATAACGATCTTTTTTTTTAACGACCTGCAGTTTTTGCTTGATAAATCCCGGATAAGCTGCTTCGGTTCTCGCCAGGTCTTCCAGCTCCTGTCGCAGTTCCTCTTTTTGAGCTTAGTACTCCTCTTTTTATTGCGTTCAATTTTGCCATTTGTTCAAACAACTCCCATTTTTCTTCGGCATTGTTAAGTGTGTCACTAAAAACTGCTAGATTTCTTTCTTTCATCTATGAAAACATCACCTTTGATTAACCTAAGTGTTCAATTTTCTTGTTTCCCATTCCAGTTATCATTTTTGCACTTGGCCGATCTCAAACTTCTATAAACAAATAATGACCACTAAATGAAACAGTATCAACATCGTAGTTCTGACACACAGGCGCAATCTCTCAACATACGTATCCTCGAACTTGTTGTGCATGACTGGTGGCTTGAAAGTGTAGGAAGTGCTGGCGACTTAGATCCTTTGCAAACTGCCACACCACTTAAGTATTGTTTGCTTACGCATTCTCGAAAGAACGCAGCACTTTCATCATTTATACTTCACAGTTGAAGTCGCCCAAAACAATAACACATATTTCACAAAAAAATACACATTCCCAAAACAACAGATATATTTCAGGTGGCTTTGTAGGCAATATAAATCTAGGTTCGCCTCCTCTTACGTATACCACGGCGCATGCCCCATTGGAACCATTCCTGCGTGCAAGCCAGTGCTGTAAGGCGTGTTATATTATAGTATCAACTATACGAACACACCATGCGCTCTTTCGCCGTCGTTGATGGTCACATATAGAACACTACTTTCTTGATTTCATTACGCTTTCTGAAGAACATTACTTAAAGTTTACCTGTACGCTTTCCTTTACGCCAGAATTTAAATGCTAGGCTAGTGGCGAAATGTGTGCAGGGGTGTTCGTACGTGCTTCAATCCAATAGACTCGTGCACAGAAGCAGTTGCATTCCGAGATGAGACACTTTTGCTTGCCAGCTTGCGTCATCGTTTTTTTTTTTCTTACGCGTAGTCGCCATGGTGCATACCCGCAGTACTAGAAATGAAGTTTATAATTATGGCTGTTTGGGCTAGCTGGTTAGGTACAGCAATGGGGATCATAGCGCTGGGAGACCCGGACGAAAGCAAGACAACAAGGACGAGCACTAACGACCAATTGAATGTTTATTTCTAAAAAAAAAAACACCGTATCTCTAGGCCCGCACACCTAAAAGGCCGAACCACCGCACATAAAAACTGAGTGCTTCTTAAACAACGGTTTACAAACACAATTGCCGGAATGCACGTGTCATGTGTCTGTGCATTGCGGTGATTGTGGGCAGGAACCGTTGTTTCAGAAGTGCTCTGTTTTTTATAGAAATGTAGAGGGCCACTGATATCATGAGTTCCCCTTCAGGTGCTCTGACTACAAGTGAATTTGCGTTTTTGAAAGTGGCTGCTTTTCATGTGCGGTGATTGGGCTTTTTTTGGTGTGCGGACCAAAAATGTGGTGTTTTTATGTAAATGAACACTCAGTTGAAAGCCAGAGCTGCTCCTGTTGTCTCACTCTTGTCCGCGTCTTCCAGCGCTGTGACCTCCATTGCTCTATCTAACCAGCTAGCCCCCAAACAGCCATACTTATAAATTTCATTTATAGTACATCGGATTCTTTTGCGTGTAATAATAGTGATTCGTGTGCATTTGTTCCCCTCATCGCATTTGCCACCTGCCGTGCCAGAGCGCTGTTCTTCAACTTCAGGGCAAGAGTTCTTTCAGATGAAGTCAAGTTGTTATTTTTATGTTCTGTGCCGTCATTTGGTCCGGAATGAGGATGGACAAAACCCTCAGTTCTTAATGGCAAAGACAGGCCCACATTTACAGAGTATCATGCAACAGCGCATCAATTTATCTTCGAGGCAGAACTCGGAAGCCTACTGTCGCTACCGATAATTCCGTCGCATCACGGAGCGGACGACAGATTAGCTGTGGTCTGTCACTCTGGCCAGACAGCAAGCCAGCCTCACATAAGAGGGCGGGCATCGACTCAGGCTGTCAAGACGTCGAGGGATGTTTGCCATCGCGACTTCGTCAAAAAGGCGCTTGCCCTGGGACCAAACTTTGCTGCCGAACCAAACAAGTCGGCTCGCAAGCTCATTTCATTGGCAAGGCGTGTGGCAACGTCCGCTCCGCGCCACACTCTCGTGCCATGCTTTTCGAGGCGCCACGGTCGACGCTCACAAATAGGTGTTGATGATGATGGTGAATGCGCTTTCGCACATACCCACTCACGGGTATTTGCCAAGAGTCGGTGTCGTATTCGCCACCGCACGGCGCACTGCCTTCATATGTTTGTGCTTTCCACTTCCCCGTACATATATTATCACAAAGGGAAGCGCAGCAGGGGGCGGCAGAATGTTTGGTGGACGGATGAGGTTAGGAAGTTTGCTGGAGCAACATGGCCCAAATTAGATCATGACCGTGATAAATGGACAAACATGGGAGTGGCCTTTGCCCTGCAGTGGGCGTAGCCATGCTGCTGCTGCTGCTGCTGCTGATGATGATGATGACGATTGCGCTAATGCATCAAACAACGTTCTGCTGAAATGGTTAAATTGCTGATTTGCATTTCTCTGCCGGTCTATAGTTAAAGTGCAAAGGCACTCACGTAACATTGGATAGTTAACTCGATGAGAAATATGAGATTGTCCCTGAGAATCAGTGAATCGATGTAGAAAAATGGCGGTAGCAAAATGATCCGTTACTACGGAATCATACACATTACACCATCTTGAATTTACGTGGAAGTTCCGCAATACATGATCGATCGGTGTGGATGTCAGCGAAGTTATGCATGTTGGGGTTTAATTGACGCTATGGAATCCATATGATCTAACAACATTAAAATATTCATTCTCATGTTCCTTTATAGCATCAAAAACAAAGTCCCCAGATATTCGCATTCGTTTATTTAAATTGGTTAAGCAAAGTATTAAATGTTCGAAATGTTGCATAGAAGCTGGTTTGTTCTTGTAAGGAGCACTATAAATTGCCGCTGGAACAAAGCATTGAGAATTCATGATAAGCATATCAAATTCATTCGCGTATGAGTAAGAGTACTACTTAATGACTGAGCATGGTATAGAAGACCTATAAATAGTGCAACACCACCACTCCTATTTGCCGTACTTTGAGGAGTGGTTTTAGGCTTGTATCGCAGGTCAGAAAGACCAAATAAGGAAGCAGGTAGGGGTGATCAAACGGAACAGTAAACAGAGTAATTTGATTACCCCTACCTCCTTCCTTTTTGCTCTTTCTGAGCTGCGCTGCTAGCCTCAAGAAGTCATGACATACCAACTCGCCCAAACTGCCATGCTTTTGAGGAGTGGAGAATGATGCATATCAGGGTATATCGTACAATTCGCCTGAACGCAGCCGTGTTTCTGAGATAGGAAAGGATGCAATGACAGACGAGAGCAAATGTTGTCAACACTTTTGAGCAACTGTTCACGAAATGATTAGCAGAGTGAGCTATGGCAGCCATGATAATGTTAAAAAGACTAACAAATAAGGGACGTCAGTTTCATTACGAATATTGGCAGCCCTTGCAGTCTCAGCCTCTCGGCTAAGGATTCGGTTTTCAACCCAGACGAATTTCCAGGTGTTTGCCTTTTTCCTGGTGATACCTTTTTCTAATAGTGTTTTCATTTCAGGGCAGAAATGCTCAATAATGTACACATTCGTTGAGCCATTGTATCCAAAATCGTGATGGCTTAGCTTTTTCTTCTTGAATCTTTTAATTATGCGTTCTCTAATAGAACGAGACGTGCGCTTAACTACAACATTTGGCTGATGCTTGTCATTACTAGGAATGAATCAAATCAAAGTCTGTTTCACTAGCAGAAATATCATGCTTTTGACAAACAGATGTTAATACTGTGACTAAGTTTTCGTTTTGCTTTAAGGGAAGTCCCTCTCTTTTCAAATTTTGCTATCGTGTATATTGTTTCAGCTCAATTATTTCAGAGCGGGTACTTTCAAGCTTACTTCGTAGCTAATTATTTTCTTTCTTTAGTAACACTTGTTCCTTTTTCATATTATAAATTTTTACCTTAAAAGTTTCAAAGTGAGAGATCAATAAATGTAGGGATATCCTAATCTCTTGCACTTCATATCTCAGAGTAGATCCACGTGAGTCAACCTTGCCCGATAGATCAGTAAGCAACTTTGCCAATTTCGTAATCGTAGTTGGCGGTTTGTTCGTCATTTTCAAGGGGTATTCGTAGCGGTCGAACAGTCGAATAATGCACTAAAAGAGCAGTCACGGAGCGATCCAGGTACCTCTGGTAGGTTATTGCGAAAATATGCAAGTTGGTTTACCTGCACGATTCCAATAAAACAATTAACGCTTGTGAATTTCGCACTTGTTACCGCTCTTTATAGGTGATGGGAGAGGGGGGCGTCCATGACTTGTCGATCAGAGCAGCATTCCATGACGCAGGCGCAGTCGGTAGCTACTATAGTGGGAGTCTTGAAGATGAAGGCCCCTATAGTTGATCTGATCAAACAGCTGGTCCTTTCCTGGCTGGGAAACTAGCAGACATTGGCCCCGGAATCAGCACGATTTGAAAAAAAGCGATTAACGCTTGCTGATGCTTCCAGTTGCCTGGAGCGCTCCGTACCGACAAATCGAGAATAGAAGTAAACTTAACCATCAACTTTGAAATCTGTTTACATACCAACATTTTTGTGTGCAGATTATGCATCGGTAAACTGAATAACTCCAGCTAGCCATAAGCTAGGGAAATCTAGGGCATTTTTAAAGCCAAGTTTGGAGAAAACTGGCTTCGGAGGTTGGCAACACCGCGTACAGACATACGTAAATGTATACGGAAATTTTCTCTCAAGGAACCTCTGCCGACGGCACATTTTGTGCGATGGGGCCCTCAACGCTTTCGCGTTAAAGTTGATGGAGATGCACACATCGCAATGTGATATTCTGAGCGCTCATTTCACATGATGGCGATTTCAGCGACGCAGCTGGTGCGATGCCTATGGTTGTGTGCGACCAGGTTTGTTTGCACACGCTTTATAATTTTTGAGATGCAACGAAAAAAAAAATGCCAGGATACCCAAGTACTTCTTATAAGCACTGAATGCGAACGCATAATTGTTTAATTGAACACCTGATATCTAGGAGGCGCAGCTTTAGACCAGTGGGTACGACACTCGGCTCTTGAGCGCAGGGTCGTACATTAGAATGTTGCCACCGGCAACGTTGTTTCTTTGAAATTAATTCTGTGTTGGAACGTAGCTCTTATGCGCCCGTTCATGCGGTGAGCATCGGTGGGTCTCGACATCCCTCGTAGCCGAGCGAACGAGCACAGCAAATGTTGAAAGAGCGAACCCGAAGCGCAGCGGGTACTGAAAGACGACGATAGGGAAGAGAGCGCTAGGACGAAAGCGGAGGTGCAGGGCACAGCGGAACTGTGAGGCGGAAAGCTGAGGAGGAGGGTATGGCGAAAGAGTGAGAAGGAAAGCGTAGTGCTGCGCAAGACGAGCTTTGGAGCGACGATGACTGGGACGTTTCGATTTTCTGAGTTCTCGCAGCCCGCTTGCAGCCAGACGGCAGCCAGCTAGTTCCGGTCCTGATAGTCACGTGGGCTGGAGTCCCAAGACAACCCGAAGCTGCACGAAGTTTGCAAAATCGAATGATAGGGCAGCTGGCTGGAGGATAAATGTAAACATGCTACCGGTACCCGATGCGGATGATCACGCACCCGGGTGAGGCACACCACCGGGTGAGGCACACACCCGATGATGATGATCACACATGGAACTGAAGATCAGGAGCAGTCGAACTGTAGGATCAAGAGTGTCGTCAATGCATGACATAGGATATACGCCCTTTCGAGAGACCTTATTGAGGGCCCGGTAATCGACGCGAAAGGGCACGGAAACGTGTTTCTTTTCCGGACCAAACCAACAGGAGGTGACCAAGGTCTAGCTGAGGGTCGGATGACCTTCCGTTGTAACATGTCCTCGACATTTTCTTCCATGATTTTGTGCTTGGCTAGAAATACACAGCATGGACGTCGGATTACTATAGAGGCTTCCATACTGAAAAGATTTTGTGCCAAAAAACAACACACACAAGAAAGACGACGACACCACAGGTGCTACTTCAACTGTTTAATGAGGATGAAAGCACTTCACATATATAGCCCTCCAAAAAACCGCGCATGCGTACAAGGCAACCTGGAGTACAAAGTTTTATCATAGTAGGCGCGATAGAAACTTCAGCTCAGCCTCGTAAATAAAAACTGATGTATCAATAACACAGTTCGGAACCGCTTTCTTGATGTAGAAGGCTTCCAATGTTTCACGCGATGTCTGATGGCTGCCTCTGCCCAATATCCTCGCTTCTCGGAACCGTGGAAAACGGTGCAAGCCCTGCAGTGATCCACAAGTCGCTCACCTTTATTATTCTGTATACCTTTCCCACGCTCCTTAAGCCGGTCGTTCACACAACGCCCCGTCTGTCCAATGCAGGATTTCCCGCAGGACAGAGGAATTTCATATACGACGTTTGTGGCACACTTTACGAAACGCTGGTCATGCTTCTTCTGACATCCAAGCATTTGGCTTTCGCAAGTTATGCGATGGCTTAGCTGGGCAAGCTTTAGCGGAGCGGAGAACACCACCGGTACATTATACCAGTTAGTCACTTTTTTCAGGCAGTACGTGACTTTATGGATGTATGGGACCACTATAGGCCACTCTTTTTTCTTCGGCTCTACCCTGCTTACCCCAGCCTTCACCTTCTTCAAAAGCATTTCTTGCCACAGGGACCAAGACTGACTTAGGGAAGCCAGCTACAATGAGTCTACCCAAGTAATTGTAAAAACTTGCTTGCATCTCATGCACACATGTCTTCCGGAGCGATGACTCCAGGAAGAGGTTGGCCTCATTTCACTACCTATGAGTGGGCTGAATTGTACGGCAGGAGCCCTTTTTGCGCAGGAGGCGAGTAAGCCCAACAAATGTGCCCATCTCAAAACTTTAACTGTAAATCTAAAAATTGAAGCAAACCATTATCCGGTAGCTCATACGTAAAACATAGCCCTTTCCCCAGGTTTCTAAAATAATCTAAAACACTGCTCACCCTAGCCTCATTCGAAACGGAGCACTGCTTGTTTAAAACCACTAAAAAGTCTTCCATGTAACTTTGTTTTTCACGGTTCCGCGATGCGAGGATTTTGTGTAGAGGCAGGCATCAGGCATTACGTGAAACATTGGAAGCCTTCTACATCAAGAAAGGGGGTCCGAACTGTGTTAGTGATACATCGGTTTTTCTTTACGAGGCTGAGCTGAAGTTTCTATCGCGCCTACTCTGATAAGACTTTGTACTCCATGTTGCCTTGTACGCATGCGCAGTGTTTTGGAGGGCTATATATGTCGAGTGCTTTCGCCCTCATTAAACAGTCGAAGTTGCGCCTGTGGTGTCGTCGTTTTTCTTCTGTGTGTTGTTTTTTTGGAGCAAAACCTTTTGAGTATGCAAGATTGCCATCTAGCCCAGCAGTTAACTCTTCTTTAGACTCTTCGTCTGTGCGGATGCGATGCGCTGCAACTGTGCATTGGCCCAGAGTTAACAAATGGACATCAAAAGAGTTGGCGTGTTTCTTTAACAAAGAAAGCAGCTGCTGCATCTCTGAAGGTGGCAACTCACTGCTGATTTCTGCAGTAAGGGCGGAGGTAGACGCAGTAGCACAAGCAGAAGGGCCTTTGGAGTGCATAGGTTCAAGGGGCACGACGCACACAGGCCCTGAGTCAGCCGCGCAAGCCACTGTAGTGCGTTGCGGAAAGACAATTTTCTCCGATGTTGCGTTCGTGGTGACAACAGCAGCAGAGCTATTAAGAAATCGAACCACACTTGGTGCCAAAGCGACGCCTTTATGAAGGCAGCGGGAAGAGGGCAAGACCAAGACGTTACCGTGGTCAATATCGTTTGATAGAATGGTAACGATTCGCTGTCGGTTGGTCAGTAGTTCGGTAGCTTCCGCCGTGATCAGGCGCAACAGCTTGTCAGTTTCTTCCTCAAGAAGTAGCAGGTGTCGGTAAGATGTACGATGCCTTGCCCCAAAAAAGTGGCCGCCGAAGCAGAAGAAAATCCCAACCTACAATAAGCTGATTAGTGCACGGGAACAACACAGCGAACTGAATATGGTGCAGGATGTCATCGATTAGGACGCGGGCAGGAAAAAGACCGGAAGCCCGAACAGTGTTCCCTTGGGCTGCAATTAGCGTCGGTCCATCATAAGGCGTCGTGACGTTCCTGGAGCGGGAACATAAATCAGCATGGATAACGGAAATTGTCGCACCTATGTCCACCAAAGAATTAATAGATGGGCACCCTTTGGACAAACACCAAAAACATATTAGACGGGCGCACTGGAGTAATTTGAGTGCTGTTGACGTGTGCAATGCTTCCTCCAAAAACTGCATCGCTTAGTTTTCCGGAAGAACAGTCGAGTTGAGTCAGACAGCCCGCAGTGCTGACGTGGAGCGGCGTCTGGCTAAAGGGTGGGTGCTTCGGTCTTCTATCGATGCTGGCGGAGATGTAGAACCAAGCGGAGGGGAAGAGAAGCGACGGCTTTGCGAAGAGGCTCCACATGAAAGGCGCTCAGACATTCGGTGCCCCTGACTCTCGGCCGGCTGCCGCTTATGACAGAAACATGAAATCTGGCAGCGATAGCCGCAATGATAGCACCTGGGACGTGGCGGACGCCAAGGCGGGTAGTACATAGTTCCAGGTGCTTCGGGAGCCAGTGCAGTCAGATGGGTCAGTGAAGGCTCAGGCGGCATGGACGGCATGTTCTGTGGAGGCACGGCAGTAACGAACGCGTACGTTCTTAACGGGACCATTGAGTTGACGTTGCCTAGATGCGATGCAGCAACTTGCGCGTACGTTCAGATATATGGTAGTCAGGATTAAAGAAAAAAATTGTACATTGAGCCCGCAAACTTTTCTGTACTCAGGACGCTGAGAGTAAGTGCGGCTACCCCAGAAGTTTGATTCGTTGCGTAAGACATCGTTTAGGCACGCAAGTGACCTCGCATGGCCGCGCGACCTTGAGTTAACACTGCCAAGGCCTCATTTTCGGGACACATTGAATGGCAGCGTAAAATGCATGGTAATGATGTCACGTATAGTAGTGACGGTGAAGAAAGCAGCAAAACTAGAAATGACGAAACTAGCGTTTTATTGGGCGAACTTGTGCCCTCCAAAACAGGCTACATTCAACGAACTTAAAACCGTAAAAACCTGAACTTGTTGGTAAGGATTCATTATGCAAGAAAGGTGAGACGTGCAGACAGGGCACAAGAGAAAAGAAGTAGGCAACACGAACGCCGACTATCAACTAAAGGGAGTACTGAGGCGAAAAAAGATATAAAACTCACCTGCGCAACCTCTGGAATAGTATCACCACGTGTCAGTCGGGTACATATGCCGGTCTATGTGAGAGATAGCTATTAAGCCACTTAATCTCTTCCTTATGTAAAGTAATCAAACGGTTGACTTACGCACACACTTCCACCATTATAGATATGCTATGCCTCTACCATAAGACGCGCATCTTCATTCTTGTGTCTCTACAATATCGCGCATTCATCTAAATCTGGCGTGCAGTTGCAATCTTGGCAACGAAGGGAAAGATTAGAAGGCGATGCACCGGTTAACGACCTTTTATGTTCCATCAGCCTCTGATTGATACACCGTCACATTAGCCCTACGTAGAACTGGCCACAACTAAGGGGAATTTTATAAACCACACCCATACGAGAGTCAGTAAAACTGTTGCTCTTATTATGCTTCACTGGACAAAGATCTGTTCTTTTTCTGCCTTTTACCTGTTCCTTCTTGCTCTGCGCGGCAGCACATATCTTACCTAGCTTATTGGGAGCAGTGAAAGCAACATTAACATCACATCTACTTGCAACTTCTTTAAGCCTGTGCCTGTGAATGAATGTACGGAAGTAAAACTCTTGCTTGGGCTAGTTGGTCCATGCTTGAAGTAGTAAAGGCAAGGCGCAGAAGACCAGGACTCAAGAAGAACACAAACGACAGGACCGGTGCCGTACGGATGCGGAATACGGAATGTACGGAATAGCTACTCTTTTATTGCTATTACTGCTTTGTTTAATCCTGTCCGTCCCCTTCGAAACCCAATTCTTTAGGCGTTCAGCCAAAGTGACCGCTGTTACGCTAGGCAAACATGCTTCTAAGAGGCGCTGGACCTGGGCATTAAATCTGGCGCCCATTTTGTGCATGCAGGATCTGGTGAGAGAAGACTTAAAGCACGACATGGCAATTCCGTTTTTTTTTTCGCAACTTGAATGACTGACCATATCCAACTGATCAGCCTCTAAAGCCGCCTTCTATGAAACGGCCGTTTCAACAACCTCAGCGCAGTTTTTTATCACAGGGCCCGTGCTGCTACCACCGACAATTTCGCGCCGCGGCTCGTCGATGTGTGTCACCCCTTTCATGGCGCACGGGAAACGCTCAGGCTGGTCTTCAGTAACCGCGTAGGGCGATCATGGCCATATGTCAAGCCGCCTTTTCCCGACGGAACCACAGGACTGCGTTTGTTGGTAGTCACTAGTGCTGAAGTGAGCATAATTCCTGCGTGCAAAGCTGACCGGCGTCTCTGCGCACAGTCAACCCCCGTACAAGCTGTCAACTCTTCCTTCACTACAGCTTACGGACAGAAGTCTCTCACCCTCGATCTCGGTCTTAAAAGAAGATTTCCGTGGCTATTTGGATAGCAGACGTCCCCTTGCAATCTTGGGGCTTGAGCCATTATATCTGCTCATCGACGTGAGCCGCTGTCACCTGGTGGATAACATCATGGGTCGGTCAGTCAATGGTTTCTGTCGCACGCTACTGCTATCAGCCCTACTTTCATCAAACAGCCTACCTCACCGTATGTAGCTCTACTCAACGAGTTTCCGAAAATTACTGTACAGTCTCGGATGGATAAATTTGCTAAACACAAAGTAGATCTACGTCAACTTTTTTCTTGACCTCATGATTACGATCTCGTCATGAATGTTGACAAATGTCAATTTGACGTTCCGGAGAATGATTTTCTCAGACATCGCCTCACCAATCCTGGAATCACTACACTGCCTGACAAGGTTCAGGCCATCAACTACCTGTCACCGAAGTCCACACGTAGCGTGCGACGTTCTAACTTCCAAGTTGGGCAGCCTCTTGAAGCACTCCTTTCTATATCGAAAATTTCGAAAACTGAGTCTACCGCACTTCCTCGGGACACGGCGTTTCATCAAGCTTTCTCCGCCGTTAACAGCGAACTTGCACAAGCCGCTCTCCCGCATCACCTATCAGACTGTCCGCGCTAGCCTTATCGTGGATGGTTCTTCGCAAGCCATGGGAGCCGCTCTTCATCAGTGGATTAATGGTGCACGGTCCGCCGCAAGTTTTCCCACAAGTTTTCCACAAGTTTTCACGCACACTGAACACAGATACAGTACTTTCAAACGGAAGCTCGTCGCAGCCTACCTCGCAGAATCAGAATCAGAATCGGTTTTTATTGAGATCATTAGAATGATTACAAGTTGTTAATATTTAGGAGGAGGTCCCGGAGTCAAAGACTGCAATGGGACCTCTTTTACAAAGTGAACGTAATAAAACAAAAGTACAGCAGTTTTCAACAAATTGTTAACATAGAAAAATTACAGGTTTTAGTATGAATACCATCATTGAAGAATTACATATGCATAAATGTCATGAAAGAAAGCACTGTAACACAATCTCGCTGACAACTGGTAAAGTAACTGCGTAGATGACGTGACGAACACAGTAGAATTTGTTAACTCGAATGTATATGTGAGGCAGAAACAGAAACCTAACGGTATGGCAATGAAAATGAAATGAAGGCACCCTGAAAGAATGGTTGTGAGTATGGACTAGGCATCAGTATTCGACCGGCTGTAATCTTTTAGTTGTTTCTTGAATTCGTGAATTTTAAGTGTTTTTATGTATAATGGTGGTTTGTTCCAGAATGCGATAGATGAAAAATGGACGCTCTCTTTGCCATAATTAGTATGTATTTGAGGTAAAATGAAGTTCCTATTTATTGCAAACCTGGTAATATTAGTATTTATCAGGAAAGATTGTGGTAACAAGCTATCGCATCGTGTGTAATTGATTTGACGGAACAAAAAGCTACCTAGATTATATTTAACGAGTTGTGTTACTGTAAGAATGTGATTAGTTCCTAAAAGATATGAGGCGTTGTTGTTATATGGGCTAAATGTAATTATCCTAATAGCCTCATTCTGTAGAATTTGCAATGAGTTTAAATGGGTTACGTAAGTGTTTCCCCAGCTAAAAACGCAGTAATTAATGTGGAAATGAATAAATGAAAAGTATAGTGATAGTAATATTTGATGGTCAAATATGTTTCATGCTTTTAAAAGTACCCTAATCCCGTAGGTAATGTTCTGTTTTAGTTTGGTTATGTGTTCAGTAAATTTAAGATGTTTGTCTACTTCTATGCCAAGATAATTGCATGAAAAACGTGCAGGGATAGGGACTTCCGCCCAATAAGATAGGAGTAATGGAGTGAAGTGTTCGTTGGTGGGAAGTGAATACAATAAATTTTGTTTTAGACGGGTTCATCTGTAGCTGGTTAGAATGGCACCACTCCCGCAGGCTGTGTAAGTCGCCGTTAAGGTTAGATACTAAGGTTGTAATACATTTATTGGAATTAATAGTAGTAGTATTATCTGCATAAAGTATACATTTCGAAAACGATAGGCAGTTAGGCAGATCATTGACGTATAATAAACATAAAAGCGCACCCAATATGGAACCCTGGGGCACGCCAATATTTGTGAACATGGTTTTAGAGTGAATGGCTGAAATGGTTACTACCTGCATTCTGTGTGTTAAGTAATTTTGTAGTAACAAGAGTGCTGGGCCGGTGATTCCCAATGATTCAAGCTTACGAAATAAGATGCGGTGATTTATTTTCTGGCATTTCAGCTACTTACTTGAAGGGCGACAATTTACAGTTCTTACCGACCACAAATCATTTTTTTCGGCTTTATCTTTCGGCAGTGCCACCCATATTCCTAGAGAGCTCCGGCATCTTGCCTTTATTGCCGAATTCACGACAGAGATACGCTACGCCAAAGGCAGCCTTAACAGGCCAGCGGATGCTCTCAGTCGTGTTACCATCAACGTCACAAGTTTTGTCCACCGTTCCTTGTTTTCACTCGCAGCGGCTCAAGCACCGGATGATGAAGTTCCTCGGCTCTGATCTGCTACATCCCTTCGCTTGGAGCAAGTCAATTTTCTCGATCACGATGTCACACTCTGGTGCGACGTAAGTGCTCTTCTTCGTTGTACAGTTTTTGATAAACTGCACTCTGTATCGTGACGATGAACAGCACGAATTCAGGAAACAATGAATGCATGTTTATTCCGGTTCGTACATTTATAGGGCCGTGGAGAGAGAAGGTAGGAGTTAATAGGGGAGAGGGTAAGGGAGCACGTTGCACTGAACCAGCTGCTGATAGCAGGCAAGTATTGATACCTGATATGATACATACCCCCCCTTTTAGTGTTCATTGGCCATCGGTAATTTGTTGAAAGTCCATGTTGTAGGCTAACCGCATGGGTGGTCCTGTGGGTCACGTGGACCGCCTTGGCAGTGGAGGCAGTGGAGGTTGTGCCGTCGCACCAGTGGCTGCAGGGTCTTGTGGCGATGATGGGGCATGCTGGGTTTCAGTTGGTACTCAGCGGAGTTGCTGTCATCCGATGAGCTTGAAGCTAATCGCTCCCTGGTCGCCAGCAAGTACTGCCGCTTGCGCTGCAGAACGCTGTGATCGGCTTGAACTAGGTAGGAGCGCGGTCCGGCCGGTGCGATCACCTGACTTTTTCTTGCCCATGAGGACCCTCTTATGCGCACGACATCACCTTCTTCAAGGTGTGGCAAGTTCCGGCAGTAGTGTCGTGACTGCTCGTGCTTGCTGACCTGGGCGATCGGCTGCGGGCGGAAGTCCGGCAAGGGGGTGCGAAGGCTCCTTCCTTGAAGCAGCTCTCCAGGTGACCGGCCGTCTTCTAAAGGACTCGTTCTGTAATTTATAGCGCTAAGCCAAAAATGCTCGTTTCCTTCGCTTGTCCATTTAAGAATCCTTTTGATCACCTGTACGCCCTTTTCGGCAAGGCCATTGGAGCGCAGAAATTTTGGGCTAGGTGTCACGTGCTTAAAGTCATACAGTTTGGAAAAGCGTGCAAACTCGCGGGAAGAAAATTGCGGTCCGTTATCGGTGGAAACTTCTGATGGTATGTCATATCTTGCAAACATTGCGCTAAGTCTTTTGATATTACACGCACTGAGATCGGGCAACTTCTCGACGTCTGGAAAGTTTGACATCGCGTCATAAGCGCACAAATAGAACTTTCCTCCGTACTGAAATATATCGACACCAAGTCGCCGCCAGGCTTGGGTCGGTGTTGAACGAAGCAATAATGGTTCGGTGGGCTGACTGTAAGCGTACTTTATCCAGATTCCACATTTCTGGTTCTATGCTTCTATGTCAGAATTTATCCCGTGCCAGTAAACGAGTTGCCTAGCTCTTGCTTTGCTCTTAGCGATACCAAGATGTCCTGCATGAATCCGCTTTCATCTCTCAGCACGCATGCTCGTGGGAATTGTCACTTTAGTGCCTTTCATGAGTATGCCGTATACCAATGACAGCTCCGATGCAACAGACTTTAGGCAACCTTCCATGGGCTTGCCTGTCGAAATGCGTTCTACAACAACCTGCAGATAAGGATCCGCCGAAGTCTCGCGCAGAAGGTGCGTCATTGTTCTTTCACTCACAGTTGTCGACAGTATATTGATGACGTGCGCTTCAACGTCATCCGTGTCCACCTTGACGTCGCTCTCAGGGATCGGCGACCTTGACAGCATGTCGGCGAGGTCCATGTGTTTGCCTGGAACGTATGATAGTGTGTAGTTGTACTTTAGTAGTCGCAAAAAGAAACGCTGAATTCTGGGCGGCATATCCGCAATTGCTGTTTTCGCGATATCCATTAGCGGCCGGTGGTCACTTTCCAAGAGCACCGGACGGCCGTACACAAAGAGGTGAAATTTCTCGCATCCATAGACAAGAGCAAGTGCTTCTTTCTCGATTTGCGAATATCGCTGTTCGCTTTCTGTCAAGACACGTGACGCATATGCCACCGGCCTGAAGGCGGCACCCTGACGTTGCAGCAGGGCTGAGCCTACGCCAGCTTGTGAGGCGTCTGATGTCACTTTTGTTTCTTTGGTTGGATCAAATATTGCCAGGAACGGTGCTTCGGTCAATGCTTTGAAAATTTCCTGCCAGTCCCTCTCGTGATTAGGTGTCCACCCGAAGAGCACATCCTGCTTGATAAGGGACCGCAACGCAGTTGTTCGCTGAGCTAGTACTGGCAGGTATTAGCTGATGTAGTTCATAACGCAAATCATTCTTTCCACTGCTTATTTATCTTTCGGTTTTGGCATTTCAACAAGGCTCTTCACTTGAGCGAGGTTTGGTCTTATGCCTCTGCAGCTAATAATGTCACCCAAGAATGCGATTTCTTCAACGCCGAACTGGCGTTTTGCCGCATTGAACGTTAAGCCTGCCCCTTCAGCCGCGGATAGAACACTTCGCAGCCTTTCGTCATGCCATGCCCTAGTTGTGCCCCAAATGATTACATCATCGACGCACACGCGCACACCTGGAAGGCTATCAAATATCTCATTCAGGGCTTTCTGGAACACTTCGCAGGCGGACGCAATGCCGAAAGGGAGCCGCAGAAAACGATAGCGTCCAAAGGGCGTAGAAAACGTGCAAATTTTAGTCGACTCCTCATCTAACGGAATTTGATGGAACCCAGCTTTCGCATCCAGGCGTGAAAAAAATTTTGCTCCTGTCAGCTCCGCCTTAATGTCCTCTCAACGAGGCATCTGATAATGTTCGCGCTTCAGGCGGTCGTTAATTTGCCTAGGGTGGAGACATATTCTCAGCTTGCCATCTTTTTTGCGCACGATAACTAACGGGCTTACCCAGTCGGTCGGGTTGCTCATTTTCCGTACGATGCCTTCTTGTGCCATTCTGTCCAAGTCGGCACGCAGGGGTTGCTGAAGTGACATGGGCACTCTTCGCGCCGACCAGACGACAGCTACGGCGTCCTTGCGGAGCATTATTCTGTGTTTTCGCTGAAGACATTCAGTTCCTTTGAACATTCCAGGAAACTGCTGTCGTGACTGCCTCTACCACTCGTTGGATCAGGCCCTATCACTCGCTTGTCTCGCGTCCTAGGATCGCTTGGTGGTTCTTTTTAGCACAAAAAAGTCAGCGGCTATATCACAGTCTCCCACTATTACTTTTGTTGCAACCTTGCCGCAATGTTTCATGAGCCCACCATTAAACGAGCGGAGTGTCGCGCTAGAGGGCATCAATGCAGCAATGCGCAGCTTGCGGTACACTGACAAGGGTATGATGTTTGCTTGTGAGCCAATGTCAACTTTGAACACAACTTCTCGGCTGCCAATGTTCGCCTTGACCCGCCAGTCGCGATTGTTGTCGATGGTTTCAACAGCGGCGTTTAGAACTTCGAAGTTGTCTTCATGCTGAATCGCGTTTACGCCTGTTGATCTGCAACAAGATGCGAAGTGGTTGAGCCCCTGGCATGTGTAGCATGTTTTCTCATACGCTGGGCAACGGCGTGGGGCGTGTATTCGGCCGCAGCGAGTGCATCTGTTATACCGTTGAGGATGCTTCGGTACTTTCGGCGTTTGCCTGCTCGAACTAATCGCATCCACTTCAGTCTCGTCCTTTCGCGTGTTCCAAAGTTCGCCCTGACGGGCTGGAGTCTCTGCCGTCTTGCATATCGTAACAGCTCTTTCCAGCGTCAGTTATCTCCCTTAGCATCTTCTCCCGAAGCTTGGGGGAGTTCGTGCCAAAAACGATTTGGTGACGCACCATGTCGTCGACCATGTTGCCGAAGTTTCAGTACCTGGCTTGTTTCTTCAGGTCCCGCAGAAACTACTCGAAGGATTCCCCTTCAACTTGAAGGCGACTGCGAAAGATGTGTTTCGTGCATGTCGTTTTGCTGGTCTACGCAGTATGACTCAAACTTGGCGACCACCGTGTCATAGTCCTCTTTGCTTCCTCCCCCGGAAAAAGTAAAATTATTGAAGACTTCCGAAGCGTCTTCACCCGCCAAGCAGAGAAACTGCGCTGTTTTCACTGCGCTGGATCTTTGCTTTTCGGTGCACGAAGTTGCTTGCCAAAAAATTTCAAACTTTTGTTCGAAGATGCTCCTGCTCTTACCGCCGCCTCCGTTGATGCGCAGTGTCTGATGCTGTCCATTCTTGCGTGGTAGTTGCGATCGCCCTGCTGCTCCCGGACGAGGGTGCATATTCCACTTCTGACGCCATGTATCGTGACGATGAACAGCACGAATTCAGGAAACAATGAATGCATGTTTATTGCGGTTCGTACATTTATAGGGGCGTGGGGAGAGAAGGTAGGAGCTGACAGGGGAGAGGGTAAGGGAGCACGTTGCACTGAACCGGCTGCTGATAGCAGGCAAGTATTTATACCTGATATAATACACACTGAATCTGCAATCCAGGTGTACGTGCCATGCAACACCTTATTTATTTACTTATTTATTTATATATACTGCGGACACGTGACCCAAGCAGGGAAGGCGAAATATTGTCACGTGGTAGTGACGTTAAAGAACACAGTAGCAATACTGTGAACGACAAAACAAGCTTTTATTGAGCGAACCTGTGCTTGCGAAACAGGCTACATTTAAAGCACAACGACAGTGGCGAACACAGTCGGCGATCGTCGAAAATCTGACCAGCGAGCCAAGCGCGTCGGCTTTTATACAGCAGTCATCGAATGTTCCAGACTAATCGCTGGGACCCGCGTGTCTTCCACAATGTTCTACACCATTCGCGTCACGCGATGAAATCAGATACCACAAGATTCGGCGACAACAGACAGCTGATAGAAGCATCGATAACATTCCGGAAACTTCCTTCACATGGAGGCGCATCCTGCGCTGTGCGATAACATTTGTTAAGCGGTGAAACGTGGACACCCGAGAAAGATGAACATGTACACGTGTCAATAGCCCCCTATTAAAAAGCATGGACATGATGCTGCCAACAAGCAAAACTAAGCAGAATGCGTTGTTGGGCAAGTTGGTTCATTGTATTTGGAAAGATTGGATGCACTTTGTAGAAGATCACAAGGAAAAAGACAGGACAGGCGCAAACTAACAACTGAGCTTTATTCGAGGGAAACACTTAAATATCAAACCATGCCAGCGCAGGCGCATCTGGGTATCAGCAGCAGAAAAGAGAAAAAAAAACACAAAACCAGAAAAAGCCAATGGCGTGGCTCAGCTAATCATATTATCTAGGAAACGTGCCTCCCTATTGTAAAGCATGACCGATGTGTCACTGATTGTTACTTCTCCCTTCTTTTTTATATGATATGCCTCTAGAAGTTCCCGTTCTATTTCGTTACTGCACTTGCGCAGGATCTAAACCTGGTTGAGCAGAGGCCTGCATTTATGATATAGGCAAAGCATGGGTAAATGACGTTGCTCCCGGTTTTTAATTGACCTTTCGTGTTCTCAGATTCGCACGTTCAAACAACAGCCCGTCTGGCCTATGTAGTTTCTGCCGCATGTCAGGAGAATATTGTCACGTGGTCGTGACGGTGAATAACACAGTAGCAGTACTGTGAACGACAAAACTAACTTTTATTGGGCGAACCTGTGCCCACAAAACAGGCTACACTTATAGCACAACGATAGCGGCGAACACGTCGGCGATCGTCGAAAATCTGATCAGCGGGTCAAGTGCGTCGGCTTTTATACAGCAGTCATCGAATGTTCCAGACTAATCGTTAGGACCCGCATGCCTTCCACAAAGTTCTACAACATTCGAGTCACGCGATGAAATCAGATAACACAAGGTTCGGCGACAACACAGCGGATAGAAGCATCGATAACTTTCCAGAAACTTCGGATACATGCAGACGCGTCCCGCGCTGTGCGATAACATTTGTTAGGCGGCGAAACTTGGTCGCCTGTTAAATATAAGTACACGGGTCAATATGATAAATAACGCCAACTTGCCAAGTTGGTGTTCATTTTTTTATCATTTTATAATTATTTATCATTTATTATTTATTTCTCATTTATTTATATTATTTATCAACGCCGTGTTCTAAGAGAATGTTACGGATGGCAGGACGGCATCCCACGTCTTATGCTCGACGTCGACGTACATTGCTAGCATGTCCGCGAGGGTCTTGATCAGGCGCTCTGTGAGACTATTGGTCTGCGGGTGGTAGGAAGTTGTCCTACTGTGGCTTGTCTGGCTGTATTGCAGAATGGCTTGGGTGAGCTCTGCTGTAAAAGCCCTTCCTCTGTCGGTGATGAGGACTTCTGGAGCACCATGTCGCAACAGGATGTTCTCGACGAAATATTTCGCCACTTCGGCTGCGCTGCTTTTCGGAAGAACTTTAGTTTCAGCGAAGCGGGTGAGATAGTCCGTCGCCACGACGATCCACCTATTTCTGGAAGTTGATGTCGGAAATAGTCCCAGCAAGTCCATCCCAATCTGCTGAAAAGGTCGGTAAGGAGGCTTGATCGCCTGTAGTAATCCCACAGGCCTTGTCGGTGGTGTCTTGCGTCGCTGACACTCTCGGCGTCTTGACGTAACGGCTGACATCGGCGGTTATGCGCGGCCAGTAATACCTTTCTTAATAAAGGGAAAATAGGACATCCACCCGTTCGTAGCAATTGCTAGAAAGGAAACCATACGGGCTCCTCAAAAGAAAAGCCTCAGAGTTGAAGAAAAATTCGTCCTGGTCCGGTACTCGATCCCGGAACCACCCCCTTTCCGGTTCAGCGGCTCTATAATCTGAGCTAACCAGGCGACTAGCATATGGCAGGGCGAAGTCGAATTTGTCGACAACACACGAAGCAAAGGCAAGTGTTTGACGTAGTAGTTCTGCGGAAACCCGCAAGGTGGAGAGAAGTTATTATTAACAATACCTTTCTTGTGTCCACGATAGCGCCCGGGAGAAACAGAGGTGCCTAGCGGTCGGATTGTCATGTAGGGCATGCAGTACTTCTGGACGCAGTGCCGACGGAACAATAACAAGGGAGTTGGCGCGGACTGGCGAAAAGTTCTTCTTCACGAGTAGGTTGTTTTGAGGTGTGAACGAAGACAATCCGCGCTTAAATGCCCTAGGGACAACGTCGGTGTGCCCTTCCAAATAACAGACGAGGCCTTTTAGCTCGCGTCTGCGGGTTACTGTTCAGCGAAGTCTTCCGCGCTTATTATTACAAGAAAGGCGTCGTCATCCTCGTCATCTTGCGGCGGCGGGTCAATGGGGGCGCGGGATAGGCAATCGGCATCTGCCGTTTTCGTCCAGACATGTCAGTTACAGTGATTCATTTCATTTTATTTCATTTTATTACCTTAAAGACCCCATTCGGGGTATTACATAAGGGGTCGTTAACATGTGAACATAAGAAAAGGCAGGTGTTACACTGAAATATAAGTTTCAACAGTTTCTAGAAATTGTGAATGACATGTGATGGCAGCGACGTTAATGCGTAGGTCGTTCCAGTCCTTGGCAGCTCGAGGAAAAAATGATGATTGAAAAGTGACAGTTCGTGTTCGAGGACGAGAAGCTTGGAGTTGATGGCTGGTGCGCTGTGACATGCGTGAAGATGATGGCGCGACGTAAGGCGGGCGGCTTAGTGAGCTGTAAACAAATTTGTGATAAAGAGAGAGCGTGGCGATGCGACGAGGAAAAGTAAGAGATGCCAAGCTAGGTTGTGCCTTTAAGTGTGAAATGCTGATGTTATATGAATATGAAGAATAGATGAATCTAGTCGCACGATTCCGAACGAACTCGAGTGCATTGATGATATATCTTTGATGAGGGTTCCAGATGGCGGCGGCATATTCCAGTTGTGGTCTGAAAAACGATTTGTATGCCAGTAGTTTGACATGCTGTGGAGCATGACGAAGATGACGCCTCATGAACCCAAGGGACTTGTTTCCTGACGAGATTACGTTAGTCACATGCGCATTCCAGGAAAGGTCGTGGGACAGGGTTACGCCTAAGTACTTATAGCCTAGAACTGATTCTAGCGGGACGTTTGCAATTGTGTAAGTAGACAGATGAGGATTACGACGGCGGGAAATTGAAACAAATTTGCACTTGTTAGGTTTGAAGGCCATTTGGCAACGGTTGCACCAGTCCTGCTCGTTATTAAGGTCATTCTGGAGAGATGCTTGGTCAGAGATGTTAGTCACAGTACGATAAATCACACAGTCATCAGCGAACATACAAATAGGACAAGATACATGAAGCAGAAGATCGTTAATGCATACTAGGAAAAGAAGCGGTCCTAAGACTGAGCCTTGATGGACACCTGAAGTGACAGGGAGGGTTTCGGAGGAGACGTTATTGACAAGGACGAACTGGGAACGATTAGTAAGGAATTCTTTTATCCATTGTACAACTAGAGGATCCAAGTTTAATCTGAATAATTTTATTAGCAAGCGGTTATGAGTCACTGTGTCAAAAGCTTTAGAGTAGTCTAGAAATATGGCATCGGTTTGAACGTTGTCATCGAGATTAACGTGTAGAACATCAAGAAAGATAGCTAGTTGTGTTTCACATGAAAGCCCTTTACGAAAACAATGTTGATAAGTATGAAAGAAGTTTGCCGAATCTAAAAAGTTCATGATATGCGAGTATATGACATGTTCCATGATTTTGTAAGGAACACTAGTTAACGAAATAGGGCGGTAGTTTAAGGTGGAGTCTTTGTTCCTGCTTTGAATACTAGAATGAGCTTTTCCACTTTCCAATCATCCGGAAAGCACCTGTAGACAATGACTGCGTGAACAACAGAGTGAAACATGCCACGGATATGTGCTTAGTATTCATTAGGATCTTTCAATTAATTTCGTCTACACCAGAAGAAGTACATAATTTGTGTTTTTTTCAAAAATTGATAGTATACCATCTATCGAAATTACAATGGGTCGCATATTTTATGCTATATAAGTAGGCAGTGGAAAGTCTGGAGTGGTACTTTCGTTTGTAAACAGAGAAAAAAATGTTGTGTTGAAAATATCAGCGCACTCGGCGTCCGTGGCGGTGTCGCCTGCTGCATTGGTCACGCTGATCGTGCAAGCTTCTTGGGGATTTAAAATGCGCCAGAACTGCCGAGGATTTCGAGTAAGTAGCTGGGGCAGGTCGACGTTATAAAAACATTTTCTAGCAGTGCGAAGGGCACTCAGGCAGGCGTTGTCTGCCATGTAGTATTTTGAGCAGGCCTCGGTGCTTCCAAGATGCGTGGCTAGCCGGAAGCGACGTTTCTTTTGGTTTTCAAGCTTCTTTAAAGCTCTGGTGAACCATGGCCTATTTTGATTAGCGTACATAGTTATTCTTGGTATATGTTTGTTTACGAGTTCATTAATTTTATTTTGAAATAGTGCCCAGTTTTCTTAAGGCGAGTGCATATGGAATAAAGTCTCAAAAGAAGTCGTCGCCTAACTCGTAATTAATAGCTTCGTAGTCCTTCATCATATGGGTATATGGTTTTGTTGGATTTTTGTTGTCGCATGGGTTGAAAGGTGATATGGATTACTTTATGATCACTTACCTCACAGACGAGCTTTGATTGTTGTGTTCCTATAGGAGGTTGTGGCCAATTACTGCACCAGGGTTCTGGTCCCGTGACCGGTCCTGGTCACCGGGATCAGGCCACACTCCAGGCCTGTTAGTGGAATTTTATAAACACGCGGATTTTTTTTAATCCGGTGAAAAATTGCCGGCACCGGGATTCGAACCACGGACCTCTTGCACGCGAGGTGGGTGTTTAACCTCTGCGCCACCGCTGCACCAGTACTCACCTACGGGGCAGAAACCTGGAGGCTTACGAAAAGGGTTGTACTCGAATTGAGGACGATGCAACGAGCTATGGAAAGAAGAATGATAGGTGTAACGTTAAGGGATAAGAAAAGAGCAGATTGGGTGAGGGAACAAACCCGAGTTAATGACTTCTTAGTTGAAATCAAGAAAAAGAAATGGGCATGGGCAGGACATGTAATGAGGAGGGAAGATAACCGATCGTCATTAAGGGTTACGTACTGGATCCCAAGGGAAGGGAAGCGTAGCAAGGGGCGGCAGAAAGTTAGGTGGGCGGATGAGATTAAGAATTTTGCAGGGACGGCATGGCCACAATTAGTACATGACCGGGGTTGTTGGAGAAGTATGGGAGAGGCCTTTGCCCTGCAGTGGGCGTAACCAGGCTGATGATGATAATGATGATGATGATGACCTCACGAGGTCAGTTATGGATGATAGACTGTCAGGATGGCAGTCTATCATTGTTATCTAACAGTCTAATATTGTTATCATGCTCCCTGAGGCGATAATTTAAGGACCTTCCTGTCTGTACTACGTACTTTTTTTTCCAGAAGAGAGAGCACTCACATACACCACGCCAGTGATGCAGGGCACTAAGCCCTTCCTGTGTTTCGCAGTGTAATGGCTTGTGAAGCAAACTTGCAAAGCTTTGCTAGTTTTTCTGGAGTGGGAAAGACCACCACAACACCAGTGAGTTGCCCTAGCCTCTTCAGTTTGTGGGATACATCATGCATATACAGAAGTGATGGAAGTTTAATCTTTTCCACCGGTGAACGTGGGGATTGATCAGCTTCGCCCTGCTTGATTTGCTTAAAAAGCTTTACCGCGACAGATGATACTAAAGCCTTCGTGTACCGGCAGACAATAAGCGGTTAACCTCAGCATCAAAACTTTTTTGCATAGAATTAGGACATGACCTTCTGAGGGTATTGACAAGGCACACATTAACCATTACTCTTACGACTAATTTCAAATGTGCTGACTCGAAAGAGAGAAGTGGTTTCCTGCTCCTTAGTTCGTACGACCAACCTAAATGTCTACTGGATATGCACAGCCTGCCGTCCAAAAACCCTAAACAGTTATTTTCGGGTAACTCATGCGTCAGCTTTAACGGATGCAGGTTTTTGCTGAATACAAGGAACACTTTTCCTACAGCCTGCTCAAACACCTCCTCCGGACATTCAATAGTTCACAGCTGAATATAGTTCACAGCTGATGCATGAAACTATTGAGGCAGGTTTCATTAGGAGGTTTAATAGCTCGTGCGTAAGCTCTCTTTCGATTCAACTTTCTTCTCGGGAAATGGCACATCTTGACAGAGTTTGAATGGCAAGCATTTCGTGTGCTCTGTAGCTACATGGCTATCATTACCAGCATTGCATATGATGGAATAACATTCAATTAAATCAAAGATGGAGGAGACATAATGCTTGAAAAACTGGCGGCTGTCTGTACGACTTCAAGGGTCCCAGAAAACTGGAAAAATGCAAAAATAATACCAATCCACAAAAAGGAAGACGTTAAAGAATCGATAACTTATAGGCCCATTAGCTTACTGCCAGTATTATTTAAAATATTCACCAAGATAACCTCCAAAAGAATCATGGCAACAATGGACTTTAGTCAACCAAGGGAACAGGCTGGCTTCAGACGTAGATGCTTTAAAATGAATCACATCAATATCATTCACCAGGTAATCGAGAAATCTCGAAGATCAAGTGAGCATCCCGCCTCACTCCAGCATTGTTATTTCGGTCGGCACCGAAACACCCGCTGGCGTAGAAGGCGTAATCGAAGGCGACCAACGTCAACTGTGCGACCGTGAAATTTGCGTCACAAGAGAGATTGCTCGACAGCGCGAAGGAAACATGAAAGTGTTGCTGACTAACTTCAGCCGGGAGTTCAAGCATATCAACAAGGGCACGACGTTCGCATACATCGAGGAAATTCTGGAGACCAGAGACCAGCAATACATTTGTCCTCTCATATTCTGCCGCATCTATTCCGACGACCCTAGTTCTCAAGCCAGACTTCCAAATAAATCCAAGTCTCCCCATTATTAAGCAGCAACAGCTCAGATGTCTGACGACGATACAAAGGCTGCTTTTCGACGTCATCAAGAATTCGACAAACACCAGTCGCAAAGCATCGCATCATAACCGAAGAGTTGCATATTCGCAACTAATTTTGCAAAAACCTGTTCCTTTTAGTGTCTTTTCAGTTGTTGCCTTTTTTTTGCTTTGTACATGACCATTCCTTCGATGTTCGCATTATTGTTTGCCCCCCCTTATGTAATACCCCACATGGGGCCCTTAAGAGAATAATAAATAATGATGATGATGATGATGACGACGATGATGGTTATCAGTGCGCTCGACCACTCCGCCAGAGCCCCTACCGAGTTTTGACGCGTGAACGCGAAGCTATACGACAAGTCGACGAAATGCCGCGCGACGACATCACCCAGCCATAGAAAAGCCCGTGAGCAGCTCCTGTTGTCTTACTGAAGAAAGAGGGCGTAACTCTGCGCTTCTGCGTCGATTATCGTCCACTGAACAAGATCACGATGAAGAACCTATAGGCCCTCCCACGGATAGATGACGCATTGTATCGTCTCTGCAACACTAAATACTTCTCGTCGATGGACCTCAAGTCGGTCTACTGGCAAATACAAGACGATGACAGGGATCGTGAAAAGACCGCCTTCATCACGCCAGACGGCCTCTATGAGTTCAAGGTTATGCCATTTGGCCTGTATTCGGCGCCTGCAATGTTCCAGCGTGTGATGGACACGGTTTTAACGGGATTGAAGAAGGCAGACTTGTCTTGTTTACTTGGATTACGTCGTTGCCTTCGTCGGAAATTTCGATGATCACCTTAGGCGGTTGGCGACAGTACTAGAAGCCATCAAGTCATCAGGGCTTACACTGACACTGGAACAGTGCCGCTTTGCATATGATGAGCTTCTGCTTCTAGTATCCGTCATCAGCAAATCTGGAGTCCACCTCGACACGCAGAAGACAGCTGCCATCGCAAAGTTCCCGCAGCCCATCGACAAGAAGTCAGTGCGTAGATGCCTTGGTATGTATGCCTAATATAGGCGCATTGTCAAGGAATTTTCATGCATCCCGGAGCCGCTAGTACATCTAACCGTATGTTATGTCGAGTTCAAGTGAGAGACGCCGCAGGCGGATGCATTTCAAGAACTCAAAGGACGCATGCAGTCACCGCCGGTACTTGCACACTTCGACGAGGACGCCGATATCGAAATCCGCACTGACGCCAGCTGCCTAGGCCTCGGTGCCGTCCTAGTCTAGAAGAAAGACGGACTTGAACGGGTGATATCTTATGCTAGACGGTCGCTGTCAAAAGCGGAAGGCAATTATTCTACGACTGAAAAGGCATGCTTCGGCAAAATAGGGGCTACAGCGAAATTCCGCCCTTACCTTTATGGCATGCCATTCAAAGGGGTCAGCGACCACCACGCGTTGTGTTGGCTAGCTAACTGAAAGGACCCTTCAGGGCGGCTGCCGCGGTGGAGCCTCAGAATACAAGAATACGACATCACTGTAACATACAAGTCCGGACGAAAACACTCTGACGCCGACTGTCTATCACGCGCCCCCATCGATCCCCCGCCGCAAAACGATGAAGACGACGACGCCTTCCTTGGAATATCAAGCGTGGAATATTGCACTAAGCAGCAACGAGGAGACCCGGAGCTAAAAGCCCTCGTCGAGTATTTGGAAGGGCACATCGACGCTGTCCCAAGGGCATTTAAGCGTGGATTGTCTTCCTTCACCCTGGAAAACAACCTGCCCGCAAAGAACTTCTCACCAGCCCGCGGCAACTTCTTGTTGTTACGTTAGCGCTGCGTCCAGAAGTACTAGAAGTCCTACATACCAATCCAACCGCAAGGCACCTCGGATGCCCCCGGATACTGTCGAGGACACAGGAACGGACATAGGAACGTTATTTCTGGCCGCGTCTGACCGCCGACGTCACCCGTTGCGTCAAGACTTGCTGAGACTGTCAGTGATGCAAGACACCACCCACAAGGCCAGCAGGATTACTACAGCCGATCGAACCTCCTTGCCGACCATTTCAGCAGATCGGGATAGATTTGTTGGGGCCGTTTCCGACGTCACCATCCGGAAATAAGTGGATCATCGTGGCGACGGACTATCTCACCCGCTTCGCTGAAACTAAAGCTCTATAGAAAGGAAGCGCAGCCGAAGTAGTGAAATTTTTTCGTCGAGAACATCCTGCTGCGACATGCTGCCCCAGAAGATCTCATCACCGACAGAGGAACGGCCTTTACAGCAGAGGTGACCTCAGTAATTCTGCAATACAGCCAGACAAGCCACAAGAGGACAAGTCCCTACCGCCCACAGAGGAATGGTCTCACGGAGCGCCTGAACAAAACCCTCACCGACATGCTAGCAATGTACGTCGACGTCGAGCACAAGACGTGTGACGCGATCCTGCCGTACGTAACCGTTGCCTACAACACGGGGGTGCAAGAAACAACACAGATCACAACGTTCAAGCAGGTTTACGGCAGGAATCCGTTGACGACTCTAGACGCCATGATGCCGCACGTCTGCGATGAAGAGAATCTTGACGTCACCACCTATCTCCAGCACGGCGAAGAAGCTCGACAGCTCGCCCGCCTGCAGATCAAGAACCAACAGAGGACCGACAGCCAACACTACAACCTTCAACGACGCTATGTCGAGTACCAGCCCGGCGACCGTGTTTGGGTTTAGATCCCTAAACCGACGGTGTAGCCGACGAGTACTGAGCGAGAAAGTTTTAGGCAGCTAATTTCGGACCAAATAAGATCATCCGACGCATTGGCGCACTTGACTATGAGGTCATGCCAGACGGTATTTTGCTGTGAGAGCGTCGCCGCTCACGACCTCAAGTAGTTCATGTTTTGTGGTTTAAGCCGTTCCACCAGCGCTAATGAACTTTGGAGACGTCGGATAGCTGTACTTTGGACTTTTGTTTGGGGTTGTGTCACCTTGGGCTTGGTTTTTAGTTGTTTTATTACTTTGTTTAACAAGTGACCTTTTGTGTTTCACTCTCCCGTTATGTTTGTAGCATAGGGACGATGCCTTTGGAGAGGGGGTAACTGACCCGCGAACTCGTTTATCTTTTACGGGTGAGCGCTTTCAACGTCTAAGAAATGTTATCGCTCAGCGCAGGACGCGTCTACATGTATCGGAAATTTCTAGAATGTTATCGATGCATCTATTCGCTGCCTGTTGAGGCCGAACTTTCTGTAACCTGATTGCATGTATGCGCGACGCGAATGGTGTAGAACCTTGTGGGAGGCACGCGGGTCCCAGTGGTTACTCTCAACAATCGATGACTGATGTATAAAAGCCGACGCGCTTGACCCGCTGATCAGATTTTAACGATCAGCGACTGTGTTCGCCATTGTCGCCGTTCTTTAAGTGTAGCCTGTTTTTGTCGGCACAGGTTCACCCAATAAAAGTTAGTTTTGCCTTTCACAGTATTGCTACTGTGTTCTTCATACGGTCACTCCAAGTGACAATATAACGGGGAACTCGAGTTCGGGTTGACCGAATTCACTCTTGGCGACGTTGTTGACAATGACAAGGCGTGAAAACAGCAACCTCAAGTGCTGAAGATGTTCTGCGGAAGAGCTTGCCACGAGAAGGTCGTCAAGGTATGCAGAAATGAAAGACAAACCTCGGGTCACGGAATCGATGAAACGCTGCAAGAATTGGCCCGCGTTCCGTAAACCGAAAGGCATGCGGAGAAATTCAAAAACACCGAAGGGTGTGGTGACGGCGGTCTTGGGAATGTCTTCTTCAGCGACCGGTAGTTGATGACAGGCACGAACGAGATTGATCTTAGAAAAGATCGTCGCACTGTGCAACGCTACCGTGAAGTCCTGAATATTCGGTCGCGGGTAGCGATCAGGAACTGTACCGTTGTTAAGTGCCCGGTAATCGCCGCATGGGTGCCAGTCTCCCGTCTTCTCAGGCACTATGTGAAGTGGTGATGGCCAGTTGCTGGAGGAAGGGCGGATGATTCCAAGTTGCAGCATGTGTTCGAACTCCGTGCTAGCGTTCTTGAGTTTCTCCGGGGATAAACACCGGGGTCGGAAATAGACTGGTGGGCTGGAGTTGACGATGTGATGGCACACGTCATGCTGCACCGGATGCGTCCAGTCTGGCAGGCGCGTCAAAGGGACACTCGCGTAGGAGCGCGGCGAAAGGTTTGTCCAACATGGCAGAAATATGCGCTATCGGCGATGTGCCAGATGCTGGGACGCCGGGAACGTATAGCTGGGTCAGGGAGTCGATAAGACGGCGTCGTTGGATGTCGACAAGGAGTCAGTAGTTGTGCAAGAAGTCTGCTCCGATGACTGCGCGATGGAGGTCTGCAACCAGGAAAATCCGGCAGAACGCTCGTCGAAGGCCAAGGTGTAGCATGGCGAAGCGTGACGAGAAAACTGGAATCCTGATGCCGTTGACCGCCTGCAAAAACGGCACAGGTGTCGCTTTTCGGTGGGAGTGGTGACTGAGTGGTGAGATTGGTGAGAGTTGCGACGTCAGCTCTTGCCTTGACTAAGAACCGTTGTCCCGTAAATCTGTCCGTCACGTAGAAAAGGCGACTCGTGTGTTGGGCTGACCACTCGTCGCCGTTAGAGGTGGGCCGGCCTGTTTCCCTGCCAAGCGCCGGGACGCCGACAGCGACGAGCGTCGTTTCCAAAACGGCAGTGGTAGTAGCAAACCCCAAACGTTGTAGCTCATGTTTCATTGCGGGTGCCCCTGCGTCTTGATTTCCTAGAACTACGGCTGCGTGGGCGACCAGATGACCTGCCGCGATGTTCCGCTCCACAGATTATGTGTTCCAGGCGCTCACGAAAGGCGTCGAGCGAAGATTGCGCTACTGAAGAGCAGGGAAGGGTTTGCAGGGCGTTTGTATTGTCACCCGGAGACGATGCCGTGGCTGCGGTCGTTGGGGCGGCTACTTCCATGACTTTGTCGGCCACAGCGGCAAGTTCGGTAAGATTCATGGTAGAGGCTGTCGCAAGGACCATGTGCACGTTAGCCGACAGTCGTTGCAAAAACAATTTGCGCAACAGCGCGTCTTCTGTGGATCGCACGTTGTTTCTGAGCAGATGCCTCATTCGGCGAAGAAGTTGACTAGGGTGTCGGTAGCCGGGTTTTTCTGCGGACAGAAGCTGCTGGATGCGAGAGCGCTGTAAAGTCACTGTGCGCTGTAGCAGGGCTGCCTTGAGTTCGTCATAGGGGGTGGCAGACAATGGGGAGTTCAACAAATCTGCTACATCGTCAATGGCGGCGGGCGAGAGCGCTGCAATGGCGTAATGAAACTTTGAGGCTTGAGAGCGGATACCAGCGACTTGAATTTGCGAATAGGCCTGGAGAAACCACGCCGAAGGATGCTGGGCCCAGTACTGTGGGAGGCGGACAGTGATGGCGGAACAGGAGGACTCATCGCCTTCCTCGGAAGGGTTCCGGCCTGAGCTCTCGTAGCGTTGGTCTGGTCCATGGTCGTCTCTACCAAAGGAGCGTATGGCAGAATCCCGTACGCGGTGACCAAACTGTGGCGACGAGTGACCACGCAGACCGGTAATGTCTGGGGCTCTCGCGGGGAGGAAATACCGACACTCGATCTCTTAGCGTAGCATTCTTTTTAATCTCCTTTCGGAACCCTAGCCCGTGCCGGACGTGCCAGCCGCTCGTGCCTCGAGTAGACGCGAGCGTCTACATAACTCTCATGCGACGCCGATGCTGCTGCCACTGCAACAGCAAATCCAGTTCAAGGGCTTGGTCAAAGATGTCAGCCTCACAAACAAATTCGGTTTGAGTGTTCCAATTTGAAACTGCCTGAAAAAAACTGTTTAAATGCTTCCATTTTTTCAAAAATTGCTTGTAGTGAGTGTTCGTGAGTGTTAGGTGTTGGTTCTCTTGTAATGGACTTTAACTATGAGGGTACAGATATATTTATTTTTCCAGACTAAATATTCAGCAAGAATTTTAGTCGACTGATTTCGTTTGCGTACAGCTAATGTGGGGATGTTATGCGCAATCAAGAGCCTAGTTGGGGAATCCAGCCTTTTATTTTTATTAAACATTAATCTGATTGCTTTCCATTGCAGTAGTTCTCAGCACTGTATATCTCTTTTAGTGTGGGCACCTCATACGATGGATGCATACACCAATTTATATTTGATAATGACATTGTACGCCTGAAGTTTAACATTAACCGTTGCCTTTGCAAGCTTCCTTTTAATAATGTAATAATGTAATACCCCTTCAATGGGGCCGTTGAGGTACTAATAAATAAAATAAAATAAATAAAAAATAGTTTCCGATAAGCTGTTGCGCAAATTTCCGAGGTGTGCGTCCCCCATCTCATATCACTAGAAAGAGTAATCCGTAAATACGTATATTTTTTATTTCTTTATTTATTCCTCAAACTCCCCTAGAGAGGGGTTTTACATTTACCCCTGGAGAGGAGTTTTACTGTCTGTTGCATTGAGTTACTACTTGAATGTTAGAGCCATGGATAGTGTAAGTAAACAAGCCAGGATTGTTTTTCTGCTTTAAATTTAATAATAGCGTTTTATTAAGGTTCGCTCCATGTCCCATTTTGCGCACCAGCATTCAATGTGTCTGAGAGTTCGCTGTAATAGGTTATGATCTTCATTATTTCTTTAAACACAATACAATCATCCGCGAAAAGTTTACTAGACACTGAGTCAGAGGTAGCTTGCACTCAATAATTTATATATGTAGGAAATAATAATGGCCCCAAAACGCTTGGGGAACACCGAGTATAACGCCGAGCATCCTAGATACAATAGATTTGATTTCAACAAACTGCTTTCTGTTAAATAAATATGCCGCAACTCATACGACAAGGTAAAGCGCCAATCTTACGTTATTTACTTTCGGTATAATGTACTTTCAGAGCCTTATCAAACGCTTTAGAAAAATCTAGCGGAAGTATATAAATTTGCCCAGCACAACCTAGAGCTGCTAAAAATCGCGAATAGTTGTTACCTAATGTGTCGCCGCGGACATTTCCTTACGAAAGCCGTGTTGGCAAGGAGATAACACATTACTATCTACTTAAAAGCACTGAATATTGTGAGCCCCAATATGCTCTAGCAACTTGCGACAAACAGATGTTAAAGAAATCGGTCTATAATTAGAAATTATTGACCTATCTCCTTTTTTAGGCATTGGAATAACACGCGCAATTTTACAGTCATTCCGAACTTCGCAACTGCGCAAGAATGCCTTAAGAATCGTTGCCAAGAAATCGTGTATCTCTATGAACAGTGCTGTAAAAATGTATATGGGATTTTATCTGGTCCTATAGTTCTTTTACTGCTCAACTTCTTTAACATAATTAAGACACCTTCACTTGTGACAATAGGAACGTCCATATCATTCATTAAGCATAGTGGGTTGTGGTGCATAAGCACTTGACGGAGAGAAAACGCTCTCGAAATATATATTAAACCTGCGATAATAAATACACTTCATATATTAAATTTAAAACTATATATTGTCACGTGAACTCGTTTATCTTTTACGGGTGAGCGTTTTTAACGTCTAAGAAATGTTATCGCTCAGCGCAGGACGCGTCTACATGTATCAAAAATGTCCAGCATGTTGTCGATGCTTTTATCCGCTGTCTGTTGTCACCGAACATTATGTAATCTTATTGCATGTATGCGTGACGCAAATGGTGTAGAACTCTGTGGAAGGCACGCGGGTCCCAGCGGTTACTCTGGAACATTCGACGACTGATCTATAAAAGCTGACGCGCTTGACCCACTGATCAGATTTCGACGATCGCACACTGTGTTCGTTGTCGCCGTTCTTTAAGTGTAGCCTGTTTTTGTGCGCACAGGTTCGCCCAATAAAAGTTAGTTTCGTCTTTCACAGTATTGCTGCTGTGTTTTTCATACGTCGCTGCACGTGACAATATTACGCCTGCGATATTAAAAAGCCATCAGTTTCAAATTTCCCTGCAAGTTTAATTTTATTCACCGTTTCATTACCTTGACCCAGGATCTCCAAACTTTTGCAGGATCATCTCTAAAAGATGCTAGGAGAAAAACTTGATAGTAATGTGTCCGCGCTTCATTTACTTTAGTTGCCAAATTTTTTTTCAGCTCATTAAAGGCCTCGGGTGATAGGTCTCTACGCTTTCTAAGTCGCTTGAGTCTATGTTTAATATGGATAATATCCCATGGATTTTTACGGTTCTTACGTACCTTGCGGAATGGGACATATTGTTCAATGGAGAATATGACTGCCATCTTAATTTAGGCCCACAGGTCTTGAAGATCATCGTGCGTACTGTGGTTTAGTCTAAGTAATGTATGATTGATGTATTATCATAAGCGCACTAAATATCATTAATGCACACTGAATGAGTGCAGCGGTGGGGTAGAGGTACAGAATCCGCCTCGCGTGCAAGAGGACCGTGGTTCGAATGCCCCTGGCGCCCAATTTTCCACCGGACTTCAAAAAAATCGATTCGCGCGTTCATAAAATTGCATAAGCACGCCTAGAGTGCGGCCTGATCGCGCTGGACAGAACCGGTAACTCACTCGCTCACGAGAGCACCCTGGGGCTGTACTTGCCCACAACCTCCTATATGAATACAGCAATCAAACCCCTGCCCTCAGTCCCCAGCAGCTGCGAAGCAACTGACCACGGCGGCCATCAGACCTGCGACGCAGCAGAGGGTGCTAAGAATCCCTGCTTCCGGAAAAGCCACCATTGGAATTTGAATCGGCCAATGTTTAAAGCTAGAACGTAATTTAGTGAGGCGAGTCTAGCAGTTCTATTGGAGGAATTAGAGGACACTGAATGGGATATAATAGGGCTCAATGAAGTTAGGAGGGCAAGAGAGCATATACAGTGCTAAAAGGCGGGCACGTCCTGTGCTACCTGTGCTTAGCGGAGAGACGAAAACTAGGAGTCGGACTCTTAATTAATAAGAATCTAGCTGGTAACATACAGGAATTCTGTAGCATTAACGAGAGGGTGCAAGGTCTTGTTGGTAAACCTAATAAGAGGTACAAATTGAAGGTCGTACAGGTCTACACCCCTGCATCCAATCATGGTGACCAGGAAGTCGAAAGCTTCTATGAAGACGTGAAGTCGGCGATGGGTAAAGTGAACACAAAAGACTATACTGATGGGTGACTTCAATGCCAGGGTAGGCAAGAATCAGGCTTGAGACAAGTCAGTGGGGGAATATGGCATAGGCTCTAGGACCTGCAGGGTGGAGTTATTAGTAGAGTTTGCAGAACAGAATAATATGCGGATAATGAATATCGTCTTCCGAAAAAGGGATAGCCGAAAGTGGACATGGAGGATCCCGAATGGTGAGAGTAGAAATGAAAAAGACTTTATACTCTCCGCTAACCCTGGCATCATACCAGATGTGGACGTACTCGGCAAAGTGCGCTGCATTGACCATAGGATGGTAAGAAATCGAATTACCCTAGACTTGAGGAGGGAACGGAAGAAACTGGTACATAAGAAGCCGATCAATGAGTTTGCGGGAAGAGGGAAAATAGAGGAATTCCGGATCAAGCTGCAGAAAAGGTACTCGGCTTTAACTCAGGAAGAGGACCTTAGTGTTGAAGATGTGAACGACAGTCTTACAGGCATCATTAAGAAGTGTGCTATAGATGTCGCTGGTAACTCAGACAGGATGCTAGTAAGCTAACGCAGGAGACGAAAGATCTGATCAAGAAACGCCAATGTATGAAAGCATCTAACCCTACAGCTAGAATTGAACTAGCAGAACTTTCCAAGTTAATCAACAAGTGTAAGACAGCTGACCTAAAGACGTATAATATGGATAGAATTGAACATGCTCTCAGGAACGGAGGAAGCCTAAAAGCACTGAAGAAGAAACTAAGAATAGGCAAGAATCAGGTGTATTCGTTAAGAGATAAAGCCGGCAATATTATTACTAAATGGATGAGATAGTTCAAGTGGATGAGGCGTTATATAGAGCTTTCTACAGTACCAATGGCACCCACGACGATATTGGGAGAGAGAATATTCTAGAGGAACTTCAAACCCCACAAGGAACGCCGGAAGAAGTAAAGAAAGCCTTGGGAGCTATGCAAAGGGGGAAGGCAGGTGGGGAGGATCAGGTAACAGCAGATATGTTGAAGAATGGCGGGCAGATTGTTCTAGCAAAACTGGCGACTCTCCATACGCAATGCGTAATGACTTCGAACGTACCGAAATCTTGGAAGAACGCTAACATAAACCTAATCCATAAGAAAGGGGACGCCAAGGACTTGAAAATCTATAAAAAAGTATCGGTTGTTTCACGTGCCAAAACCACTTTCTGATTATGAGGCACGCCGTAGTGGAGGACTCCGGAAATTTCGACCACCTGGGGTTCTTTTTGACTTGCACCTAAATCTAAGTACACGGGCGTTTTCGCATTTCACCCCCATCGACATGCGGCCGCCATGGCCGGGATTCGATCCCGCGACCTGGTGCTCAGCAGCCCAACCCCACAGCCCCTAAGCAATCACGGCGGGTTGACAAATCATAGACCGATCAGCTTACTGTCCGTTGCCTACAAAGTACTTAGTAAAGTAATCGCAAATAGAATCAGGAGCACCTTAGACTTCGGTCAACCAAAGGACCAGGCAGGATTCTGTAAGAGCTACTCAACAATAGACCATATTCACGCCATCATGCGGGTGATAGAGAAATGTGCAGAATATAACCAACCCTTATATGTAGTTTTCCCTATTACGAGAAAGCGTTTGATTCAGTCGAAACCTCAGCAGTCATGGAGTCATTACGGAATCAATGTGTACACGAGCTGTGTGTAAAATCACTAAAAGATATCTATAGCGCCTCCACAGCCACCGCAGTCCTCCATTAAGAAAGCAACAACATCCCAATAAAGAAAGGCGTCAGACAGGCAGATACGATCTCTCTAATGCTATTCACAGCGTGTTTACAGGAGGTATTCAGAGATCTGGATTGCGAAGAATTGGGGATTAGAGTAAATGGAGATTACCTTAGTAACTTGCGATTCGCTGATTATATTGCCTTGCTTAGTAACTCATGGGACCAATTGCAATGCAAGCTCACTGACCTGGAGCGCCAAAGCAGAAGTTTGGGTCTAAAAATTAATCTGCAGAAAACTAAAGTAGTGTTTAGCAGTCTCGGAAGAGAACAGCAGTTTACGATAGGTAGCGTGGCACTGGAAGTGGTAAACGAATACATCTACTCAGGACACGTGGTGACCGCGGATGCAGATCCTGAGACTGAAATAATCAGAATAAGAATGGGCTGGGGTGCATTTGGCAGGCACTCTCAGATCATGAACAGCTGGTTGCCATTATCCCTCAAGAGAAAAGTGTATAACAGCCGTGTCTTACCAGTTCTCACGTACGGGGCAGAAACCTGGAGGCTTACGAAAAGGGTTCTACTTAAATTGAGGACGACGCAACGAGCTATGGAAAGAAGAATGGTGGGTGTACCGTTAAGGGATAAGAAAATAGCAGATTGGGTGAAAGAACAAATGCGAGGTAATGACATCTTAGTTGAAATCAAGAAAAAGCAATGGGCATGGGCAGGACATGTAATGAGGCGGGAAGATAACCGATAGTGATTAAGGGTTACGTACTGGATTCCAAGGGAGGGGAAGCGTAGCAGGGGGTGGCAGAAAGTTAGGTGGGTGGATGAGGTTAAGAAGTTCGCAGGGACGAGATGGCCACGATTAGTACATAACCGGGGTAGTTGGAGAAGTATGCGAGAGGCCTTTGCCCTGCAGTGGGCATAACCAGGCTGATGATGATGATGATGATGATGATGATGTATTTGAATTCCTTGCTGACCTTGGATAAGACAAAGGTAAAAACAATAAGCTGTGATCGGACACGCCACATTCAGTACTAATAACAGCATTTAAAAACATATCACTTACGAAGAATAAGTCCAAGACAGCACTCTTGCGCGTAGGCTCACAGGCAATTTGATCAAGGTTCAGAGCTAACATTGTGTGTAAAATACCACCACTCGATCTTAATTGTCCGTAAACTAATTTATCTTACTTAATAGCTTGAAAGCTGAAATCTCCTATATTAATTCCGTGTAATGGGTTGTTTAGAAGAAGATGGTCGTATAGTTGTTCAAGAAATTATTCTGACATTTCAGGGGCTTTATGAAGAACACAAAGCATAAATGTGGCAGCACTAACAGTGACGTTCAGAAACAGGCTTTCGTGATGAGGAATTATCAAACATCAATTAATACCGAGTTTAGAAATAAAAGCAGTTCCTCCGCCACGTATGCCTCGATCACGTCTGTGTATGTGATAGCCGGGCAGAATAATCTCATCATCGCGTGCGCCATCATGCAACCACGTCTCAGTGATGGCAACCACATGAGGCTCGTAAGTCAAAAGCAATATTTTCTACTTTTCTACAATTTTCTACTTTGTTCACGATACTTCTGGTGTTAAAAGAGAGCACACGAAGATTCGTAAGTGTAGACCGTGACAGCTACGCTATTTGTGTAGGGTCCTTCGCAGATCGGACAGCAACACGTGTGTTCGAAACGTCATCCAATGCGTAGAATTGTGAATCGATGTGAAGTGTGTCGTTCCCCAGTGTGTTCTTCTTGCCTTGTTATTTTTCAGCTCTGGCACTTTGCCATAACAGTTTTCGTTTCCTTAATGTCTCTACAGAGAAGTCATTGTGCACGGAAACCTACCTTCCCTTAGGCTTCTTGCAGTTGCGTAGCACTTCTTTTTCCGCATAATTTCGAAAAAACAGGATTACGTGTTGCTTTCCAGGATGTTTACCCAGACGACGTATCCTAGCAATAGATAAACACTTCACGCCAAGCCTGTCCTAGAGCACCTTCTTGATTACTTCATGTCCCAGAACAGCCTTAGTTTCATTTGCTCGGTCATCCAGGCCGAAAAGCACAAGATTATACCTCCGACTCCGATCTTCCAGCTCTACAAATTTTGCCTGTTGCAATATGAGTGCTTGTTAAGATTTTTCAACAGAATTGGTAAGGATTTCACAATTGCCTTCTTTTTGTGCTATTTCTCTGGCATTTGTTTCTAGGTAGACCATTCGGATCGATAAGGAATTGGCACTTCTTTCGCGGTCTTCCAACCGCTTTATAAGCTCTGTCAGATCATCCGTAATAACCTTCTGGCCCTGTGTCAGCGTCTGGAGCATATCAGCATTGTAAGCGCGCGGATTCAATGCTACATCAGCACAAAGTATCAATTTGCACACATAGTAGCACTTGTAGGCTAATGCAATCAAAGCCCGTAATAATGCCTCTTTCATCGCTGCGGCCTGAGTGCACACAACTAACCTGGAACAAGAATACGAGACGCATGGTTAACGCTCCGCTTCCTGAGTCTTAGCCGAGCCCACTGAAAAACGCGCGTTGGAGCAGCTCTTCTTTTATACGTTCGCGAGTTGCCAACGTGACGCATGCGCTGTCCATGTCTTGTAGAAAACCTGACGTCCATCTGATTGCCGGATGGCCGAAGTTGCCGCTTGTTCCCCAAACACGCGCAGCGCAGTAATGATTTAGCGATGTCGAAGAAGCAGCGCCAATTGGTAGCAAAGCCCAGTGGAAGAAGAATACGGGAGGCATGGTTCACGCTCCACTTCCTGAGTTTTCTCCGGGCGCATTCTTGCATTTCTTGCAATATCACTCCCACAATTGCGTACCCCGGATTAAGGCAGCCCAACCATTCAGACACAACCATTCAGCACCTTTATGAGTGTTAATCATTCTGTTGTAAACGAGAAGAAAGGGAATTAACCGAAGGGCCCGATTTTTATTCGTAATTTCATAAGAAGGTTACAAACACTGACACCAAGCACAACATGGGGGAAAAAACTTGCGCTTAATGAATGAAATAAAGAAACGATAAATAAATGGAAATGAAAGTGGACGAAAAGACAACTTGCCGCAGGTGAGGAACGATCCCACAACCTTCGAATTTCGCGTGCGATGCTTTACCAATTGAGCTAGCATGTGCCTTAAGATAGCATGTTTGGGTTTACTGACCAGTAGCCTTAACCAAAAAAAGATCACGTTCTCGTAACGCCTGCAGCAGAAAAGATGTTCCAGGTCCACAGCGAAGGTCTTTGAGTGGTGCGCTGGCTAACACTCCGAGGGTTCTTCAAGGAAACATTAATACCCAAGAAAGTGGATGGGGAACGGAGCCGCGGTAGCTGAATTATAGAGCATCGCACAGAAAATGCGAAGGTTGTGCGATTGTTCCCCATCGGCGGCAAGTTGTTTTTTCATCCACTTTCATTTCCATTAGTATATCGTTTCTTTATTTCATTTTTTAATCATTTTGTTGTGTGGCAATCTTCTCGCACGCACCCTTAAAATAGGTTGTTATGATTAAACACGGGTGCTACGTGGGCAGAATGGCGGTTGTAAAAAAGAAACGCCCCTTTAGCACAATTAAGGGCGCAAACATTTTTGCATCGCAATGAACATGTTGGAGTCCACTCCAGGTATGTATTCCTCAGCCTCATTTCGCCACAACCAAAAGGTGGCAAATAACCACATTTTTGTTTTCCTCTCATAACCTGCGTGAAATACCACCATATTCAAGTCACTCAAATAGTCGCAAGAGAAACTTGCCTAGCGCTGAGTGCCTGTCAAGACGCAAATAACCAAAATTACACGCGCACACAAGAGTACCACGCGAATCACATGTGTCAGTCTTGCCCCACTCACTCTACCTCAAGCATTTCACGCCACTGAGCTCGCATACTATGTAGTGAGTGCTTCACCGCTTGCAGTGCATTGTGCTGTAATCAGCCAGCGTCATGATAGCGAGACGCCTCAGCGGAGCGCGGTTTCGTAAGGATTAGCAATTCAATATGACCTCCCCCTCCCCTCCACCTCGATGCTCAATGGACGCACGTGCTGTTTCCCGCTGTTGATGCTGCCGAAGATAGCGCTGCCGAGTCATTGTGGCTGGAGTGTTACGGGGCAGCCATCTGGCGCGACCCTTCCGTTTCTAAAAAGTGGGGTCATTGTCTTGCTCATGATGGGGTAGGAGTCAGCTTCGCTAATTTTGGTGCTGTTTTAAAGAACCAGAAGCAGGTGACCTGTAGAATTTGAGTAGGCCTGATGAATGTTCTGACTATTTGAGTTTTGATTGATGGTTTTTATTTACCACACACGAAGTACAAAAGAAAATTGCACATGAAATGTGGTTGGGAAAGAAGCTACATATATGTAGCTTGACTGGCCCCACCTCCAAGTACCCAACAGCGGACACTTTAGCAGAAGTAAATAATACAAGTACACAGAGACTGTTAGAGTTTCGATACTTAATTGTTAAATAATAGCGCATACCTTAGGAGAAGTAAATATAACATGCTAACCAACCCAACAGCAGCAATATTTGTTATATAACATATAGGATGGAAACTACTGCATTATGTAACCAAGTGAACTAAAACACCAAATTCTAACAAGCATTGTGCAAAAAGTGCATACAAGTCATTTCATAAAAGTAAATGCAAGTTCTCTTACGTCAGATGAAATTTATACAAAACATGTAGTGTGCTAAACTGCATCATCTCAAAACCATAGTTGGTGCGAGATCTCTGTACATGCCAAAGTTCCGTGTGCCTCAAGGAGAATAACGAAGCCTTATATTATAAGTTTGAAGTGTTCTTAGATTGGTATGTATTCTTACGTATATCGCATTTAAAGGCAGACAGTAGCTTAAATTCATGTAACATGTCTAACTTTAAAATCTTGAGTTTAGTAAACAACGCAGATGTGTGTGCAACATATGGCTGCTTGACAAATCACTCGTAGAGCATTTTGCTGCATTACAATCTGCTTATGCAGAGCTTTCTTACTGCTATTTCTCCATACGAGATGACGGTAACGCAAATGCGATTCAAGCAAGGCCGTGTATACTAAACGGTTCTGGAAGACTGGGAGAAAATACATACACTTGCGTTTAGGTGTAGTTTAGCGTGTAGGTAGTCAGTGTGGTGGTCCCAAAGCATAAATTCGTTAAACATTACTCGCAGGAGTTTAGCTACAGGAGAAATTTCAGTGACAGAGTGATTTAGATGTAGGACGTCACCGAGGTTACACGGTACAGAGTTTGGGCGGAATAAACAGCTTTTGTTTTATAAGAGTTTATTAACATTGAGTTTTCAACAGATGAATAATTTAGTTTGGGCAGAAGTTAATTTTCGCGTTCTACTAGGACATTAGCATCTGTTCCTGCTATAAAGACACTTGGGTCGTCTGCATAAATTATGTAATAACTGAGGTTTCAATGTCCAAGATCATTTATATAAATGGCGAACAACAGCGGTCCCAGTGTACTGCCTTGTGAACGCCAGAATTAATTTCACGGGCTGTTAATAATTCTCGGTCAATGCAAACTGAATCATACCTTCTTGATGAGTAGCTACTTCACAAATCAGCTGCAATACCTCGAGTTCCATAATAACACAGTTTTCTTAACATAGTAATATGATTTCTCCGGGTGGGCCCGGTGAATGTACCTTGGTGCAGTTCGCTTACCGCTTTGCTTTCGCCATGCAGATGGTCGTCTATCTCATCTACAACCTGCTGCTTCCTGTTCTGGCATGCGCATCCTCGAGTGCGTCGTCAGTGCAGGCTTCCCCTTGTCACGAAGACGGAGCGGCCACGTGCAATCCTTTGCCTGGTTTCCACATATCGCCATCTCCATCTGCCTCACCGTTTGGATGCCACCTACCGGTCCTGGAGCCAACTTGGAAAGATTCATCGCCATCGACAGCCCTACCAGCTATAAAGCAACAACCACCGTCGACGCAGCTCTGTGGGCCCGGTGACTGTACCTTGGTGCAGTTCGCTAACCGCTTTGCTTTCGCCATGCAGATGGTCGTCTACCTCATCTACAACCTGCTGCTTCCTGTTCTGGCATACTCTAGTCTTAGATCAAATTGGTAATATGAGACAACGGGCGAGCGATAAGGTCAGTTACTAATTTAATATTAATAGAACTGATTTCGTCCATACCTGCTCTTGTAACCTTTAAATCATGTATAACATTGATTAATTCATCTGGACCAGACGGAAATAGGCACAATAATTGTAAGCATCGCTGCCGTTATAGTTGCGTATCGGTGGTATGATCAGAGGAATGGTCACAGAAAAACTCATTAAATGCGTTCGCGATTTCATCTGCTTGTTCATACGTGGAGTCTGATGAATGAAGCTCACTTATTGGTTGAGCTCGATGGGGTTGGTTCAAGAAGGAATTATTATATTCCACTGCCGTTTTGGATCTGTGCCGGCTTCCCCTATTCTGAATTCATAATATTTTGTTTTGGCTACCCTGAGCAGCCCGTTTAGCAAGTTACAATAAATTTGGAGCGAGTTTTGAGTCGAATGTTAAAAAGGGCGTTGCTTAACTTTTCGGTACAGGTTATCTTTTTACGTAGACTAGTTAGTAGACCGTTGGTTAATCAAGCGTTCTGTAACGCCGGGACATGTCTGCTGCATTATACAAAGCTTGTAAAATTAGCGGTTCATTTCTGTATGTTCTCCGAAAAGCCATTAAATGCAAATTCAGCGTTTGACTCTGAAAACACAGAGCATCAATTTAGCTCACCAACGCGAGCGATAAAGTCTTTAATAATCACGGCTTTAGAGAATTATTAATAAGCTTTATATAATTGATAAGGTAGATTTAAAAAGACAGGACGATGGTCAGTAATGTTAATTTCAAGTACACCGCAAACTGGAGGGCCATGAGGTTGGAAAATATGTGATTTATTAAGATGGCCGAAGCCCCTAAACTACATCTAGTTGGCAGGAAAACCAATTATTCTAAGCCAAATTCATGAAGGCAGTTATTGTAGGCAGTAGTAGCAGCGCTGCAGTCATCCAAAAGATTGATGTTAATGTCACCAAGAAGCACAGCATTATTCTTTTCTGAAGACAAGTTACCAAGTATAGTGTCCCGGACAAAAGCAGATATAGAAGTTGAAAGTGAGCGATACAGGCAACCGACAACTGTTTGGTTCACAGTGTACAGTTCAATCTACACAGCTTCACAATTTGGCACTGAAAATTATATGTCATGTCTTCGTTTGTGACGCACATCTGGAGGTATAAAAACAGCGACACCTCCATAGCTCTGATGATGGCGGTGGCAATATTCCGAAGCATAAGACGGAAAGCCAAATAAATCATTAGATGCACCTGAAAGCCAAAATTCAGAAATGCAGATGGGACAAAATGTGTGGTCTAAAGATGCAAAAAGTTGTAGATTTCATCCTGGGTTTTTTTTTTTTATTCTTCGAGCGTTAAAGTGAATCGCAGATAGGCATGGGTTGCTAAAAAATATTTAGGTTGTTCAGTTGAAAAATGAGATGACATTATCGAACGCCACAAAATAGGTTAGTGTCTGAACCCTCCCATAACTACCGGAAGACCGATAAATAACCCTCGGACAAGATACAAAAGACTCGACTGTCGCACGTCTTTCTTGGTTTCATTTGGCAATTCTCGGTCCATAGAAATTGAAATCCTTTGTCCCTTTTCAGTGATTGAGCCTTCGCAAACAACACTTTGCTTACTCTGCCCAGGTTATCATTAATATAAATTGGAACATCATTCGGTCCTGCGAAGTCGAGATCTTTAGAATTTAGGCGAGCCTTTCGTGCCTTAGAAACAAAATCCTCCTTCTTTGTCCTTGAGCATAACCGAGCAATAATGTTCTTATTGCCCATTCCTGACCTCGTTGGGCCGTGGTGTACAACATTGATGTGGTCGTCAGAAATTGTAGAGCAGATTTTTTCACCGACAGCTTTCATGATCGGAATACAGTTCTCACCCTGTGTACATGCTACTCCCTTGATTTCCACATAGTTTATTCTTGAGCGCTGCTCAAGTTCCGACAGGCGTTTGCTGAGTGCTTCATTCTCTGTTTTTAGTTCTTTGTTAGCTGCGGTCAAAGCAGCATTTCGAGCTGAAGTTCTTCAACCATTGCTGCGTTGTTACTAACGTCTAATATTCGCAAGTGATCCGTTCTTTACTGCTTTTGGCAGGGGATACTGAAATTAACCCGGGGCCCACGCTAGATTCTGTGCTTGCTGAACTACGAATTGTGTCCGTGGGTCAAACTAAACTAATCTCCGAAATTCAGACTGTTAAAGATCACCTGCTATCTACGGACGTAACATTGAGTGACATATGCCAGCGTTTGACTGACCTTGAAGCACATTAAAGTGGGCTCTCAAGCATGCGCACTGAATTAGATGAACTCAATACTTTAAGCGCTGAAATAGCCCGCCAGTATCATGACTTTCAATCCCGTATAGACGACAGCGAAAACCACTCAAGCCGAAACAATCTGATATTTTATGGCACTCATGATCCCAATCCTAAAGAATCCTTCGCCGATTCTGAAGCAATAGTCATTCGTCACATCAGCGAAAACCTTCAAATAACAACCGATCCTTCGCATATAGAATGCGCACACCACCTTGGACGCCATTCGCCTGATCGCGTCCGGCCTTTCATCGTAAAATTTAGCTCATTTAAAGTGAAACAGTCAATTTGATCGAATGGCAAGAAATTAAAAGACGCAAATTATAGCATTGGGGAAGATTTCTCAGCCTCAGTCCGGCATGCCCGAAGGCCGCTAGTAACCGTCGCCAAATTAAAATTTATAGCATTTAAGTTGAGCTTCAAAACATTGTTCATTGGTTCAAAACGTTACGTATTTGATGAATGCTCCCAGACAGTAAAGGAAGAAACGTAGCAAGCACCACGTTGCCAATTATTCTCAAACACACCCCAATCAGCACCGCAAACTACCCTATACCTTTTCGTAATTTTTACCAACATTCGCAGCTTTATTTGAAAACGTGAACTCGTCCCTAATCTTGTTTCACTCTCCAGCAACAACTTACTCATATGAACAGCAACATGGCTTAATAGTGCCATCACTGATCACGAGATCCTGGCGGACTTGCCGAATTTTCAAGTATTCCGCAAGGACCGCGATGGCAGAAAGAGAGGAGCAGTGCTCATAGTGGTTAGCCTTGAACTACTATTTACTTTGGTTATCTTTCATCCAATCTCGAGATACTATGGATAAAATGTCAAACTGCACCACAATCCGTTTTACTTGGCGTGTGCTACAGAGCCCCGCAATGAAACCATGATTTCCCTGGCAAACTTGATTCCGCACTAAGTGAACTTTCAACTAAGCACCCTAGTAATCATATCTTGTTTGGTGACTTCAATTTTTGAAACATTTATTGGCCTAATCTAACTGTTCACGGAGAATGCCACAGCGAGGCAATCGATTTATTAATGTTTTCTTAATTTTAACCTTACTCCAATCATATCCAAACCAACCCGCGTAACCCAAGTTTGTGAAAGAATTTTAGACTTAATACTAACCAGTATCCCTGAAACCATAACATCCATCTCATAAATGCCAGAAATAAGTGACCACAAAGTAGTTCAAGCCGACTTTATGATTACTCAAATAAAACGACAAACCACCAAAAATATCATACGACTCTACGATAAAGGAAATTACAACGCTATAAATACCGAACTAAATCATTTTCTTCCATTATTCCAAGAAAATTTCCATTGTCGCTCAGTGCATGAAAAGTGGACGTTATATAAGCATAAAATAGATATAGTAGTCGAAAAATTCATCCCTAAATTTAGTTTCCGTGTCTGCTCTCAAAAACCATGGTTTACTGAAGTACTTAAAAGACTAGAAAAAAAGAAAAAACGCCTCTTCCGCTCCGCCAAGCTGCGGGATAATAGAAACATCAGCATGCCCACCTATGCAATAGTATTTTGGAAGTTTAAGGCTTCAATGAATGATGATGAACTAAATCTAACTGCAAGAGCTTTTTTACTTATGACTACCATAGAAATGCGACTGCATTGGCTGGCAATTGCACCCCTCGCCTTATGTTAGCAGCATAATTTTATAGGCACAGTTGCAGGTAAATAAATTGAACAACAAACTTGTTGACTACAGATTTGTTTGTTTTTTCTGGCCTGTATGGAGGTTAAACTTGGAATAAGTTTGTCATTGCGAAAAAAAGCTGTTTTTCGTCCTTTATTGAAGAAACCGCGTATTGTGTATTGTTGAAATGCAGAAATTTCTTTTAAAATACCAGGGGGATATGCCCTTGCAAGTAGCATGGTATTTCATTACTTTAAAGGTAGTAATCACAGTGAATATCGTAATATGGGTTTACACCCTCATATATGTGATCCCAAACTTATTAGAAGCCGTTATTAGAAACATGCAAGGCATAATGTGTTTGCACACTCGATCGCTGTGAGTGTGCAAGAACCATATCTACTTAAAAGATTCAAAGATTCACAGGAAAGGATGCAACTAGCTGACTTCACTGCACAGTTTTGATTTACTTTTTTTTTAACGTATCGTCTTCTACTGCTTCATCTCCACAACAGGCTGTTTGCCTGCTTTTCGCATTGTTGCATGAGTTTTACAAGCTGGTGCAGGACGGTACGTTGTTATTGTTCCACTATAGCAGGCGAATAATTTACTTGATTTACTAACTGTAAGGTTTTTACCGTTCAAAGGAAATGTTAATGCAAGTGCAGTAAGGATACAAAGTCCGCAACATATTCAATGTTTATTGGTTTCTGTGCAAGAAAAGGATTCTCCAGAAAAGAGATGCAACTTTGCGTGCATGAAATATTTGAAAAGAAATTAAGGACGCTTTTTATTCAAGCCACGGAGTTAATCCTATCGTAGAAAATTCATTACGATTCTTCATGAAGAGGGCAATAAAGCTGGCTGTTTTCCGGTTGGCAACAGCAGTGCTGACGTCTGGTGACTTCAGCCTACACATTTGCTTTGTCAAATTTAATTAGTAATTGAAGCAAGATAACCTTTCAAGATGCGTCGTAAATTCACGCTTGAAAACCGACAAGAAAATGCAACTTAACGGTACCGCATTCAGCACAACGTTGAAACTTCGGGTACTTTGCTGTCTTGTCATTTCACCGTGCCAAGGTTGAAATTATGTATCTTGCTCCGTACGCGCGATTTTTGTATGCTACTCAACAAAAGAAAATTGTGACGACTCCAAAAGGCCATGTCGTCTTGCGGAAATTGAACACTTCGCAGTATTGACAACTCGCAAAGGTGTAAGAAGCAACCGTGAAAATGCACTTCATTTGCTGCTTAGCGTGTCAACGAACGCATAGAAAAGGGAGAACGGAATCTGTGTTACAAGTTTTTTTTATTCTCCCTTTGCGCACGTACCGAATTCGGCAATCCATATCGCCGTGCAATGCACTTGTTGAGCGAGACGCCATTTCGCAAAGCAAACTGGCAAAATAGCTCTCCGCGCAATTTCGACGGAAAATCGTAGCGATCACGGCGACGGTGTGACTGCGCGACCAACCGGCTGGTCGCAGCCAGAAATCAGGGGGTCGGCACTGCGACTGCGAATTTCATCTCAAGCGACTGAAATCCCACTTCCAGTGCGACTAAAATCACATCATGTGAAACAGGCTTTCGGATAGGCCGCGCATTCGTAAGGGAGTCCTCACCCATACCCTGTCTCCCGGTGCGTACTGGACTTCCCTTCCTCGTAATTTGTATCGGTCTGCGTCGGTTTGCTGTTGCTGCTGAATGCGGTGTCGCGCCAGCTGCCGTGCTTCTGCAGCTGTTTGTGTGAACCCGCTAACGTCATGGTCATTTTCGGAGATCTCATCTACAGGTGGCATTGCATTTAAGGTTATGGTGATGGTCCGGCCAAAAACAAGTTGGACAGGTGTCATTTCAGTCATTTCTTGCACAGCGGTATTGTTGCGAACGTCGCATACAGTAGTATCCTGTCCCACGTCCGGTGCTCCATGTCCACGTGTAATGACAGCGTATCGGTCAGTGTTCTGTTGAGCCGTTCAGTCAGTTCATTTGTTTGCGAATGATGTGGGGTGGTTTGTCGGTGACCGTGTTCGTCAGTTTCATGATGGACTATGTCAAATGTGCCGTAAATATGGTCCCTGGGTCCGCGACGACAAGATTTAGAGCCCCGTGTCGCCGTACTATCATCATCAGCAGCAGCAGCATCAGCATCAGCATCATCAGCCTGGTTACGCCCACTGCAGGTCAAAGGCCTCTCCCACACTTCTCCAACTACCCCGGTCATGTACTAATTGTGGCCATCTCTTCCCGCAAACTTCTTAATCTAATCCGCTCACTTAACTTTCTGCCGCCCCCTGCTACGCTTCCCATCTCTTGGAATCCTGTCCGTAACCCTTAATGACCATAGCTTCTCTTCCCTACTCATTACATGTCCTGTAAGGTACATGCCTATTTCTTTTTCTTGATTTCAACTAAGATGTCCTTAACTCGCGTTTGTTCTTTCACCCAACCTGCTCTTTTCTTATCCATTAACGTTACACCTACCATTCTTCTTTACATAACTCCTTGCGTCGTCCTCAATTCGAACCCTTTTCGTAAGCTTCCAGGTTTCTGGCCCGTACGCAAGTACTAATAAGACACGGCTGTTATACACTTTTCTCTTGACGGATAATGGCAACCAGCTGTTCATGACCTGAGAATGCCTGCCAAGCACACCCCAGTCCATTCTTATTCTTCTGATTATTTCAGTCTCATGATTCGGACCCGCGGCCACTACCTGCCCTAAGTAGATGTATTCCCTTACGACTTCCAGTGCCTCGCTACCTATCGTAAACTGCTGTTCTCTTCCGAGACTGTTAAACATTACTTTAGTTTTCTGCAGATTAATTTTTAGACCCACCCTTCTGCTTTGCCTTTCCAGGTCAGTGAGCATGCATTGCAATTGGTCCCCTTAGTTACTAAGCAAGGCAAAATCATCAGTGAATCGCAAGTTAATAAGGTATTCTGCATTAAGCCTTATCGCCAATTCTTCCCAATCCAAGTCTCTGAATACCTCCTGTAAACACGCCGTGAATAGCATTGGAGAGATCGTATCTCCCTGCCTGACGCCTTTCTTGGGATTTTGTTGCTTTCTTCGTGGAGGACTACGGTGCCTGTAGAGCCACTACAGATATATTTCAGTATTTTTACATAGGGCTCGTCTACACCCTGATTCTGTAATGCCTCCATGACGGCTGGGGTTTCGACTGAATCAAACACTTCCTCGTAATCAATGAAGCTATATATATGAAGGTTGGTTATAGTCCGCAAGTTTCCTGCCTGGTACGACCAGTTTCTTCAGCTGTCTGCTTTCCTTGATACGCTTGAAAATGATATCATAATACTAGGGGGAGAATTTAATCTCCCGCGTATAAACTGGACGTGCGATGACCCTGTAGGGTAGGTTACTGGCCATGTGTATTCTGCATTTTTGGATCTCGCCTGTAATTTTACGTTTCAACAGTACATTAGTGATGCATCACGGAGCGACGGCGCAGGTCACGTACTTGATTTGCTCTTGTGTAATGTCCCGAACATTTTAACAAATGTGAATGTACTTCCCTTCTTAAGTGACCATTGTGTTTTTACTGCTGGTATAAACGCTCAATAAGTGTCCGTGCCGAAGAAGGAATCCAGAAAGATTTACGTGTATAAGAGGGCTGATTTTGGGGCTATAAGTTCGGCATTTGAGTCATGTTTTCCTACCTTTGATGCATTAGTTGATGAATTGAGCATTGAAGAGTTATGGAAGCTGTTTAAAGACAAGCTGTTTGAATCGCGCGAGACATTTGTTCCTAGTCATGTTATCTCATCTAAACGGTCAAGGTTTAATCATCAGCTGCGCACACTAATACAAAAATTAGGCGAGCTTATATCGAGTTTCGGAGAGTGAAGTCCCAGAACACTTGGTTAGAAATGAAATGTTTGAAAAAAAACTTTCAGAATCTTGCGGAGTAGGCCAAGTATACTTATTTCGAAAACCTTGGTGTGAAGTTGCTCAAAGATTCAAGAGAGTTCTAGAGACTTGTTAGGTGTAACGGCAAAGAAAACAATGCTATCGCCCCTTTAAAGAACTCTGAAACCATGTTTGATACTGATGGAGACAAAGTGAGACTCTTTAGTGATTGTTTTTTCTTGTCAGTGTTTAGACCAAAACGTTTTCGCCCTCTTAATATCACCTGCCAGATGGAAATTAAACAAATGCCTGATGTTATATTCGGTGTAGAAGGCTTGCGTAAATTACGAGAACAAAGACAAACTGCGCAAAAAAGAACAAGACAGAGAAAAAAACCACACGACAGTCTGCGCCTGTATCGCGTGGTTCTTTCTCTGTCTTGTTCTTTTTTGCGCAGTTTGTCTTTGTTCTCACAATGTCATACCAACTAGCCCCTCACCGTACGCTTCTAGACGCGTAAATTACTGCAGGAGATGAAGCCGAAGATCGCTTGTGGCCCTGATGATATTCCGGCATCGATTCTTTGAAACTCCTCTGGAATATAGTGTTTTTACTTTTCTCGGTTATTTACAAAGTGTTTATCTGAGTCCTGTTTACCGCGTGATTGGAAGCTGGCACGGGCTGTACCCATGCACAAAGGTGGAATGAGAAGTGCCGTTGAGAAATACAGACCGGTATCTTTAACAAGTATCACATGCAAGGTAATGGAACACATAATTTATACTTCAATCATGTCGCATTTGCTTAAGCACAATATTCTAATGTCTAGTCAACATAGTTTTCGACAAGGTTTTTCATGCTCTACACAGTTAGTAGAATTCTTTCATGATCTGGCCTCGGCAATAGACAAAAGCGAAATAATAGACTGCATATTTCTATTGAACTAAACGTAACAGCGCAAACATATAGGACGAGCCACAAAAAGAAAGACACGACACACACTGGCGCTGTGTGTCGTGTCTTTCTTTTTGTGGCTCGTCTTATATGTTTGCGCTGTTACGTTTAGTTCAAAAGTATTTACCAACTAGGCCCAAATGAAGTGTTGCATATTTCTAGATTTCAAAAAAGCCTTTGAAATCGTTGCACATGATCTTCTCGCCTCAAAACTTATGGCCTCCAAATTGGACAACAGTGTCCTAGCTTGGATTGCCGAATATCTTCGTGCAAAAGAGAAGTCTCTCTCTCGTGAGCAGTCGGGGTGCTCAACGGTTTTTCTTTTGTATATGTTCGAGTTACCTTAGGTGTTCCTCAGGGATCAGTTTTAGGCCCGCTTTTATTTATACTCTTTATTAAGAATATTGAAAGTGATCTTACGTCTTCATTTAGAATGTTTCCGGATGGCTGTGTCATTTATAGAGTCAGAGATAACGCAAATGCCATTTCATTATTACAGACTGATTTAGACCTTATAGGAACATGATGTAACACGTGGGAAATGTCGCTAAATGTTCAAAAATGGGTTCACGTCACCTTTCAAGGACGTGCGCATTTCAGTCATGCACTTTTACCTGGAGTAATATGGCATTAAAGAAGCTTGATGAATACAAATATTTAGGAATTTTAATAACGTCTGACTTAAGATGAAACAAGCACATTACCGCATATTGTAGCGAGATATAAGCTATTCTTTGTCATCTGTACATGATCATCATCATGTGGGGCTCATATGGGGTTCTTCTTCATCATCGCTTGTAGGGCTGGCTCTCGAGTGTGATCAGTGCTGTGGGCGTGATCGCTTCGCCGTATCTTCGAGTCGGAATAAACGTAGTGACAACTGCTACGTCACAAGTGGTGGAGTGTGCTTTTCGGTCCTCCGTACTCTGACTCCCCGCTCAACCTCCTGGAGCTTCGATCGGGTCGCCGATTGTGCCAGCTGTCTGCCACCATGTCGTAGGACGAGCCAACAGGCCCTTCTACTTCCTCCATCTCGGCCTCGGCTACCCCAGCCTCCCCGTATTGGGTTGTCAGTGGACACCAGTGTGATCCCCATCCGTTTGCTGGACTTCGCGGGTAAGACGTCGAGGATTGGCTGGACGACTACGACCGAGTGAGTTCGGCTAACCGTTGGGATTCCACTGGCGTCCATGGCTGGTGCAGCGTACACGGACCCTCTAACCCCCAGGGCCCCTTCCACGTACGCACAAGTAGCCGCAGCTACTCCAGTCACCGTTCCATCGATGCCTCCAAAACCAACACCGGCCCCCATCGCGTCCATGACTACCAGCGCACCTACCCAAACCAGCTATCCGCAGTGGCGTCCTCCTCGTCCCATCTGCTACTACTGCGGCTATCGTGGCCACATAGCCCGTTTTTGCCGCAAGCGCCAGCAAGACGAGCGTCGCGTATATGACGTATACGAACGGGATGACTTTTCACCCGGAGATACTTTTCAACGTCTAGGCAGCTTCCATGACCAACGCCGTCCTTATGGTCCACCGCGCGGACGCTCTCCATCGCCTACTGTAGCATCCGAGACGGCTCAGCCGTACCGTCCTGCGAGACGCCGCTCGCCGTCCCCCCTTCGCCGCTCTACGTCCCCACTGAGACCTGCTTCTCAATTCGCCGATCGTCGTCCGGAAAACTAAAGTATGCAGCTTTTGGAGGAAAAGCTGCATCGAACGACAGGACAGAAATTCCTCCATCGCGTCCGTGCAATGTGATATTGGTTGTAATAGAAGGTGTACAAGTAGAAGCTTTAATAGACACTGGTGCTAGTGTTCCAGTCATTCACTGTGAATTGTGTTCGCGACTTCGGAAAGTTACGACCCCCTATGATGGACCTACGCTACTCGCTGCTCAAGGGGCTGCCATTCGACCTATCGCCATGTGCACAGCTCGTATTTCTATCGATGGACTTCTGCATTACGTACAATTTGCAGTGCTAAGTTCGTGTGCCCAGCAGCTCGTATTGGGATGGGATTTTCTTTCTACGGCCTCCGCCTCCATCTGCTGTGGGCAACGCGTTCTCCTCATGACCGACATGACATATTCACTTCATGCATATGACGCACGACTTCACTTTCTTGCTGCAGAAGATACCGGGCTACCTCCTCGCCATCAAAGCATTGTGACTATCACGTCTGATGTGATTGACTGCGGCGACGTGCTCATATTACCATCTGCACGCTGTCTCGCAAGAGGGATTACCTATGCATCAGGGCTGGTTAGGTTTGATCATGGCTCTGCACTTCTCTACGCTACAAACCCGACATCCGAAAAATTTCTCATCCCTAAAGGCACTACATTGGCTTCCGCCACCGAATCGGAGTCTATATCTGCTGTTTCATTTAAACCAGCTTCCTCTGAAGTCCCTTGTACCGGACGGACCGCATCTCCTTCAGCTCTTGCAGCTGCCATCAGTTCCGACCTGACACCTTCGCAGTCACAACAATTGCTTGCTTTGCTCCAGAAACATGAAGCTTCGTTTGACGTGCATTCAGCTTCGTTGGGAAAGACTTCGATTATGACGCATCGGATAGAGACAGATGGTACATCCATCGTGCGCCGTAGACCATATCGCGTATCGCTAGCCGAGAGGAAAGTCATTGACGAGAACGTCAACGACATGCTCCAACGGAATATAATACGCCCTTCTGCTAGCCCTTGGTCTTCCCCCGTTGTTTTGGTTCGGTAGAAAGACGGCTCTGTTCGATTTTGTGTCGACTACCGAGCACTTAACAAGATCACACGCAAGGATGTATACCCTATGCCGCGAATAGACGATGCCTTGGATTCCCTGCAAGGTGCCGAGTACTTCTCCAGCATCGATCTACGTTCCGGCTACTGGCAGATACCTATGCATGAGGACGATAAAGAGAAAACAGCGTTTTCAACCCCAGATGGGCTCTACGAGTTTAATGTCATGCCATTCGGCATCTGCAGTGCACCCGCAACGTTCGAACGCATGATTGACACCGTTCTTCGTGGCCTGAAGTGGAAGACTTGCCTGTGCTATCTGGATGATATTGTTGTTTTCTCGTCAACTTTCTCTCAGCACCTGCAACGTCTGGATGAAGTTCTCACATGCCTTGCCAACGCTGGATTCAGCTAAACACCAAGAAATGCCATTTTGCGAGCAAGACGATCAAGGTACTAGGTCACATTGTGAGCAAAGATGGCATTCGTCCTGATCCTGACAAGGTCTCGGCAGTTCGGAACTTCCCTCGTCCCGAAAAGACCAAAGATTTGCGCAGTTTCCTAGGCCTCGCCTCCTATTTTCGCCGATTCATACGAGGCTTCGCCTCAATAGCGTCACCTCTGCACAAATTACTGGGTTCTAATGTTCCCTTTGTGTGGTCTCCCGAATGTGAATCTGCGTTCGCCCATCTTAAGTGCGCTCTCACATCCGAACCAGTACTACGCCATTTTGATGAAGCTGCTCCTACCCTCCTGCATACGGATGCTAGTGGTCATGGCATTGGTGGCATTCTCCTACAGCGAGACGACACTTTAGGGGAGAGGGTCGTCGCATACGCAAGTCGCGTTCTGACAAACGCCGAAAGGAATTACACCATCACGGAGCAGGAATGCCTAGCTATCGTTTGGTCTGTGCAGAAGTTTCGACCTTATCTTCACGGCCGCCATTTCACCATCGTTACCGACCATCATGCATTGTGCTGGCTTTCGACGCTGAAAAACTTGTCTGGACGGCTTGGTCGGTGGATCCTTCGTCTACAAGAATACGACTTTACTATTACCTACAAGTGCGGAAAAAAACACCAGGATGCAGACGCGCTTTCTCGCTGTCCGCTTCCTACGACACCATGCAATGGACCTCCAACTACCATCCGTGACAAGCTTTCGCATGACCCCTCTTCACATGCTTTCCTGTTGGCCACTGTAGACGAGATGCCTAAACACGGCAACGGATTCTTCCAATCTCTTCAATTGGCGGACTCTTACTGTCGGCGCATCATAGACCACCTTCAAGGAGCTTCGCGCCCACCTAACGCCCACCTTCGTCGACAGCTGACGCAATTTAAGATTGAAAACCACGTCCTGTACCGTCATGTCTATCACCCTGACGGTCAGCGCTGGGTTCTTGTCCTGCCACGCTCTCTACGTGCTCATGTCCTGCAGGCTTCTCACGACGACATGACTGCTGGTCACCTTGGTTTCCAGAAAACCTATGACCGCATCAAAGGTCGCTTCTACTGGCATGGATTGTCCGCCATTGTAGCGAGGTATGTCGCTTCCTGCGCCCTATGTCAGCGTCGAAAGCTCCCTGCATCAGCTCCAAGCAGACAACTGCAACCGGTTCCGTGTCCATCGCAACCATTTGAAATCGTTGGCATTGACCTGTATGGTCCTCTTCCTGTGACTCTCACCGGTAAACGATGGATTGTGACAGCCGTTGATCACTTGACACGCTACGCCGAAACAACTTGTGCGAGCTCTGCCTCAGCCTCTGAAGTTGCTGCATTCATACTTCATTCCTTAATACTGCGCCACGGTGCTCCTCGCGTCCTCCTGAGCGACCGTGGAATAGCATTCCTCTCGCAACTAGTAGACGAAGTACTCAGAGCCTCCGGAACCCCACACAAGACTACCTCCAGTTACCATCCGCAAACTAACGGCCTCACAGAGCGATTTCATCGCACGCTGTCAGACATGCTAGCCATGTACATCGAACCGGATCACAGAAACTGGGACGCAATTTTGCCGTTCGTGACTTTTGCATATAATACCGCCATTCAACGCACGACCGGTTACTCGCCATTCTACCTTGTCTATGGTCGTTCGCCCAGTTCCTGTCTTGACGTCTCTTTCTTCGCGCCAACTGTCAATCAATGTCCATCCTCCTGTGAAGAATATGTGTCCCGCATTCAGCGTTGTCGCAAGCTCGCCCGCATCAACACCGAAGCACAGCAACAGGACCGCAAGCAGCATTACGACGCCTCTCATCGCGTCGTGTGCTTCCGCCCTGGCGACGAAGTGCTACTCCGGACACCAGTTCGTACTCCTGGCTTGTGTGACAACTTTCAACTTCAGTTCATCGGCCCCTACAAAGTCTTGGAGCAGACGTCCCCGGTTAACTATCGCGTGGTACCAGTTATTGTTCCAAGTGACCGCCGCTGCCGCGCTGCTGAGGTTGTCCACGTGTCCCGTATGAAGCCTTTCACGAGGCGTTCGCCGCCCCTTTGAATTGCGGCCAGGATGGCCGCTCGCGCGCGAGGGGACATTAGTGTAGCGAGATATAAGCTATTCTTTGTCATCTGTACATGATCATCATCATGTGGGGCTTATATGGGGTTCTTCTTCATCATCGCTTGTGGGGCTGGCTCTCGAGTGTGATCAGTGCTGTGGGCGTGATCGCTTCGCCGTATCTTCGAGTCGGAATAAACGTAGTGACAACTGCTACGTCACAATATTAAGAATGAGGCAATACGTTCATTGGGATTCCTCCGTCGTAACTTCGGTCAGATACCGAACAAATTTAAATAGCAATTGTATTTCACTTATGTCCGTAGTTTACTTGATTACGGTTGCATTTGCTTCAGTGGGCATGGGACCAGCGTTGGCAGCGTTGTGCTTAACCGGCACGTTTTTGCGATGCAGGCGGTGTTATCGCTAGCGCTTGCTTGGCTCTCGTCAGCTCCCGAATCCCGGACCAGCCTTACTTCACCATTGCCGAGCTTCGACTACAACCATGGCTCTTACCCCGATGGTCCATTTCTGGATTCAACTTCCGTCGCATCTGCCTGCGAATTTAAACAGCTGGAACTCTGGCACGCTCTTCAGTGGGCACGGGACCAGCGTTGGCAGCGTTGTGCTTAATCGGTACGTTTTGGCGATGCAGGTGCGTACACGGTTCTTGCTATACACTAAAAAAGCTCATGAACTCTGCCTGATTGTCTTCCCGTACCCACGGGTGTTGTGCGAGTCGTTGCTCTAGTGCTAAGCAATGGCGATTTTATTGTTCTGCGCTGGAGACATTGAATCTAACCCTGGACCTAACACACGTACTGTCGCGTTATCTGAACTGGATGATTTACCTGATGATCCCGCAGACCAAATGAAGATCACGTTTAAACTGCTTAAGGACGTACACTCTCGTTCACTACAGTCTTCGAAGTGTCAAACCGAACTTGTTTCAGATGTCAAAGCCATTAAGAACAGACAGAAAAACATACAAACTGAGCTAGCTGGTATCAAGCAAAGGCTTGACGATTTATAAGAAAAATCAAAATCCTTTGACCGTTTCGACACTAACCTAACACGCATGCAAGACAACGTAGATAGCCTCGCTGCTCAGAACAGCTCCTTATAATCGCGTCTGGATTATCTGAAGGACAGGTCTCGTCGCGATAATTTATTATTTCATGGCCTACCTGACTCGAAAGGAACCTGGCAACAGGCAGAAGAAAAACTAACCTCAGTACTTAACGCCACTCTTGGCTCTTTTCCCAGCAATTCAATTCAGCGAGCACACCGGCTCGGCACTTACAAAGCTAACAAATGTCGTCCGATAATTGCTAAATTTACTAACTACAAAGCGAAAGAATCAGTACTTTCATCACGCACGCAGGTAAGACCTAGCAACATTGCTGTTAATGAGGACTTTTCAGCCACAACTCGAATTGCCCGTAAAAACTAATTGAGTTTGCGAAATCACAACCAGACTCGCCACAGTTTAATCTCAGCCACAAGAAACTGCTACAATACAACAAATGCCACATGTACCATTCTAACTCGAATAGTATTCAGGCGATTTCAAGACGCAACGTCGGCCTAAACCATGTTTCAGCTGCCTTGCAACACGTTCCTACTTAGGGAAACGTGAGGGACAGTGAGCATGCGCAAAATAATCAAGTCAGCATCCTTTATACTAACATCAGAAGTGTACTGAAAAACCGTGACTCATTATCATCCGCAATTGGCACGTGTTGAACCCATATAATAGCTTTAACTGAAACGTGGCTCTCGAATGACATTGAAGACTCAGAACTGTTTGACGATAGCAAACAATTCACGGTATACCGCTGTGACCGAACAGAGCGCCATGGTGGCGGCCTACTTCTTGCCCTTTTGAAACGCATCCCATCGTCACCCATTCACATCACCAGCAATCTAGAATCAGTGTGGGCTACAGCAACTCTGAACCATCAAAAGGTTACTTTAGGCGCTTGCTATCGTCCACCTTCCTCGTCACCCGCATTTACCAATGAATTGCATGATATAATTATTACCATTACGGCAACGTTTCCTTCTACACCTCTTTACTTCTTTGGTGACTTTAATTTTCCTAATATAGTTTGGAACAGTAATGTACCTAACTTATTATCTTCTTCTGATTCAAAAGATTTCTTGGGTATTTGTACTACATTTTCATTAACTCAATTAGTCACACAAGCCACGAAATTAACATCCACTTCCGCAAACACTCTCGATTTGATCCTAACCAATCGTCCCGATTCTGCCTCTGCCATCCATTACTTACCGGGTATCAGTGACCACTTATTGCTAAATATTCACTTTAGTACTACATTTGTGAAACTTCCGACGACTAAAAAAATAATTGGAGACTATAAGAGAGCTAACTTCGAAGCAATAAATAAAGAACTCAGTATATTTCTTAACATATTGGGCATGGCGGCACCGCAGTGAACATGTCGAGTAACCCTTTCGTCTTGCTGATACAGGCGCTCGGCCTCCTGCTTTCCTGCGACTGTTTTGGGAGCGGCATCAGGACACACAACCGCACCGCATCAGCACTGACTGCTCCGTCGAATGCCGAGTGCTGCAAAGCGCCACTGGCCGAGCTGGGTTGCGACGCCTTTCTTGGACAGCTGGACCGACTGGCCTACGCCCCCTTCAGAAGCGTATCGGCCACCCCAACGCTATCGACACCACTCACCTACAAACAGTGCGATGCGCCTGACAACGGCATTGGGCATGGCGGCACCGCAGTGAACATGTCGAGTAACCCTTCCGTCTTCCTGATACCGGTGAGAAAACATTTTGGCGAATGTCCCAAAGTAACGACATCTTTCTTGTGGTGCTGCCGTGCCCAGGGAATGTGTGTGAAACTGTGTGTAATTGTATAACGTCCTTGAGGTACTTACTGATGCTCGCTGAGGATGTAGAAAGTAACGCGGCCCTACCAATCAGGATGTCTTGACCGGAATTCGCAGGGTGGCTGCTGACATGACTGATCAGAAGAATGACAACAAAGCTTTACCTGATTCTCTGAAAGCCATCCATGTGAAGTTAGATACATTGTCAAACCTCGAGGGCAGAATAGCAGGCGTTGAGCATAAAATAGCGACACTTGAAAATACCATTAGTAGTCTTGCACTCCAGGTGGATGATCTCAAAAATAGAAGCAGAAGATCAACCTAATCTTTTATGGCATTCCGGAAGGAGAAAATGAGAAGCCTGACGACCTCAAAAGAACAATCTCTGATAAGGTCATAAAGGGTACCATCGGTGTCACGATCTCGGGAATCGAGAGAATGCACCGCCGAGGTACTAAAGCAGAAAATAAAACGCGACCTGTTATCCTCAAGTTGCAATGTTTCGAGGACAAGGTGAACATTTAAAGAACTGTTCCAAGCTAAAGAATTTCAACATATCTGTGGGTGAAGATTTTTCTATCCGTGTGCGTAACATCTGAAAAGAACTTTGGAACAGCTGCAAGAGCAACCGAGATAGGGGTGAAAAAGTTACACTGGTGTACGACAAGATTAAAATCAATGGCCAGGTTTACGTCCGAAATGAACATAAAGGAGCCCGAGTGCCCGTGGGAAAGAAACCTGCCCTCCCAAAGAAGAAAAACTGACTAAACATGAAACGCCCTCCAGCCTAGTGACAGTGAACATAAATGCCCGAAGTGTTGTGAACAAAAGCACAGAACTTGAGGCATTTATTATAGATGCATAGACCAGACATTTTAACAAAAACCGAAACATGGCTTTCTTCTGATGTTTCAAGCATCGATATTTTCCCTCCGGGTTATACTGTCATGCGCAAAGATAGGTCCTCTCACAGTGGTGGCGTAGCAATTTTTATAAGGGAAAATATTTACGTCACACCTATGCCTGAAATGGTAGATGCTGAAGCACTTTGGGGCAAAATCATGACAGATCGATCCTCCCTCTTTATAGGCACCATGTACCGGCCCCGTTTTTTTTCTTTTTATGGGTTTTAACGTGCCAAAACCACTTTCTGATTATGAGGCACGCCGTAGTGGAGGACTCCGGAAATTTAGACCACCTGGGGTTCTTTAACGTGCACCTAAATCTATGTACACGGGTGTTTTCACATTTCACCCCCATCGAAATGCGGCCGCCGCGGCCGGGATTCGATCCCGCGACCTCGTGCTCAGCAGCCCAACACCATAGCCACTGAGCAACCACGGCGGGTTTACCGGCCCCCTAATACTTCCTATGATATGCTACACGTGCTAGCAAATTATATGGAAAATCATTTTACTCATACTACAAAGCTCATCCTTACGGGGGATTTCAACCTTGCTAGTATTGCATGGGACTCCCTTGATAACATAGCTGATACAGCTCACGCAGAGGTACTGCTTGATCTTTGTTTTAATCTTGGCCTTAAACAAATGATACGAGAGCCAACACGTGTTACTGCAAAAAGCAGGAATGTACTCGATTTGACGTTTGTGAGTGATGCTATCGCAGAAGACAGTGTTTCATGGGAAGCTGTCGACGGCATATCGGACCACAAAGCTACTAAATGTTGCTTACTGTTAGGCGCACCTCCGCCTACCCAAAAAGAGAGTACACGAATTTTCGACTGGGCGAATGCCGACGACGTCAGCGTTCTTGATTATCTAGATCACTCTTACTCCACTTTTACAACGTTCTCGAATGATAATACAGTTTCAGTGAATGGATTACGGTCAACATTCGAAACAAGAAACATAATACAACTAAAGCGAAAAATTGCCAGATTAAGGAAACTCAGAAATAAACTACCGCTACCAGGCTACACTATTAAAATACGCGAAAACTCCCTGGCACTAAAGTCAGCCGTAAAAAGGCAAAAGATGAATACATGAATGTCACCTTAAGTAATTTTATCAAAACCTCTCCGTCTACGTTTTGGCGATACAATAATTCAAGGTCACGTCAGACCAGTAATCCATCACCAACTGAAGCTATGGCAAAGGCTACAGAGTTCAATGAATACTTTATTTCAGTATTTACACAAGACAACCGTAGACAACCCAACCTTCAATCACTTCCTAGCTACTCAGCAAAACTACACGACTTAATCTTAACCGAGTCGGGAATTTTTTCCCTCTTACTTGAAATAGACCCGAAAAAATCCTGTGGTCCTGACAACATACGAAATGCATTTTTGAAGCGCTATGCGGAATGGATGTCCAAGTTCTCACTGATTATTTTTTTTAAATCATTGCAAATGGGCGAGGTTCCGGTGAAATGGAAAACTGCTAAGGTTATCCCTATATATAAATCCGGTGACCCAACCAGCACAGCAAATTACCGACCAATCTCGCCTACTTGTACGGCTGGCAAAATCCTTGAACAAATAATACTAAAACACATAGTGTCATTCGTAGAAAAAATCATTTAATTGTCCCTAATCAGCATGGTTTTAGAAAAGGATTGTCTACGACTACTCAATTGATTGAGACAATCGACGACTTAGCGATTACATTGGACAAACGCAGTCAAACCGACATGATATTCCTAGATCTATCTAAAGCATTCGATCGAGTTTCCCATCCAAAGTTGCTTCAAGAACTTATTCACTACCTCGGTGACAACAACATCACCAACAACATCATCTTACAGGTCAACGTCAATTTGTATGTTTCAAAGACTACTCTTCGGATTTCGGCGATGAGCTATCTGGCGTCTCACAAGGAGCCGTTTTAGCTCCTATCCTCTCCTTTTTATCAATGATTTATACATTAATACTAACGCCACAATACGAATGTTTGCAGATGACTGTTATCTACAAGGAAATAACCTGTCGTGATGATCAGATAACCTTAAACAGTGCACTTGAAAATATAACACAATGGTGCCAAACGTGGGAGATGGTGATTAACACAGAGAAAACAGTTTGTATGACAGTAACGAATAAAAGAGCGCCCATGAACTACCCGTATAATTTGCAAGGACAGATGTTAAAGAGAGTAGAAGAGTATAAATATTTAGGCGTCATAATTTCATCAGATCTTAAATGGGACAAGCAGGTAACATATATTGTGAATAAATCACTGGCAGTTCTATACTCGTTACAACGCTCGCTCAGATCCGCATCAATAGATACCAAACGCTTAACATACCTGTAACTAGTTCGCTCTACACTGGAATATGAAATAGTATATTGATTTCCCTTCCGTAAGCAGTACATAGCAAAATTGGACAGCCTACAAGGGAAAGCGATTAGATTTATTTTTAATAAGCATCGCCGTCTTGACTCTCCCACAGAACTATTAAGCCGAGCTGAACTTCCCACTATACGAAATCGAGCTCGACTACTTCGTCTTAAGTTTCTTTTCCTTCTCCTTAATGGCAGTACGAAAATCCATGCGAGTGACTACTTGCTACAGACAGATACACGTAGTTTTAAAACAAAACACACCAAGCACTTATCAGAATACAGATTTCCCAATGACATATTCAGGTACTCCTTTTTCCCACATGCAATCCGTGAATGGAACATGTTGCCTGATGACGTTGTCACCTGTACATCACTCGAATCTTTTATCGCCAAGTTATCAAACTATGCTCTGTAGCTACGACCTGCACACAGGTGAGCTGCGTCGTACAATGGCATTCTAATTCACTTAGCAGAGTTTTGTATTTTGCCGTGACATAAACGCCTGCTGAATCTTGTCTTTTGCGCATTGCACATCCAAAAAATTTACATTTTCTTTCCTTGTTCTTCTGTGTGCTAAACCTACCAGCATGGCGTTTACTAGCATTTTTCCCCGCTCCTGTTATAGAAATTGTGTAATGAATATAGAGTGCATATGTACTGCCTTGTTCACCCAAACTTATCTATGTCCGCGCCTACTTGAACTGTGTTCTCTTGAAGATGTATCTTACCCCTTTCCTGCAACAGCTTCATATGTGAGGCTAGCAGTATGTTCAAATTAATAAATAAATAAATATTCATGAGTGATGTTGAAAATCGTAGTGTGCAGTCAAACTGGAACATTTTTTCGGCAGAAGTAAATCGCTTAATCAATAAACACATCCCAACCCGTACTATAACATGCAACCCGCACGCGCCTTGGTACAATAATCATTTAAAACGACTATCCAACAAAAAAAAGACGACTGTATCTTTCCGCGAAGCATTTACCCACTGACTCACGTTGGAAAGCCTACACATTATTTTATTTATTTTATTTTTATTTAGTACATACTGCAGACCCTTTTCAGGGTCCAAGCAGGACAGGCATATATTCTTAAAACTCAAAAGATACAGAACACAATGAAAAGAAATATACATAAAAATAAGGAGACAAATATTGCAAACTATTAAGATGTCATAACATGGTTCCAATCGGATATTGTCCGCGGAAAAAAGGAATATTTAAAACAGTCAGTTTTCGCAAAATACGGTGTCAATGAGTGAATGTGATGATGTCGGGTATAACGTGTGGTTAGAGGGGATATGTACTGTGAAGGATCCAAAGCAAACTTATGGTTAAGTAAAGAATAAAGAAATTCAAGGCGATATTTTCCTCTTCGCGTTTCAAGTGTTTCAATATTGTTAGCCGCCATGAGGTCAGTGGGGGAGTCGGTGATTTTAAATTTGGAATAGATAAACCTAACAGCTTTTCTTTGAACCCTTTCTAATTTATCTATGTTAAGTTTAGTGAATGGGTCCCAAACAACCGAAGCATACTCGAGCTTTGGCCTGATGTAAGTGTTATACGTTAGAAGTTTTATGTGAGAAGGTGAATTTCTTAGTTTATGCCTCAGAAAACACAGCTTTTTAAATGCAGAGGAGCATATGTTATCTATATGTGAGTTCCAGGAAAGACGGCTTGTGATTGTTACACCTAGATATTTGTAGCTATTAACCTGCTTTAGTGTTGATGATCCGAGTGTATACACGTGGTTAATTGGGTTCTTTTTATGTGTTATTTGCATCGAAACTGTTTTTTCAGTGTTAAGAACCATGGAAAACTCGCTGCACCAATCAAGAACATTTCGAAGACACTGAAAAACACTAGCATCTAACACCTATGTAGCCGCACTCAAATGCGCTAAAGAAACATTCTTATCAACCACATTACCATCTATGCTGATAACTAACGTAAAAAAATGTTGGTGCGTCATACATCCACCTTCCGATGATCCTATCACTCTTAACACTTGCTCTGGTAACCCTGTTCCGAAAAACCTATGCGCAACTCTCCGGATTAATAACTTTGTTAAAGATTTCTCGTGCACAGTTGATATTGAACTACCTATCTTGAATTACTATGACTTCTTAACTATGCCTCCAGTGACTGTTGAAGTACCCGGAGTTATTCGACTAATAGATTCATTGAAGATGGATTCGTCACCTGGCTTTGATAACATCCGTGGTAAATTTCTGAAAAACACCTGCACTTATAGTTCCATTATACTAACCACAATATTTCAACAATCACTCATCTACTGTTCCATCAGAAGGGAAAATAGGAAAAATAATTCCTTGCTGCAAACTGCTAGAACACATTATTTTTACTAAAATTGCGGATTTTCTTGAATATAATTCACTTTTTTCGTCATCACTACATGGTTTTCGAAAATCATTCTCATGTGAATCACAATTATTAACATTTACTCGCAAACTAGACCAAATACTTGACTGTTCTTCTCTTGCCGATTGCATATTTTTAGATTTTTTGAAAGCCTTTGACAAAGTGTGTCATAAACTTTTACTATATAAACTAAGCAAATTATACCTCGATCATAACCTTCTCAAATGGATTGAGTCATTTCTCGCTAACCGTTCTCAGTTCGTAACAGCTAATGGCCATGGCACACCTCATAGCGACGTTTAGTCCGGTGTGCCCCAAGGTTCCGTCCTGGGACCTCTATTATTCCTTATCTACATTAATGACTTACCTTCAGCAATAATTTCTGACGTACATTTATTTGCAGACGACTGTGTAATCCTCAGAGAAATAACTAACGAACACGACATCTCCCTGCTTCAGGCCGATCTCAATAACGTCAGCAAATGGTGCCGATTGTGGCGAATGGAAGTCAACATTCTCTGGAAGTCAACATCTCACAGAACCGCTTGAAGGAGTGCGAAATAGAGCAGCTAGGTTTGTCCTTAATAACTATGGTAGAAAGTTAAGCATGACAGAAAGTAAAATTAAATTATCGTGGAAAGCATTAAAGGACCGGCGAAAAAATCTGAGGTTGAAATTTTTGCACGCTGTTTATTACTCAAAAAGAGGGATTTAGAGAGAAAGATATATTAAGTCGCCTACTTATCCGTCGTTGAGACGCGACCATGCGCTGAAAGTCCGCGAGTTTTCTTTCAAGAGTTACGTCTTCAGGTATTCTTTTTTGATCGGTCTATAAGACAATGGAATGCTCTTTCGCCTGGCATTGTTAATATTTAAAACAATGATATGTTTTATTGCGCTTTATGTATGTGAATACTTGTTCCTTCCTTTGAAATGTAATCCCCCTGCTGTTGTGCCCACATGGGCAATGCAGGTTTGTAATAAATAAATAAATAAATAAATAAATAAATTCCCTTGACAAGAGAACATGTCTCGGACCATCGAGCTAGGTAGTCAGTTGCAACTACGGTCCAACGCTTTCCTGACGATGATGTGGGAAAGGGGCCAAGTCAGTTCACTTGTGCGAATAGTTTCCGGTGGCTGCATGAGTTGTAGCAGACCTGCTTGCTTTAATGGTGGTGTTTTAGGTGTTTCTCAGTCCCGGCAGGATCCTACGTAGTCTTTCACAGAATTCAACAACTTTTGCCAGTAATACTTCATGCGAATACGTGCAAATGTTCTGCTCACTCCCAAATGTACTGCTGAGGAGTCATCATGGTACGCCTTCAATATCTCGAGTCCTAACTTTGGAGGTACGCTGAGCAGAAATGTCTCTGCATTATGTTCAAAATTTATTTTCAATAAAACATTATTTCTCTGGACTAACGACAAGCTGTGGACGAAAGCTCGTGGAACGTCGACAGGGTGTCCTTCTAGGTAATCAATGAGCAGGCGTAACTCCGTGGCAGATGGCTCATCCTGAGCCATTTGCGATGCCACAGCTCCTAGGAACGGCCAAAACTGTCCGTTTTTCGCAGGAGCAGGTTCCGTGGATTCAATCGGTGCACATGACAAGCAATCAGCATCACTGGGCTTGTCAGTGGACTTGCATGCGACCGTTAAATCGTATTCCTGCAGCCGCAGACTCCATCTTCCAAGCCGTCTTGATGAGTATTTGAGATTTACCAGTCAGCACAATGAATTATTGTTGTCAATCAAACAATCAAACCCCGGCCCTCAGTCCCTAGTAGCCGCGAAGCAACTGACCATGGTGGCGGTCAGCTCTGTGACGCAGCAGAGGGTGCTAAGAATTCCTGGTTCCAGACAGGCCGCCTTTGGAATCTGAACCTGGCAACGTTTAACGTTAGAACGTTATCTAGTCAGGCGAGTCTAGCAGTGTTATTGGAGGAATTAGAGGGTAGTTAATGGGATATAATAGGGCTCAGTGAGGTTAGGAGGACAAAAGAAGCATACACAGTGCTAAAAAGCGGGTACCGATTGTGCTACCGGGGCTTAGCGGAGAGGCGAGAACTAGGAGTCGGATTACTGATTAATAAGGATGTAGCTGGTAACATACGGGAATTCTGTAGCATTAACGAGAGGGTGGCAGGTCTTGTTGTGAAACTTAATAAGAGGTACAAATTGAAGGTAGTACAGGTCCACGCCCCTACATCCAGTCATGATGACCAGGAAGTCGAAAGCTTTTATAAAGACGTGGAATCGGCGATAGGTAAAGTAAAAACAAAATACACTATGCTGATGGGTGACTTCAATGTCAAGTTAGGCAAGAAGCAGGCTGGAGAGAAGTGGGGGAGCATGGCATAAGCTCTAGGAATAGCAGGGGAGACTTATTTGTAGAATTGGAAGAACAGAATAATATGCGGATAACCAATACCTTCTTCCGCAAGCGGGTTAGCCGAAAGTGGACGTGGAGGAGCCCAAATGGCGAGACTAGAAATGAAATAGGCTTCATACTCTGCGCTAATCCTGGCATCATACAAGATGTGGACGCGCTCGGCAAGGTGCGCTGCAGTGACCATAGGATGGTAAGAACTCGAATTAGCCAAGATTTGAGGAGGGAACGGAAGAAACTGGTATATAAGAAGCCAATCAATGCGTTAGCGGTAAGAGGGAAAACAGAGGAATTCCATATCAAGCTACAGAACAGGTATTCGGCTTTAACTCAGGAAGAGGATCTTAGTGTTGAAGCAATGAACGACAATCTTATGGGCATCATTAAGGAGTGTGCCATAGAAGTTGGTGGTAATTCCGTTGGACAGGATGCCAGTAAGCTATTGCAAGAGACGAAAGATCTGATCAAGAAACGCCAATGTATGAAAGCCTCTAACCCTACAGCTAGAATAGAACTGGCAGAACTTTCCAAGTTAATCAACAAGTGTAAGACAGCTGACATAAGGAAGTATAATATGGATAGAATTGAACATGCTCTCAGAAACGGAGGAAGCCTAAAAGCGGTGAAGAAACAAGGAATAGGCAAGATGTATGCGTTAAAAGATAAAGCTGGCAATATCGTTACTAATATAGATGAGATAGTTCAAGTGGCTGAGGAGTTCTATAGAGATTTGTACAGTACCAGTAGCACCCACGACGATTATGTGAGAGAGAATAGTCTAAAGGAATTTGAAATCCCACAAGTAACGCCGGAAAAAGTAAAGAAAGCCTGGGAGCTATGCAAAAGGGGAAGGCCGCTGGGGAGGATCAGGTAACAGCAGATTTGTTGAAGGATGGTGGGCACATTGTTCTTGAAAAACTGCCCACCCAAAGCTTGCCACGCTCGCAGCTGCAGCTAGCTGCGAAGACTTGCATGTTGCCCCCTCGGCAGGCCATTCCTAGCAATGCTCACTGATCTCGAGAGGCAAAGCAGAAGTCTGGGTCTAAAAATTAACCTGCAAGAAACTAAAGTAATCTTTAAGTCTAGAACAGCAGTTTACGATAGGCAGCGAGGCACTGGAAGTGGTAAGGGAATACATCTACTTAGGGCAGGTAGTGACCACGGATCCGGATCATGACACCGAAATAACCAGAAGAATAAGAATGGGCTGGGGTGCATTTGGCAGGCATTCTCAAATCAAGAGAAAAGTGTATAACAGCTGTGTCTTACCAGTACTCACGTATGGGGCGGAAACCTGGAGGCTTACGAAAAGTGTTCTGCTTAAATTGAGGACGACGCAACGAGCTATGGAAAGAAGAATGATCGGTGTAACGTTAAGGGATAAAAAAAGAGCAGATTGGGTGAGGCAACAAACGCGGGTAACGGACATCTTAGTTGAAATCAAGAAAAAGAAATGGGCATGGGCAGGACATGTAATGAGGAGGGAAGATAACCGATGGTGATTAAGGGTTACGGACTGGATTCCAAGCTTAGGGAAGCGTAGCAGGGGGCGCCAGAAAGTTGGGTGGGCGAATGGCATTAAGATGTTTGCATGGACAACATGGCCACAATAAGTACATGACAGGGGTAGTTGGAGAAGTATGGGAGAGGCCTTTGCCCTGCTGTTTGCGTAACCAGACTGATAATGATGATGATGATGACAACGAATGATGGTCGCTGATCGCTCGACATGGTCGGACATATAAATATGGCCTAAACATCCTTATGTCTCACATCACCGCGAGGCATTCATTTTCTAAAAATTATGGGGTTTTACGTGCCAAAACCACTTTCTGATTATGAGGCACGCCGTAGTGGAGGACTCCCGAAATTTCGACCACCTGGGGTTCTTTAACGTGCACCTAAATCTAAGCACACGGGTGTTTTCGCATTTCGCCCCCATCGAAATGCGGCCGCCGTGGCCGGGATTCGATCCCGCGACGTCGTGCTCAGCAGCTTAACACCATAGCCACTGAGCAACCACGGCGGGTCATTCATTCTCTGTCGCTCAGTAGTTCACCTCTGCTGTCGAATGTGTTCGACTAGCATACACAATGACTCGTTCCTCTCTAATTTGCCACCGAATGAGGACGACAACGAGGCCTAAGTTGCTTGCGTATGCGTGAATATCCCTTTCGGCTTCCTCGTCAAAATGGGCAAGCGCTGAATGTTTCTGAGGAGGCTTTGGGAGCTCAATGAAAGCATTCTCCTGCTCATTAAACCAGGCGAAAGGCGTGCCGTCTTTTGTTAGCATAGTTAGTGGCTCAGTGATCTTCGAAAATTTTTACAAAGCGTCTGTAGTAGGCGCTGAATCCTAAAAATTGCCCACCAGCCTTTTTGTCGGTTGGTTTTGGAAACTTTTCAACTGCTGGAGCCCTCACAGGGTACAGGCGAATGCCATGTGAACTGATGGCATGGTCGAGGAAAAGAAGCTCGCGAAAGCCGAAATGACTTTTCTGTGGGTTTATTGTCACACCTATTGATTTAATAGCTTTCATCACAGCCCGCAGTCGTTCTACATGCTGCTCGAAGGTAGCCGGAAAACCGCGACATCGTCAAGATAAACGAGACAGGTTTGCCATTTCAGACCGGTGAGCACAGTGCTCATCAGCCGCGGCATTATCGTAGGTGCGGAACAAAGGCCGAACGGAAGCAATTTGAACTCGTATATCCGTCTGGCATCAAAAACGCCGTCTTTCCACGATCTCTTTCATTCACTTTTCCTTCATTCATTCATTCATTCATTCATTCATTCATTCATTCATTCATTCATTCATTCATTCATTCATTCATTCATTCATTTTATTTCAGAATTACGGTATATTACAGCATGTACAAAAATACTGGGCGCGCAGACTAAAAGCTAGAAGCATGACGGAGTCTGTACCCGATAGCTCCACTTTCACAGGGGCAACAGGAAATGTTCGTATGCGACAAGCTTGCAATGCCAAAACTATACGCTTGAGAAATAAATATAAACGTGTTGAAATTAACAATAAAACGGAAGTACTTTACTTTTATCCACGACATCAAAATTTATGAAAACTTGGAGAAACTTTTCCGCCCAAAATCAGAACTTAACAGCAGCAGCATTACAAAAAACAATGCTGGTTGTTTAAAAGAGTAGACAATGTATATGCGATCATTTCTTTGCCATAGTACTGGTCCGTAGTGTAAACCAAAAGTGATTTCTCGCGCGTCATAAACATGCATTCTTCTAGTCAAATTAGCAAGATCTTTCAAGCACAGATTGTGTATTTTAATGCCTTGTTTGTAGCGTGTCATTAGTAAAGAATCGTACAAGTCGACAACGTTTTACCTTTAGGTCTTTACAGATGGGCCCTTTGTGTGCGTTATACGGAGCATTGACAATCATTATGAAACATCGTTCCAGCGCACAATTGAACACGGACGAGAAGAGAAAGACAACACGAACGTCACACTTCAACTGAATTTTATTCATGGAAAACAGGGCTTTATGTACACAGGGGGAGGGGGGGCTGCTAGTGCGCAGGACCACCCAAAAATATTTCTTTGGTCCAGGCAAGAATCATCAGAAGTGTCAAACCAAAAGACAAAAGAAATAAAAGCAAAAAGTGAAGAAAAGGTGAAGGAACTTTTCCCTCTCTTTTCTTCCTCTCTTTTTTACATCACTCAGTACAATCTTGCTCATCTCCCGCCCTACCTAGCTGATTCGACACATTCGTTTTCCCTGAGATAATCAAGTTCATTATTCCCGAGTACAACAGAAGGAGCACTGACGCAGTAATAGCTTTCATTGGAGATACAAAATGCTTCAAAAATTTCCCGGTTTTTCTGATTGCTATATTTGCGCAACACACGTGTTCATTCGAAAAACGCCTTGCATGCTGGCTTGTGCGAGCAACGGGAATGCGGTCTGCTAAATCACCAGCGCCGCTTAGTGAAGTAGCATTCCTGCGATGCTCTAGCAGGCGTTCATTCATACAGCGCCCGGTTTGTCCAATACAGCATTTCCCACAGGCGAGGGTAATACTATACACAACACCGACGTCACAATCGACGAGGGCTTTGGTGTGCTTTATTTTGCAGGCTGGCTTTATTTGGGATTCGTTTACTAGGCGACACATTCGTCCCAGCTTTTCCGGTGCTGAAAACTGCAACGATGTTTCCAGTTTTCAGCACTTGATACGTGCACTTGTCTTTATCGGGCGACACGTTTCACCACCTAACAAATGTTATCGCACAGCGCAGGGCGCGCTTCTATGTGTGGGAAGTTTCTGGAATGTTATCGATGGTTACATCCACTGTCTGTGACCGAAACTTGTGTAATCTGATTGCATGTGTGCGCGACGCGAATAATGTAGAACATTGTGGAAGGCGCGCGGGTCCTAGCGATTAGTGGGGAACATCCAACGATTGATGTATAAAAGCCGACGCGTTTGACCCGTTGATAAGATTTTCGACGATCGCCTACTGTGTTCGCCACTCTCGTTGTGCTTTAAGTGAAGCCTGTTTTGTGGGCACAGGTTCGCCCAATAAAAGCTAGTTTTGCCTTTCACAGTATTTCTACTGTGTTCTTTGATGTCACGACCACGTGACATCTGGTGGAGGTGCTTTGCGTTCATGTACCGGACACCCCCAGAAAGCCGTGACCCAAGCCCTCACGCGGAAGACAACACTAACGTCGTCAAGAACCAACGAGGTAGCCGCAGAATGCCCCCGGAGCACGGACTTTTGCGTGGGATGACCAGGAAGATCGCCACAAAGTCCACCCCAATGGCAGCCCCAGCGTCCCCCATCGTGCTGCGGCAGCCCAGAGAGCCTCCGACGTTCCGCGGTTCAACGTTCGAGGACCCGGAAAGCTGGCTTGAGATGTATGGAAGAGTCGCTACGTTTAACAACTGGAACTGCGACGACAAACTGTGAGATGTCTTCTTCGCATTGGAAGACGCGGCCAGGACGTGGTTCGAGAACCGAGAAGCCACCTTAACGACCTGGGAACTGTTCCGAAGCGGCTTCCTGCAGACATTCGCTAGCGTTGTGCACCGAGAACGAGCGCAAGCGCTATTAGAAACCCGGGTGCAGCTGCCTAATGAGACAACCACGATCTTCACGGAGGAAATGGGCCATCTATTCCACCACGCCGACCCTGAAATGCCCGAGAAGAAACAAGAGAACTGTGGATCTGAACCGGTATGTGAAAATACGTGCGTGCTGGTGAGATAAGTTTTCTTGATAGGTGGAGAGGTAAGCCGATACGCAGGCTTGACGTGCTGCTACAGGTTTAAGATATAACCAGAGATTAAAGGACGAGATTAAAAAAAAACGCACGCGCATCTGGTACCCCGAAAACTGAGAAAGGGGCTGGAGTGAGTACCACAAAATGAAGAAAACGGGAATTGTAGAAAGTCCGCCCACTCATGCGTAGTGTGAAGGAAGAACTTTTTGCCGGAATGGTACGAAGCCCACCGAAGACCGTCGATGAGTTTCTTCGCGAGGCCACCAGCATCGAGAAGACACTCGAGATGCGAAACCGGCAATTCGACCGCCGCACGAACTCGATAAACTACGCCGGAGTTAGGTCCCTGGCCACCGACGACCTACGCGAGACTATCCGAGTGGTCGTGCGGGAGGAGCTACAAAAGCTGTTCCCGCCATCACAGCCACAAGTGGCTTTGATTGCCGACACCGCACGTGAGCAGCTCCAACAACAACTCGGAGTAGTCCCTGAATCGCCGCAGCCTCAGCTGCAAGCGATGACCTACGCCACCGTCGCCCACCGTCAAGGTCCCCCTGCACGACTGCGTCAGGGCCCCGTAATGCAGCGATTCCGTCGACCACCACCACCGCCGTCAGCATGCCCTCCCGTCGCCCAGCGCAGCTACCCGGGGAAGACAGACGTTTGGCGCGCTCCTGACCACCGCCCGCTCTGCTACCACTGTGGAGAAGCGGGTCACGTCTACCGACGATGCCCATACCGGAAGATGGGACTGCGAGATTTCGCCGTCAACGCCCCGCTCCCGCAGCAAGGTGAACGCCCTCGCGATATCGCCGACTACCTCGCCGCTACTCAGTGGAGCTCACGACGACCATCGCGTTCGCCGTCACCAGGCCACTACCTGCCGCCGCAGCACCCACCATACACTGGCCCAGCCCGGGGCCGGTCAGCGAGCCCGTATCCGGAAAACTAAAGGCAGCAACCGATGGAGGTGCGGTTGCTGTTCGACGAACTGATGAAGATCCTCCGCCGCCGGCGAAGACACCGAAGAAACTACCTCGACGACAAAACGACACGCCGCCGTCCCGACGAAGTCTGGAAGGAAAGAATGCGACGACGAAAGACGACCTGACGACGCGACGTTCTAGCTTCAGTTCAACACGATTCAGCCGTGATCCGACGCCGACACCTAACTGGAGCGCCAGACAAAGAACCACCGACCTCGACATGCTTCTCGATGACCACGCAGTTGCCGCCTTAGTGGACACAGGGGCCGATTACTCCGTAATGAGTGGACACATCGCCGCCCAAGAAAGTTAAAACTGCATGGGAAGGCGCTCAAATTCCAACCGCTGGAGGACACCTCATTACGCCGACTGGTACCTGCACGGCAAGAATTACCGTTCATGACCGGACTCCAACAGTGTTGTTATCCTCCAACAGTGTTCACGAGACGTCATTGTCAGCGTGCACTTCCTGAACCAACACGGCGCAATCATAGACCTGAAGTCAAAATCGATAACGCTGTCGGAAGATCAGACCGATACCGACGGAGAGCTCTCGTACTCACCACGTCTTGCGTGTTCTCGAAGATCAAGTGAGCATCCCGCCTCGCTCGGGCATTGTTATTTCGGTCGGCACCGAAGTACCCGATGACGTAGAAGGCGTCATCGAAGGCGACCAACGTCTACTGCTCGTCAGCGAAATTTGCGTCGTTCGAGGAATTGCTCGACTGCACGGAGGAAACACGAAAGTGTTGCTGACAAACTTCGGCCAGGAGTTCAAGCACATCAACAAGGGCACGACGATCGCATACATCGAGGAAATTCTGGAAACCAGCATTGCGTTTGTGCTCTCGGATTCTGCCGCATCTACCCCGACCACTGTAGTTCCCGAACCAGACTTCAACATAAATCAAAGTCTCCCCATGATTAAGCAACAACAGCTGAGAAGCTTACTTCGACGATACAAAAGGTGCTTTTCGACGTCATCAAGGATTCGACAAACGCCAGTCGCAAAGCATCGCATAGTAACCGAAGAGTGTGCTCGACCACTCCGCCAGAGCCCTTATCGAGTTTCTACGCGAGAACGTGAGGCTATAAGACATCAAGTCGACGAAATGCTGCGTAACAACATCATCCAGCCGTCCAAAAGCCCGTGGGTATCTCCTGTAGCCTTGAAGAAAAAGGATGGAACCCTACGCTTCTGCGTCGATTATCGTCGTCTGAACAAGATCACGGAGAAGCGCGAATACCCCTACCACGAATAGACGACGCATTGGACCGGCTGTGCAATGCTAAATACTTCTCGTCGATGGACCTCAAGTCTGGCCTTTGGCAAGTAGAAGTCGACGAAAGAGATCTCGTAAAGAGGGCCTCCATCACCCCAGACGGCCTCTACGAGTTCTAGGTTATGCCATTCGGACTGTGTTCGGTGCCTGCAACGTTCCAGTGCGTGATGGAGACGGTTTTAGCAGGATTGAAGTGGCAGACCTGTCTCGTTTACTTGGATGACGTCGTCGTCTTCGCCGGAAATTTCGACGAACACCTCAGGCGGCTTGCGACAGTACTAGAGGCCATCAAGTCGTCAGGGCTTACTCTGAAGCTGGAAAAATGCCGCTTCGCTTACGATGAGCTTCTGTTCCTAGGCCACATAATCAGCAAATCTGGCGTCCGTCCAGACCCGCAAAAGACAGCTGCCATCGCACAGTTCCCTCAACCCATCGACAAGAAGGCAGTGCGTAGATTCCTTGGCATGTGTGCCTACTACAGGCGCTTTGTCAAGGACTTTTGACGCATCGCTGAGCCGTTCACACGTTTAACTAAATGTGATGTTGAGTTCAAGTGGCAAACGCCGCAGGCCGACGCATTTGAAGAACTCAAACAACGCATGCAGTCGCCGCCGGTACTTGCGCACTTCGACGAGTGCGCCAATACAGAAATCCATACTGACGCCAGTAGCCTAGACCTCGGTGCCGTTCTAGTCCAGAGGAGAAAACGGAGTCGAACAGGTGATAGCTTACGCTAGCCGGTCGCTGTCAAAAGCGGAAAGCAACTATTCTACGACCGAAAAGGTATGCCTCGCCATCCTTTGGGCTACAGCTAAATTTCGCCCTTATCTTTATGGCAGGCCATTCAAAGTCGTCAGCGATCATCACGCGTTGTGTTGGCTAGCGAATATAAAAGATCCTTCAGGACGACTGGCGCGGTGGACCCTCAGACAACATATGGACCCTCAGACAATAATACGACATCACTGTAACCTACAAGTCCGGACGAAAACACTCCAATGCCGATTGCCTATCACGCGCCCCCATTGACCCGCCGCCGCAAGATGACGAAGATGACGACGCCTTCCTTGGAATGAAAAGCCCGGAAGACTTCGCTGAACAGCAACGGGTGCGAGCCCGGTACGAGATCGTGGAGTACGAGCCCGGTGACCGTGTTGGGTTTGGACCCTAATAGTTCGACGAGGACTCAGTGAGAAACTTGCGACGTTATTTCGGACCCTGCAAGATCATCCGACGTGTTGCCGAACTGGACTATGAGGTCGTGCCAGACGGCATTTCGCAGTCACAACGGCGCCGGGCACCATCTGAAGCGGTCCACGTAGTGCATCTGAAGCCCTTTTACGCACGCTGACAAATTTCCTTATTTTTGTTTTCTTTGCTACAAGTGCTCCACTTTATTCCGTTTGTTTGCAGCATCGGGTCGATGCTTTCTAAGAGGGGGGTATTGACACGTGCACTTGTCTTTATCGGGCGATGCGTTTCACCCCCTAACAAATGTTATCGCACAGCGCAGTGCGCTCTTGCACGTGTGGGAAGTTTCTGGAATGTTATCGATGGTTCCATCCACTGTCTGTGACCGAAACTTGTGTAATCTGATTGCATGTGTGCGCGACGCGAATAATGTAGAACTTTGTGGAAGGCGCGCGGGTCCCAGCGATTAGTCGGGAACATTCGACGATCGATGTGTAAAAGCCGACGCGCTTGACCCATTGATTAGATTTTCTACGATCACCGACTGTGTTCGCCGGTCTCGTTGTGGTTTAAGTGTTGCCGGTTTCGTGGGCACAGGTTCGCCCAATAAAAGCTAGTTTTGCCTTTCACAGTATTGCTACTGTGTTCTTTGACGTCACGACCACGTGACTATATATATGAGATTTTTCAGAACAGCTGACATTAGCCACGGAAGGACGCAGTATCGTGCCTTGCGACGAACAGAGTCGCGTTTTGAGCTGTTTTTGAATTGAACAATGATTGGCGGATAGCTGTCCTTTGAACGAACACGGTGGCACACATCGATGTTGAACACAGGTTCATTTATCGCATTTCCAAGCACATCAAGCAGTTGAAACAAGTTTTCATTCGCAGCAAGTGGTACATTCTTCCATTGAATGTTTTTGTCACGCGAATACTGTTCTAGCGCGATGATTCTCTTGTCATTGTCAGAAACCTGGTTCTTTAGTTCCACATAATCCTTCATGATTGCCTCGTTTTGAGTTTTAAGTTCCCGATTTTCTTCCTGCAATTTTTCACAGTGGTAAGTCATGTCTTCAAACTTTTTGTTAAAAAACTGGAGGCTTTTTGTCATCTCGTGATGTTGATTTCTGAGCTCTCGTTCAAGAGTCGAACACGTGTCCTGAAATTCTTTCCGGAATGCCCGGACTAGCTTCTCTATATGGAAAGACCTATTTCTAGAGGACATTGCTCACAAAATAAGAAAAGAAAGAAATAAAAGCATTGTGGCAGCAACGGCACCAGCGACAAGTCGCGGGTGTCCGAATAGGCAAATAAGCACGTGACTAACCTGTAATATTTCAAAATCGTGTTTCAGCGGACATGCGTCAGATGCTGCCGCCACTGCCAAAGTGTGCAGGAAAACGGTTTTCAGGACTTGATATAGCCACTGGTCCAGGGGGCACTCCGAAAAGTGCGTTGATAGCGGAGCTATGGCAGGGAAATCCGTGCGATGATATGGGCTCACAGCATTGGCAGTCAGGCTGTAATATTTTGAAATCGTGTTTCAGCGGACATGCGTCAGATGCTTCCACCACTGCCAAAGTGGCGGCCGCATCTTCGAAACTTCATTTCGCATTTTCCTTTTTACACCAAAAGAAAATGCAAGGGCAGGAACAAAAAGCTGCACAATCGCAGCTTGTTGGGGTTCCTGTCACCTGTTTTTATGCCAGTACCCACTTTTGAGGTCCAGGGAAGAAAAGAATTTGTGATTTCATGGTCTTCTTAGAGCGTCATCAATTCTTGCAAGTTGCTACACATCCCGCTTTGTGGCGGCGTTAAGCTTTCGATAATCAACGCAGAAGCGTTACGTCTGGTCCTTTTTTTCACATGTACCACAGACGACGCCCACGCACTTGTCGACGGCTCAATTACGTCGTCTTCAAGCATTTTCTCAATTTTAATTCCGATGGCTTGTCTCTCTTTTGTTGACACTCGGTAGGAATGCTGGCAAATAGGCCTTACTCATTCATCGACAATTATCCGATGTTTAGCAATAGATGTCCGTCGTACTTTGGATGACATTGAAAAACATTCGGCAAGTCCTCTTACAAGGTCCTCTATTTGCTCCTACTGTTTGGGCGATATACCTGGTTCGATGTCGATAGATGCAAGGGTAGAATCCACATCTTGGAAATTCGATGGTGAAATCTCTGGAATGCTCAGGTTTGTAACTTGGACGAAGTTATTAAGGCTGGCCATAATGGTTACCTTCGCGACATGTTCCACCTCATTTCCAAAATTAGTAAGGAAAACGTTGGCACATTTGCCATGCAGCTGAACAAGTCCTCTTGCTATGCAGATGCCTTTTTTGAGTTTGAGGCTGGTGTTGCTGTCTGCAGTTCCTTCAAAGTCGCTGAATAAATCGCTCCTTACTGTGATGGCTACGCTGGATCTCGGAGAAAGCATCACGCCGTCATCAGCAATGCAAAGGGCAATGAATTTTCCCTGATTGTTGGATGCTGCTACAGCGTGCTTTGTCCAAAAGGAAACATTGGTTCCCGCAAGTTGATTACAGCAGCGTTATCCTGCAAGACGTCAATGCCAATAATCGATTCTCTGGAGCACTCGGAAAGGACCATAAAGCTAAAGACGTACGCGAAGCCTCGTATTCCAATTCTAGCCGTGCACTTGCCCGTCAGGTCTATGAGGTGTCCTCCTGCGGTACGAACTTGTGGGCCTTTCGAAGGTGTCAGCACTTTCTTCAGTTTCCTGGCAAGCTCACTACATTTTACCGAGTAATCTGCACCTGTATCCACTAATGCGTTCACTTCGTAACCGTCAACAAACACACGTAAATCGGAAGCAACGTCGCTCTTACGGTACTATCTTCCGAGTCCCTCATCGTCGTTAGGAGTCATGGATGGAGGTTCTCTTTTCGCGTCAGCAGCAGCCTAATCTCCCGAGGTCGCTGACTCTAGTTTCTGGACGGCGTCTTGGGCAGCTTGACGACGGACGGGGGCATCCGTCACCGATACCTCAACGGCGCTGTTGATAGAGGCTAGTGCTGCTGAAAGGCGTATGGGGAGCTTTGTCGAGTACACAGGTGCTCTTCGATTTCAAATGGACGCTCGCCATTTCGAGGGCAAGGTGCGTTCACCGAAAAACCACAGAGTCCTGCCTGGCGATAGTGGCACATTCTGTAGAGGTGCCCAGCTACACCACAGTGGCAGCAAAGAGGTATTCGGTCAAGAGCGTGCCATACATCAGCCTTCCTAAATCTTCTCTCGGGTGGCGGCAGCGTATTTCAAGCCATCGAGCTATTCATAGAGGCAATGGCTGCGACGTCAGCACGCCCGAGTGTTTGCGGCAGCGCATTGGCATATGAGACGCTCGGCTGGCGCAGTAGTGACGCTTGGGGATGCGCAATGAGCCGTGGTTTCCGGACCGCCTCTATGACCTATTTGCGAACCACGCCTGCCTGCGAAGAGGGCTTTGGAGCACTCTGGTCAAGCCGTTGCCTCTGAAGCTCTTCTCGCACTACACATCGCACGAGCTCCCGTATGACCCCCACGCTGTTTCAGAAAACTGCGTCTGCAGAGGTGATGTTCATTTCCCGGTTATACATCTTTGATCGCTGTTGCAACGTGCTTTCCATTGTTTGAATTAGAAAGGAACATTCCCAGCTAAGACGATCACGAGAGGGAGAACGACACAGGACAAGCGCCAACTTCATCTATCTTTATTCAATGCGCTTATTGCAAACAGGTACATATTCCACACCATACACCATTAATAAAATATATCCAGAGAGGGAGATTAACATGGACTGGAACGATTGTAATGACATCATTGGAATCAGACATATGCTGGCGGGGTGCCCCACGACTCTCCCCAACAGTGCCAACGTGGGAGCGGCGCGCCTTGGCTTAAGAAGTCGAGCCTCCGGAGCTCCTTACAATAAATGTTTTCACACACACACACACACACACACACCGAAAAATGAGCAAATATAAGGAAAAGCACAGACATGCGCACAATGACCACAATTCAGGGTGCGACCATGCATTGTGGTCACACTATGTCATAATCAAACCATGTTTCATAATGACCATGGTGTGGTGTTTCTCTCCTTTGAGAACAAGTTTTAACGACAAAGACAGGGTATTTGTATTGGATCCTGCGTAGCCCCGGTGCTTACTAACATTTTCTTGACATGTATTCACAGCGCCTTGGAGCCAATTTTAACAGTAAAGGGTGTACTAAAAGTATTCAGGTATGTTCACGATTTTTTAATAGCTTATAACAAACTAAACGTTTTGACTTACACAAATAAGATAAGCACTGTCCTAGACAGTCTTAAAGTGAAGGGGCGTGGCTTGGTATTCACGCATGAACTACCATTGCAGAGGCAATTACAGTGTTTAGACATTGACATTACCTTGGGAGAAGATGTTGGCTGTACGCATCTCGAGCACAATAGGAGCTTCTTCCTTATGTGTCGGCGCTTTCAAAAACGGTAAAACGTTCTATTGCTAAATTTTTTCTCGAGTCTGCACTCGTGAAATCGTGTCACCATGCAATGCGTGCGAGCTTTGAAAAGCAAGTTGATAGGTTCGTTTTGTCGGGGTTCCAAGCACGGTTATCACAGCAGTGGCTGAAGCGATCTTGGAGAAAATCAAAGGTGCAATGTTCAAGAAACCGTGCGCACAAGAAAAACAAGTTGCAAAGCCGGAAGTGGTTCCGTATGTACATAGGATAGCGCACAATATGAAAAAGGTGAAAAACAGACACGGCGTCCCAGTCGTGCTTTCGGGTCCTCAGAAACAAGCACAGCTCTGCGCACGCGTCGCCAGCGAGGGTACGAGGAGCAGCTGCTCCGAAAAACATGCAAAGCAGTTTGTAAAGCGCTGCACCGGTGCTGTATGTGAAATACCTTTGACTTTCGGGAAACCCTATGTGGGCCAAACGGATAGATGCGTGAATGACCGTGCAGCTCAACATGTGCGGTCACTGAAAGGAGCTGCGCATCTTTCGCTACATTGTGCAACTTTCACTGCGTATGACAGAGCAGCAGGACAACTGCCACGGAAACAATGCCTAAACTGCAAGGAGTGTGCACCACGGTTCCGAGAGGTAAATATTCTTGGCAGAAGCAGAGAAAAAAAGGCACGTGAGGTTTTGGAAGCATTCTATATAAAGAAGAGAGGAAAAAACTGTGTTAGTGATACTCCCGTGACCCTCTTCAAAAGCGAAATGTCCTATCTTGAATGGTTTGGCACATGATGCATTATGGTCCTTGTGCGCATGTCTGTGATTTTCCTTATATTTGCTGATTTTCGGTGAATAAAGACAGATGAAATTGGCGCTTGTCCTGGGTCGTTCTCCCTCGCGTGATCGTCTTAGTTGGCGCTGTTCATTCCTAATTCAAGTATGCACCATCTAGCCCAAATGGATGTTGTCCTGAACCATGTTTCCATTGTTGTCACCTCAGAACGAAACTGAGCGGTGGTGCGTGGCGGGCTCCGAAAGCTCTGGACTATATTTAGCCAGCTACTTCACTTTTTTCAAAGTAGGGCTTACTTTGCCCTACTTTTTCAAAGTAGGGCATTTCATTTCATTACCTTAATGACCCCATTCAGTGTATAACATAAGGGTGGTTAACATGTGGGCACAAGAAAAGGCAGGTGTTACATTGAAATACAAGTTTCAACAGCTTCTAGAAATTGTCAATGACATGTGATGGCAGCGGCATTAAAGGGTAGGTCGTTCCAGTCCTTGGCAGCTCGAGGAAATAATGATGATTGAAAAGTGACAGTTGGTGTTCGAAGACGAGAAGCTTGGAGTTAATGGCTGGTGCGCTGTGACATGCGTGAAGATGATGGCGTGAGGTAAGGCGGGCGGCGTAGTGAGTTGTAAAAAAAAATTGTGATAAAGAGAGAGCGTGGCGATGCGACGAGGAAAAGCAAGAGATGTCAAGGTAGGTTGTGCCTTTAAGTGTGAAATGCTGATGTTATATGAATATGAAGAATGGATGAATCTAGTCGCACGATTCCGAACCGACTCGAGTGCATTGATGATATATGTTTGATGAGGGTTCCAGATGGCGGCGGCATATTCCAGTTGTGGTCTGACAAATTATTTGTATGCCAGTAGTTTGACGTGCTGTGGAGCATGACGAAGATGATGCCTCATGAACCCAAGGGACTTGTTTCCTGACGAGATTACGTTAGTCACATGCGCATTCCAGGAAAGGTCGTGGGACAGGGTTAAGCCTAAGTACATATAGGCTAGAACTGATTCTACTGGGACGTTTGCAATTGTGTAAGTAGACAGATAAGGATTGCGACGGCGGGAAATTGAAATAAATATGCACTTGTTAGGGTTGAAGGCCATTTGGCAACGGTTGCACCAGTCCTGCACGTTATTAAGGCCGTTCTGTAGAGATGCTTGGACAGAGATATTAGTCACAGTACGATAAATCACACAGTCATCAGCGAACATACGAATAGGTCAAGATACATGAACCGGAAGATCGTTAATGTATATTAGGAAAAGAAGCGGTCCTAAGACTGAGCCTTGTTGGACACCTGAAGTGACAGGGAGGGTTTCGGAGGAGACGTTATTGACAAGGACGAGCTGGGAACGATTAGTAAGGAATTCGTGTATCCATTGTACAAGAAGAGGATCCAAGTTCAATCTGGATAATTTTATTAGCAAGCGGTTATGAGGCACTGTGTCAAAAGCTTTAGAGTAGTCTAGAAATATGGCATCGGTTTGAACGTTGTCATCGAGATTAACATGTAGATCATTAAGAAAGATAGCTATTTGTGTTTCACATGAAAGCTCTTTACGAAATCCATGTTGAGCAGGATGAAAGAAGTTTGCCGAATCTAAAAAGTTCATGATATGCGAGTATATGACATGTTCCATGATTTTGCAAGGAACACTAGTTAACGAAATAGGGCGATAGTTTAAGGGGGAGTCTTTGTTCCTGCTTTGAATACTAGAACGAGATTTTCCACTTTACAATCATCCGGTAAAGCACCTGTAGACACTGACAGCGTGAACAACAGAGTGAAACATGCCACGGATATGTGCTTAGTATTCATTAGGATCTTTGAGTTAATTTCGTCCACGCCAGAAGAAGTACATAATTTTTTTTTTCAGAAATTGATAGTATACCATCTATCGAAATTACAATGGGTGGCATATTTGATGGTATATAAGTAGGCAGTGGAAAGTCTGGAGTGGTACTTTCGTTTGTAAACAGAGGAAAAAAATGCTGTGTTGAATATATCAGCGCACTCGGCGTCCGTGGCGGTGTCGCCTGCTGCATTGGTCACGCTGATAGTGCAAGCTTCTTGGGGACTTAAAATGCACCAGAACTGCCGAGGATTTTGAGTACGTAGCTGGGGCAGGTCGACGTTATAAAACAATTTTCTAGCAGTGCGAAGGGCACTCAGGTAGGCGTTGTCTGCCATGTAGTATTTTGACCAGGCCTCGGTGCTTCCAAGATGCGTGGCTAGCCGGAAGCGATGTTTCTTTTGGTTTTCAAGCTTCTTTAAAGCTCTGGTGAACCATGGCCTATTTTGATTAGTGTACATAGTTATTCTTGGTATATGTTTGTTTACGAGTTCATTAATTTTATTTTGATATAGTGTCCAGTTTTCTTGAGGCGAGTGGATATGGAATAAAGTCTCAAAAGAAGTCGCCTAACTCGTAATTAATAGCTTCGTAGTTCTTCATCATATGGGTATATGGTTTTGTTGGATTTTTGTTGTCGCATGGGTTGAAAGGTGATATGGATTACTTTATGATCTCTTACTTCACAGAGGAGGTTTGATTGTTGTGTTCCTATAGGAGGTTGTGGCCAATTACTGCACCAGGGTTCTGGTCCCGTGACCGGTTCTGGTCACCAGGATCAGACCACACTCCAGGCCTGTTTGTGGAATTTTATGAACACGCGGATTTTTTTAATCTGGTGAAAAATTGCCGGCACCGGGATTCGAACCACGGACCTCTTGCACGCAAGGTGGGTGTTTTACCTCTGCGCCACCGCTGCACCAGTACTCACCTACGGGGCAGAAACCTGGAGGCTTACGAAAAGGGTTGTACTCGAATTGGGGACGACGCAACGAGCTATGGAAAGAATGATGGGTATAACGTTAAGGGATAAGAAAAGAGCAGATTGGGTGAGGGAATAAACGCGAGTTAATGACATCTTAGTTGAAATCAAGAAAAAGAAATGGGCATGGGCAGGACATGTAATGAGGAGGGAAGATAACCGATGGTCATTAAGGGTTAAGGACAGGATCCCAAGGGAAGGGAAGCGTAGCAGGGGGCGGCAGAAAGTTAGGTGGGCGGATGAGATTAAGAAGTTTGCAGGGACAGCATGGCCACAATTAGTGCATGACCGGGGTTGTTGGTGAAGTATGGGAGAGGCCTTTGCCCTGCAGTGGGCGCAACCAGGCTGATGATGATGATGATGATGATGATGATGATGACCTCACAGAGGTCAGTTATGAGTGATAGACTGTCAGGATGGCAGTCTATTATTGTTATCTAACAGTCTAAAAATATTATCATGCTCCCTGAGACGATAATTTAAGGACCTTCCTGTCTGTCCCACGTACTTTTTTTCCAGAAGAGAGAGCACTCACATACACCGCGCCAGTGATGCAGGGCACTAAGCCCTTCCTGTGTTTCGCAGTGTAATGGCTTGTGAAGCAAACTTGCAATGCTTTGCTAGTTTCTCTGGAGTGGGAAAGACCACCACAACACCAGCGAGTTGCCCTAACCTCTTCAGTTTTTGGGATACATCATGCATATACAGAAGTGATGGAAGTTTATTCTTTTCCACCGGTGAACGTGGGGATTGATCAGCTTCGTCCTGCTTTATTTGCTTAAAAAGCTTTACCGCGACAGATGATACTAAAGCCTTCGTGTACCGGCAGACAATAAGCGGTTAACCTCAGCATCAAAACTTTTTTGCATAGAATTAGGACATGACCTTCTGAGGGTATTGACAAGGCCCACATTAACCATTACTCTTACGACTAATTTCAAATGTGCTGACTGGAAAGAGAGAAGCGGTTTCCCGCTCCTTAGTTCGTACGACCAACATAAATGTCTACTGGATATGCACAGCCTGCCGTCCAAAAACCCTAAACAGTTATTTTCGAGTAATTCATGCGTCAGCTCTAACGGATGCAGGTTTTTGCTGAATACATGGAACACTTTTCCTGCAGCCTGCTCAAACACCTCCTCCGGACATTCAATAGCTCACAGCTGAATATAGTTCACAGCTGACACATGAAACTATTGAGGCAGGTTTCATTAGGAGGTTTAATAGCTCGTGCGTAAGCTCTCTTTCGATTCAACTTTCTTCTCGGGAAATGGCACATCTTGACAGAGTTTGAATTGCAAGCATTTCGTGTGCTCTGTAGCTACATGGCTATGATTATCAGCATTGCATATGATGGAATAACATTCAATTAAATCAAAGATGGAGGAGACATAATGCTTGAAACACTGGCGGCTCTCTGTACAACTTCAAGGGTCCCAGAAAACTGGAAAAATGCAAAAATAGTACCAATCCACAAAAAGGAAGACGTTAAAGAATCGATAACTTATAGGCCCATTAGCTTACTGCCAGTATTATTTAAAATATTCACCAAGATAACCTCCAAAAGAATTATGGCAATAATGGACTTTAGTCAACCAAGGGAACAGGCTGGCTTCAGACGTGGATGCTTCAAAATGAATCACATCAATATCATTCACCAGGTAACAGAGAAATCTGCAAAGTACAATCAGCCTCTCTGTAGGACTTTCATAGATTAGGAAAAGGCATTTGATTCAGCAGATACACCAGCAGTCATACAAGCATTACGTAATCAAGGAGTACAGGCCGCCTTAATTATCTTAGAAAATATGCACAGAGATTCCACAGTTACCTTAATTCTCCACAACCATTCATACAATCATGATGTGTCACACTTCACATTTTACAATCCCACTTCATGTAGACAACCAAATATATGCTGTTTAGCAAAAGCAAAACAGTGATGAGAGCATCCACTCTGTGAAAGAAGTGGCTGCAACATTTAACTCAATACCCTCTTGCACTGCGTCGTGTACTATCGTGGATAATTGACACACAAACGGCGGAGTGTGTGCCTGAAGCATAACTGAACGTACAGTGTGTGCCATCACTCACCCATCCTGCTCATCCTGTTTCACTGGATGGGGTGAGGAAACAAGCACCGAAGAATATAATCCCAGCGACATTGCTGCAGTAGGGAGAGCAGCTCACATTCTGTCTGAAAACCATATGCCGTGTGCATGTAGTCAAGGATGACTGGCCAACGGCACATGCTATACCGTCAGTTATGACTTGAGGCATAGTCTCCGCTATTTGGCTTTTAATTTTCCTGTAACGCGGTTTATTGAGCACTCAGAAACGCGACCGTCTCAGTCGAGCGTCAGACACCGAGATCACGAGCCCCTTTTCGTCGGCGGGCCGATGATTATAGTGCGTCCATAGGGCGCGCCAGTCTTCTTCGCTACAACTGCCCCCTTGAGAAGAAGCCATCCTGGCGACTCGAGGAGAAGCGAGGACAAGGGGGTCGTAATAGGGTTTAAGCCTCTGGACGTGCACTGTCGCGCGTCCGCGACGCCTCAAGTCAGTAGGTGGCGTTAGCGGCTCGATGACGCAATTGACTGGCGTCGTCTGTTGTACGACGTGGTTGGGACCATGGTATTGAGCGAGGAGTTTAGAGGATAGACCAGGAGTGCTTGAAGGCATCAACAGCCAGACTAGTGAGTCCGGCTGGTAGGTGCAGTGAGGTCGGTCATCATCGCGACGGAATTTTTGGAGACTCTGGCCTTCCGCCGCGAACGACTGGGCCAGATGACGGCATTCCTCGGCATACTTGGGGGCTTCAGACAGAGGCGTGCCCTCTGAAGGGTCAGGCCGGTAGGGGAGAATGGTGTCGACCGTACAGGTAGGTTCGCGACCATATACGAGAAAGAATGGCGAAAATCCTCTTTTGGCCTGTGAAGCAGTGTTATAGGCGCACATAACGTATGGCAAAACAAGGTCCTAGTTTGTATAGTCGCATGTGATGTACATGGATAGCATGTCGCCCAAAGTACGATTGAACTGGTGTGTTATGCCGTTTGTTTGCGGATGATAAGCTGTAGTGGTGCGATGGACGGTATGACACGCGGTCAGAAGGGCGTTGAGAACTTCGGAAAGAAACGCACGCCCTCTGTCACTCGGAAGTTCCCGCGGTGCCCCGTGACGCAGTATGAAGTGATGCAGGAGGTAGGAGGCAATGTCGCGGGCTGTCGCTGTTTGCAGTGCCGCAGTTTGTGCATAGCGGGTGAGGTGGTCGGTAGCGAGAATAATCCAGTGATTGCCTGCAGATGTGCAGGGAAGAGAACCGTAGAGATCGATGCCGACGCGGTCGAATGGTCGTGACGGACAAGGAATGGGCTGCAAAGCACCAGAAGGACGAGTGGCAGGAAGCTTGCGTCGTTGGCACGCTGCGCATGAGCGAATGTACTTTCGCACAAAAGTATACATGCCACGTCAATAAAAGCGGGAGCGAAGCCTGGCCTAAGTCTTGAAGAGGCCGGCATGGGCGCATTGCGGGTCTGAATTGAGAGCGGAGCATACATCTGTGCGCATATAGTGGGGGACAACTAACAACCATTTGTGGCCATCGGAAGCGTAATTTTCACGATAGAGAGCACCATCCCGCAACTCAATATGAGAAGCTTGGCGGCGGATAGCACGTGAAGGGCGTCTTGTTGAAGTGTTAGAAATGCAATCCATAAGTGCCGCAATCCGGGCATCTTTGCGTTGCTCCACAGCCATGTTGACGTGCACAGGCGACGAAAACGCAGATTCGGTGACTGAGAAGCATCAACCTGCACCTGTTCGAAGCAGACCGGTAACCTTTCGGGCAATTACTGATAACAAACTACAATCATTCAGGCGACTGATAAGTCAGACACCATGGACACAATGTTTCAACTATCGTTCAGGGGAGGAGGCTTCTAATACGTTCATTGATAAGTTGCTTTATGACTTACGTTTCCTATTAGAAACGAGACAATTACCAAAAAAATTAAGGAACCATGGGCTTCACCTAGCCTTTTCAAAATGATTAAAAAGAAGATCGCCTGTACCACAGTTTCTTCGTAACTAGAAATCCTAATGATGACGTTGTTTTTAAGCAGTGTAGGAAAAAATAAATGATGACTTGCGCAACACCAAGCGTAACTATTACGTGTTAATTTTCACTGGAAGCAAGCATAACTCAAAGCTAATTTGGTGTGCAATAGATGAGGTAAAAGCCATAGAAATGTATCGAATGACATTGGCGAATCGATTATTGACGAGTCACCAAAATCAGGGGTACTGTTAGCCGATTCCTTGAACAACTTCTTCACCGAGCAAGCAATAGAAAAATATAACGCAGATGCGTGTTCTGTTATTTCAAGTAAAACAACCAGTTCAGTGTTTCGTAGCCCAACAGATCCATCATAAGTTTTTACCGTTCTTGTGTCCTTAAGAAATAATTCCAGCTCTGATGTAGAAGGCCTCACAATTAAACCAGTAAAGTTTGTTGCTGACTTTCTTGCACTACCTGTGTCATATTATTAACCTTTCACTAGAGTCATGTGTTTTCCCTGCAAGAATGAAACTGGCTAAGGTTACAGTCATCTTCAAGTCAGGCTTGAAAAACATCATGAGTAATTATCGCCCCACCTCTATTCTACCTCTTTTTTTGAAAGTGCTAGGAAAAATTCTGGTCAAATGCTTGCAGACCTTCTTTAAAGCTAATCAGTTAATATCACACTCACAATTCGGCTTCCGTAAAGGTTTTTCTACAGAATCAGCTTTATTAGTCGAAAAAGAAATTATTTTACAGAATATTGAAAACAAACATTAACACTAGGAATCTTTGTGAATTTCAGTAAGGCCTTCGATTGTCTACACCATAATATTCTCCTAGATACTCGTAAGTTAAATAAGTACAGCGTTAGGGGAAGGACACTTCAAATGTTTAGTTCATATCTTAAAGACCGTGAACAAATAGTGAACATAGACGGTTTTTGTTCATCCAAATGTTATCTGAAATTCCGCGTCCCTCAGGGCAGCATATTAAATTCGGCGTCCCTCAGGGCAGCATATTAGGACCTTTTCTTTTCAATGTCTACATAAACGATCTGATAATAATTTCGACAGAACCTGATTTTGTAATTTATGCTGAAAGCGCTTCCCTATTTATCTCTGGTCTTTCGGCTACAGAAGTAATTTCAAAAGCAACCAATACCCTAAACAGCCTTTTAAGTTGGTCTAAATTAAACAATCTCAAAATAAACCACCTAAGTAAAAAGCTGTTATTTTCCGCTCTATATATCGTCACATAGAGACTAACCTAACCATCGAGCTAGGCAATAATATTATTGAGGTCGTTAGCCACCATAAAACACTGGGTGATGTATTTGATGAGCACCTTCGATGGACTGAGTATACTACTTACCTAGTCCTAAGTTTATCAAAAGCTGTTGCAGCCCTTTCCCGGTGTCGTGGCATTCTTCCAGTGCACATTAAAACAGATATATGTTTCATTATTTCAATCACACATTGCATATTGTCACCTTGTTTGAGGCGCAGCATCTCTGACTAACATGAATATAATTGTGAGCCTGCAAAAGAAAGCGATTCGTATCATTGCAGACTAAGATTACTGCGCACATTCCTAACCACTTATTATTCTGTAAAAAGTGCTGCCCACCAATGTGACGCTAATACGTTATTGTTTCTTTATTCACCACTAAAACCACGTACGTTTCGTACTAACTTCCTTACCAGAGCATCAGCGCTCAAGGAACGCGTACCGGCAGCGAACACTCGACAATTACAAAAGTGGTGTCTTCCCAAAACCCAAACGAATTACGGTCAACAAATGTTAAAGTATATATTACCTTACACCCTGAACGCTAATACAACCTTAATTGCCATAAATAAACGGGCTTTAATTGAATACTTTTTAAAGAGAATTGCCTAATCAGTAGCAGATATATATAATGTAGTTCACATTCGGCGTTGTGCGTTCTTTAGTGTGGATTACTTTGGAATGATTTTGCAGGCATTGTCTAATTTCACTTTTTTTCTCTCTCTCGCTCTCCGTTTTTGTAACAGTTCATTTTTCATAAAATATTTAACTTGAAGGTATACACGTGTGCACTTGAATGTATATGTAGGTGTACATTTATATATATGTATATATAGGGGCGTATGCGCGCCACTTCTAAGGGTGTTTGCGTGTGTACGTGTGAATATAACATGTCAGTGTACAATATAGTCTTGTGTTGGTGTATGTACACGTAAATATTTTTTTCTAGTTCTTGACAGCTTGGTGCGAACAATTTCTTTCTTTCTTTTTTTTTGTTTCTCATGCTGCTTTTTTTTGTCTTGTACGGGTGTACAACAAACACTGCTGTTTTGCCGCTGTTGCCACTGCCTGTAGAGCCCCAGGACTCGTCAAGCTGCTCAATGAGCAGCTTTTTGTCTGGGATCCATTTTTCCTTGAGGAAAATAAAACTGATCCTGATTCTGAAATGCAAGTCATGTCACTTGGTGTGGGCGACCGAGAGAGGGCCTCCGCGTCGATGTGTTTACGGCCAGACCGGTAAATGACGCGTATGTGAATGACGCTTTTTTTCTTTGCCCCGTTATCCCTAACAGTGTGCATGGTGAGGGAATGGTTCCATTTTCCTTCTTTCAATTTACAATGTGTATTTTATCTGTGTTGTTTCTCTTTACCATCATTGTGTATGTATTACTGTTATTTCTTGCGGATAAGTGAACTGTATTTATGTTATTTCTTTTGTGACTACTCCGTCGTTGATTGTGATAATTTGTTGTAGGCGTGAACTTGCAATTTGTATTTCTATTTTGCCTTATTTTTTGTTTATGTTACATTGTACGCTCGGAATGTGTAATTTCAAATGTGACCATGTAGCATGTGCTTTTTTGTCGTTATGTAACTGACTCGTGTATGGGGGGCCTACGGCTCTGTCAAGCTGTCATTGATGATAGCTTTTACTGCAGGTCTCCCGTGTCGTGTACTTTTACGGGACACAAATGTCGCAGTGTAACCGTAGAGCCCATCGCGCAAGGCGTCCAGATGAATCTTTTAAAGTCGATAACCAAAATAGAGCATGGTGATCTGTAACGACGTCGAAGGGGCGGCCGTAAAGGTAGGGTCGGAATTTTCCAAGGGCCCACATGATAGCCAGGCACTCCTTTTCGGGGATGGATAGTTGGATTCCGCTTTCGCTAATGTTCAGCTTGCGTAGGCTACTACGTATTCAGCATGCCCACTTTTTCGCTGTGCAATCACAGCACCAAATCCCACGCCACTGACGTCGGTATGGACTTCCGTAGGGGCCGTGGGGTCGAAATGGCGCAGTACGAGAGGCGAAGTGAGCAAACGCCGCATTATTTCAAAAGCATCGCCGCAAGCTGTGTCCCAAGTAGAAAGTCGTGTGTCGCCGCGAAGCAGCTGAGTCAAGGGAGCAATGGTAGAAGCAAAATTCCAGATAAAACGACGAGAGTATGAGCAGTGCCTGATAAAGCACCGAAGTTCTTTCAAAGATGTGGGTTTCGGGAATTCGGCGACGACGCGAAGTTTGGAAGCATCAGGTAGTACGCCATCTTTCAATACGACGTGTCCGAGTATTCCAAGCTGCTTTGCTCCAAAGCAACATTTCTTCAAGTTGAGCCAGAGGCCTGCCTCGGTGATGCACTGCAGGGCTTGTTCGAGACGGTACATATGTGTGGGAAATTCTGGAGAAAAGACGACGACATCGTCAAGCCCACGAAGTAGATCGTCCATCATTAGTTCCGATGTAGCGGGGGTGTTGCAAAGCCCAGACGGCATAACGTTGAATTCATATCGGCCGTCTGGGGTAACGAAGGCTGTCTTCGGGCGATCGGCAGGATTCATAAGCACTTGCCAATAGCATGAGCGCAAATCGAGTGATGCAAAATACTCTGCGCCTTGCAAACAATCCAGACCATCGTCGATGCGCGGTATAGGGTAGACGTCTTTGCGAGTTATCTTATTCAGACGCAAAATCGAATTGAGCCATCTTTTTTTTTGAAAGGACTACAGGTGACCCCCAGGAACTATTAGAGAGTTGAACCACTCCACACTCAAGCATTTCGCTTGCTTGGTTTTCGATGACACGGCGCTCCACGGGTGACACACGATAAGGCCTCTGGCGCAGTGGTGCGTGAGTGCCAGTGTCGATCTCGTGACGTACAGTCGATGTGCGGCCTAGTGGTGCTTCTTCAGAGTCGAACATAGATTAGTATTTGTGTAGAAGGCTGAGAAGCTGAGAACGCTGCGCAGGGCTCAAGAGGGCATCTACTGAGCCATGGAATACGTCTTGCTTAGGCTGGGAACAAGGCATGCTATAAGTCAACGAGTTCGCGTCTGAACAGGAGTTGTCAAGAGGTGCGTCAAAAATGGCTACTGAGTCGGCAGGCTGAAGACATCCAAGGCACTCGCCAAGACGTAAGACGAGGGGCGTGGCCTTAGCGTTGGAAACGAGCAGTAGCGTGCAGCCACCGCTGACAGTTAGGACAGCGAAGGGAAGGGAACATCGTCGGCGAACAAAAATGTCCGATGGGACAAACAGGGCAGTAGTGTCAGTGGCGAAAGTAGAGCAGGCATTCGCAATTTTTGAAGAGTGCGGGGGGATCGTGGTGTCTTCTGTAACGGCCAGTATGTCACCAAAATCGGCAAGGTCATGTAAAAGGGTATGGGGAAGCGGAGAAAATTCAACTATGGCGCAAGAAAAATCAATGATGGCCTGATGATCGGAAAGCAAGTCCCACACCAAGATTAAGTCGTATGAGCAGGATGAGAGGACGACGAACTCGACTGTATACGTGTTTCTTCGAATGACGATGGGGGCGGCACATGCGGCAACAGGGGTAATGCACTGGGAACTTGCTGTCCGGAGTGACAGCGCAGACAAGGACGTCATTACTTTTCGAAGCTTTCGGCAAAGCTCTTGCGTAACTACAGAAACGGCAGCGCCTGTTTCGACTAATGACAGTCTGACGAATCCTTCTACAGATACTTCGATTACGTTCATCGGAAGAGAGCAAGGCTTTGTGTGGTTCGACTGGAACGCAGTTCTCACCTCTTGAACTGCGGTAGCTAGTTTTCCTGCTCCGATTGGGCCGGACGCCGCCGCGGGCTGGAAAGCGAGTGGCGACGAGGGAATGGTGAGCGACTATCACGGGCGGAAGGAATGGCGTTGCTCGTAGGCGGCAAGTGCGAGTCTTTTGGTGGCGAGAAGGACGAAGCTGGTGAAACGTAGGAGCGGACAGGTTGGTCATTACCTTGAAGCCGTAAGCGACGGCGACAGTGCCGTGCCACGTGACCAGGGATTCCACAGAAGAAGCCCACGGGGCGATTGTCGAGTGCACGCCAGGGTCCCTTGCTAGCTGGTGATATTGTGGTGTACACTGGAGGGATTGGTCGTGGCGGTGCAGGAAGCGGTGGTGCTGAAAAATTCGAAGGAGCTGGTCGTGCTGCAACCTCCGCGTGGCTTCGAGGTACAGGCAATGGTGGCGCTGCAAGAGGGGACTGAATAGCTTCGGACACTTGTTCCTGGAGCATCTGACGCAACGTAGGAGCCAAGGACGGCGTAGGCCTTGTGACGGAGGTGAGTAGGAATTGCTGGCGGGCGACTTCGGAGTGTATAAACTCCTTGATTTCGCCTAACAGATGGTCGTTGTTAGTCACAGTCACTAAACTTGCAATGGAAGTATCGGGGATCGAAGAACGTCGAGTTAGCAGACGTTGCCTCCTGAGTTCGTCGTAGCATTGACAAAGTTCAGCGACTTCGGCCACAGTCCGCGGGCTTTTCGAGAGGAGCATTTGAAATGCGTCATCTTCGATGCCCTTCATTACGTGACGGATCTCGTCAGAGTCAGTCATCGATGGATCGACGCGCTTTCAAAGTTCCACAACGTCTTCTATGTACTTGCTGAAGTTTTCACCTGGTTGCTGGGAACAGCTGCGCAAGCGCTCTTCGGCATGGAGCTTCCGCACCTCAGGGTGACCGATGACTTGCGTAATGCACGCCTTGAAATCTGCCCAGGTGCTGAGGTCGGATTCGTGGTTGTGTTACCAGACGCTAGCGACACCCGTGAGGTAGAAGTTCACGTAACTGAGCTTCGCAGCATCATCCCATTTATTGTGGGCACTCACCCGTTCGTATATCGAGAGCCAATCTTCTACGTCGTATTCGCCGGAACCGCTGAAGATGGGAGGATCGCGTTGATGCACTGAGCCAGGACAAATCATCGTTGGCGATGCCGGAGGTGTTGTTTGGCTGGCGTCGTCAGGCATGAT